>NW_009649569.1:46355-49488 GCF_000708025.1 Charadrius vociferus
GAATGGTTGAGGTTGGAAGGGACCTCTGGAGGTCACCTGGTCCAAACCCCCTGCTCAAGCAGTGCCACCTAGAGCTAGTTGCCCAAGACCATCTCCAGACAGCTTTTGAATATCTCCAAGGAAGAAGACTCCACAATCTCTCTGGGCAACCTGTTCCAGTGCTCAGTCACCCTCACAGTGAAAAAGTGTTTCCTGATTCTCAGACAGAACCTCCTGTGTTTCAGCTTGTGCCCATTGCCTCTTGCCTTTTCTCATAGGAGAGAGGCTCCAAAACATTAATCATCTTTGTGGCTCTTTGCTGGACTCTCTCCAGCATGTCCATGTCTCTCTTGTACTGAGGAGCCTGCAACTGGGTGCAATACTCCAGGTGTGGCCTCACCAGTAGGGGAAGGCTCACCTCCCTCAGGCTGCTAGCAACAGTTCCCCTAACGCAGCCCAGGATACTGTTTGCCCTCTTTGTGGCAAGGGCATATTGCTGGCTCATGTTCAACCTGGTGTCCACCAGGACCCCTAGGTCCTTTTCTGCCAAGCTGCTTTCCAGCTGGGTGGCCCCCAACATGTACTGGTGCCTGGGGTTGTTCCTCCCTAGGTGCAGGACTTCACACCTCCTCTTGATGAACTGCATGAGGTTCCTTTCAGCTCATTTCTCCAGCCTGTTGAGGTTCCTCTGGTTGACAGCAGGACCCTCTGGTGTATCGGCCGCTCCTCCCACTTTTGTGTCATCTGCAAACTTGCTGAGGGTACACTGTGGCCCATCATCCAGATCATTAATGAAGATGTTAAATAGGACTGGACCCCAGGATACACCGCTTGTCACTGGTGTCCAACTAGAATTCATGCCACTGATCACCAGTCTGGGCCCAGCTGTTCAGCCAATTTTCAGTCCACCTCACTGTCTGCTCATCCAGTCCATACTTTATCAGTTTCTATATGAGTATTTTATGGGAGACTGTGTCAAAAACCTTACTCAAGTCTAGGTAGACAATACTCACTTCTCTCCCCTCAACTACCAGGCCAGTCATTTCATCATAGAAGTTTATCAGTTTTGATCAGGCACAACTTCCCCTTGGTGAATCCATGCTGGCTACACCCAATCACCTTCTGGTCCTTCTTGTGCCTGGAAATGGCTTCCAGGAATAGTTGCTCCATTACCTTCCCAGGAATGGAGGTGAGCCTGACTGGCCTGTAGCTCCCTGGGTCCTCCTTCCTGCCCTTCCTGAAGATAGGAGGGACATTTTCTTTCCTCCAGTCCTCAGGCACCACTCCCAATCACTATGATCAAGCAAAGATTATCAAGAGCGGCATCACAATGACATCAGCCAGCTCTCTCAGCACTCATGGGTGCATCCCATCAGGGCCCATGGACTTATGTATGTCCAGGTTGCTTAAGTATTCCCTGACTTGATCCTCTTCCACCAAAGGTACATCTTCCTTGCTCCAGCTTTTCCCCCTGGTCTCTGGGACCTGGGATTTCTGAAGGCTGGTCTTGCCAGGAAAGACTGAGGTGAAGAAGACATTTGGTACCTGAGCCTTTTCCATGTCTTATGTCAGCAGGTCCCCGTCTTATTCAACAGCAGGCCCATGTTTTCCCTAGTCTTCCTTTTGTCACCTATGTACTTAGAAAAGCCCTTCTATTTGTCCTTGATATCCCTGGCCAGATCCAATTCCATTTGGGCTTTGGCTTTCCTCGTTCCTGCATGCTCAGACAATGTTCCTGTATTCCTCCCAGGTTACCCATCTGTGGTTGGGTGACCTGGGCTGGCTGCCAGGTGCCCACCAAGCCAGTCTATCACTCCTCCATCTACAGGACAGGGGGAAGAAAATATATCAAAAAGCTCATGGGTCAAGATAAGAACAGGGAGATTACTCAGCAATTACCATCACAGGCAAAACCACACTCGACTTAAGGAAACTAATTTAATTTATTGCCAATTAAACAGAGTAGAACAATGAGAAATAAGAACAAATCTAAAAACACCTTCCCCCATCCCTCCCTTCTTCCAAGGCTCAACTTTACTCCCAATTCTTCTACCTCCTTTACTCTCCCTGAGCAGCACAGAGGGATGGGGAACAGGGGTTGCGGTTGGTTCATCACACATTGTCTTTGCTGCTCCTTCCTCCTCACATTTTTCCCCTGCTCCAGTGTGGGGTCCCTCCCACAGGAAAGTCCTTCATGAACTGCTCCAACATAGGTCCTTCCCACGAGCTGCAGTTCTTCACGAGCTGCTCCAGCATTGGTCTGTTCACAAGGCACAGTCCTTCAGTAACAGACTGCTCCAGTGTATTTTTACCCTTTCTTAAACATGTTACCAATGTCACTGATTGGCCAGTAGTTGGTCCATCTTGGAGCAGGCTGGAACTGGCTCTGTCAGACATAGGGGCAGCTTCTGGTGTCTTCTCACAGAAGATCCCCCTGCAACCCCCCACCCCCCGCTCCAACCTTGCCATGTAAATCCAGTACACCATCCTTGCTTCTATCTTCTGTAGGCTTCCTTTTTGTGTTTGAGTTTGGCCAGGAGCTCCTTGTTCATCCACACAGGCCTCCTGGCATTTTTGCCTGACTTCCTGCTCATTGGGATGGACTGCTCTTCAGCTTGGATTTAGGTGATCCTTCAGTATCAACCAGCTAGCTTGGCTGCCAGGGCCTTATCCCGTCAGACTCTTTCAAGAAGATCGCTGAAGAGGACAAAGCCTGCTCTCCTGAAGTCCAGGGTTGTGATCTTGCTTTTTGCCCTGCTCCCTCCCATCAGGATCCTGAAATCTGCCACCTCACGTTCACTGCAGCCAAGGCTGCCTTTTACTTTCACATCCCTAACAAGCTCCTACTTCTGGTTGAGTATGAGGTCCAGCAGAGCCTCTCTCCTCCTTGGCTCCTCTACCACTTGGAAGAGGAATTTGTCATCAATGCTCTCCAGGAACTCCCTAGATTGCAACTGTTGTGTTGTCCATCTAACAAATATCCGGGTAGCTGAAGTCCCCCATGAGGACCAGGGCCTGCGAACATGCGCCCTCTTTTGTTGATTTTTTTGATCCCTTTCAGTCACATCACTCCAGGTCACAGAATCACAGAATGGTCAAGGTTTGAAGGGACCTCTGGAGATCATCTAGTCCAACCCCCCTGCCAGACCAGGGT
>NW_009649569.1:49745-50010 GCF_000708025.1 Charadrius vociferus
CCTTTAAGTATTTATAAGCATTGATAAGATCCCCCCTCAGTCTTATTTTCTCCAGACTAAAAAGACCCAAGTCCCTCAGCCTTTCCTGGTAAGAAAGATGCTCCGATCATCTAATTACCTTAGTAGCCCTTTGCTGGACCCTCTCCAGCAGTTCCCTGTCCTTCTTGAACCGGGGAGCCCAGAACTGGACACAGCACTCCAGATGCGGCCTCCCCAGGGCAGAGTAGAGGGGGAGGATGACCTCCCTCGACCTGCTGGCCACACT
>NW_009649569.1:52339-55771 GCF_000708025.1 Charadrius vociferus
CCTCTCTAGCGAGCCCAGTTACATGCCCATCCCCCTTCAAATCTAGTTTAAAGCTCTCCCAATGAGCCCTGCTAACTCTAGTCCTAGAACCCTTTTTCCCCCTGCAAGATAGGCCTTTCCCATCTGCTACCAGCAAGCCTGGTGTTCTGTAAATCAGGCTATGGTCAAAGAACCCGAAACCCTGCCAGTAGCACCAGGTTTGGGGACAGTCATTGGTCTGTTGGCTCTTCCTGTTTACCCCCTCATCATTCCCCGCAACTGGAGGGATAGAGGAGAACAAGACTTGTGCTCCCGATCCCTTAACCAGTCGTCCCAAGTCCCTGAAATCTTTCTTCATTGCCCTCGTACTTCTTCTCACTACGTCATTGCTGCCTCCCTGAAAAACTAAAAGGGGATAATAATCTGAATGCTGTACCAGGGAAGGAAGCTGCTTCTTAACATCGTTAACCCAGGCCCCAGAGAGGCAGCAAACTTTCCTATATAGCGGGTCCGGTCTACATATTGGGCCTTCCGTTCCCTTCAGGAGTGAGTCACCTATTACAATGATCTGTCTTTTGTTTTTGACTGTGGAGGTTTTGATCCAGGGGGTGGTCCGACTAGGCCTCAGTGACACCTCCAAGCTGCGAGGATTATCATCCTCACTGTTGTTCAGTTCCCCTTGCAGAGCACTGTATCTGTTCTGCAAAGACACCTGGGAAGGTGTAGTAGTCGGCAGGCAGATGTGCCTGCGGCACCTTTTGCGTCAGGCAAAAACATCTCACCATTGCCCCCTGTCCTCCAAGTTACCCCATTCAGTCGGTCAGGGAAAGGAGAGGGAGTTCTCCGCAGCAGGGGCTCTGTTTGCCTGCTGGGTTTCTGTAATGCGACATAGGGTATGATTCCAGGCATCTATCTCCCTCTCACACTCCCTGATAACCCTCAATCTACTACCTCCTCCTTGAGCTCCACCACTAAGCATAGTAGCTCCTCTACCTGGGCACATCTGCCACAGGCATGCTCACTGCTGCCATCCGACACTGGCGTGAGAGCAGGGCACACTGCAGCGCGACGCCTGGGTGGCAGTATGTTCGCATGAGAGCTCCGTCTGCGAAGCAGCATCAGAGCTGGTGCGTGCACAGTTCATTGGTCTTCTGCAGAACACCACCTGGGCCCCCATGCCTTTTATTATCGCCCCCAGAGCTCTGTAGTCACTTTTGATACTCTCCAGGTTTCCCCTGGCAGTATCCTTGGTGCTCACATGGAAGAACGGCAGGGAGTAGTAGTCAAAGGGGCAGACGAGCTTCAGCAGTCCCTCCACAACATCCCAGATTATGGTCCCCAGCAGGCAGCAAGCCTTTCTCGATGGTAAGTCAGGTAGGCAGATGGGTGCCTCTGATCCCTGCAGCAGGGAGTTGCCCATTATGATCACTTGCTGCTGCTTCCTGGTAGTCTTGCATGGTTTAGGGTCAGGTGGACCAGGTTCTTTGCTTGTGGGCACATCTATCTCCTCTTCAACTTTGAGGGTCGTGAACCTAGTTTCTAGTTGTAAACCCTTAGGTGGGTCAGGAGCCTTCCTCTGGATGCTAGAAGTCACCAGTTTCCATCCTTCATCTTCTCCAGAGTTTGCACTTACCTTACTTACTAGGAATAGACACTGCCTGTGTTTCTACTGCAGTTGGGGTCCGGGCCTCTTCAAGCTATTGCATCTCAGAGAACAAACTATCTCCCTTTCATCTTCTCTGATGTATTTTTTTGTCCTGTCTTTATCGTGTTATCACAGAGGCACTACCACCGTCACTGATTGGCTCAGCTTTGGCCAGTAGTTGGTCCATCTTTAGCCTGGAGAAGAGAAGGCTGAGGGGAGACCTTTTTATTGCTTACAATTATCTAAAGGGTGGGTTGAAGGAGGGTGGAGCCAGACTCTTTTCAGTGGTTCCCAGTGACAGGATGAGGGGCAACGGGCACAAGTTGGAACATAGGAAGTTCTGTTCAAATACAAGAAAAACTTCTTTACAGTTATGGTGACAGAGCACTGGAACAGGCTGCCCAGGGAGGTTGTGGAGTCCCCTTCTCTGGAGATTTTCAAGACCTGCCTGGATGCAGTCCTGAGTAATGTGCTCTAGGCAATCCTGCTTTAGCAGGGGAGTTGGACTAGATGATCTCTAGAGGTCCCTTCCAACTCTGAAAATTCCGTGTTTCTGTGATCTTGTAGCTGGCTGGAACTGGCTCTGTCCAAAATGGGAGCAGTTCCTGGTATCTTCTCACAGAAGTCACCCCTGCAGCCCCTCCTGCTACCATAAGCTTGCCTTGTAAAGCCAATACCAACACCAAGTTGAACATGCCAGCAATTGGTATCCTGGGCTGCATTAGGGGAACTGTTGCCAGCAGCCTGAGGGAGGTGAGCCTTCCCCTCTACTCAGCACTGGTGAGGCCACACCTGGAGTATTGCACCCAGTTGCAGGCTCCTCAGTACAAGAGAGACATGGACATGCTGGAGAGAGTCCAGCAAAGAGCCACAAAGATGATTAATGTTTTGGAGCCTCTCTCCTATGAGAAAAGGCAAGAGGCAATGGGCACAAGCTGAAACACAGGAGGTTCTGTCTGAGAATCAGGAAACACTTTTTCACTGTGAGGGTGACTGAGCACTGGAACAGGTTGCCCAGAGAGATTGTGGAGTCTTCTTCCTTGGAGATATTCAAAAGCTGTCTGGAGATGGTCTTGGGCAACTAGCTCTAGGTGGCACTGCTTGAGCAGGTGGTTTGGACCAGGTGACCTCCAGAGGTCCCTTCCAACCTCAACCATTCTGTGATTTGGTGAATATGTGCATGCAGATAATAAGGAAAAGATCCTCATGGGTTCCCAAAAAGAACATGCAAACCAGAAGATCTGGTCAATGGGACTATGAATCCCAAACTGGATTTTTAGGTGTCTCACAGAGTGTGTGTGTGGGATCCCTTTGTCCATGGTTGTGGGCAACCTTACAGCTATCTACCTTTGAGATCATTATGGTGTGCAGGCTGGTCCTATATGTGTTTCCTTATCCTTAGGGCACTACTGCAAAGAAGAAGCAGAAGCCTCTCAATCTCTCTCATATTTCCAGCCTTGTTCTCTCTGTCTCTTCCCCCCTCCTTTCCTTCTTCCTGTCTTGGCCTCTCTCATCCACTCCTTCGCTGTCTCTCTCTGTCTCCCTCTAGCTCTCCTTTCCCCATGCCCTTTCTTGCCCTTGGCATGTCTCAAGCTTTCTTTCTCATCCAGTCTTAGCATCCCTCTCCCTCTCCAGAGTTCTATTAGCATGTCCCTATCTCTCAGTCTTAGCCTCTCCCCCTTTGCCTCTCTTGTGCATGTGGTCTTGACATCTCTCTTTTTTATTGATCTCTTCCTCTCTCTCTCTCTCTTCCTCTCTCAGTGTCACCCTGAACCTCAGTCTCACCAGCCCCTCTTGTACTCCCCCCC
>NW_009649569.1:55932-58035 GCF_000708025.1 Charadrius vociferus
CCCCCCCCCCTTTTTGTTTTTTTTAGGTCTGCCCCCCCCCCAGTATTTGGAGATAGTGTCCGCTCTCCCCTCCCCCCTCTTGGCCCCTGTCTGTCTCACTCTCTTTCTGCATATTTCTCAACCCCTCTTCCCCTCTTTTGGCCTCAGTCTCAACCTCTCTGTCTCCTGGTATCAGCCTTCCCCTCTCTTTCTCTCTGTCTAGCCCTTTCTCTCACCCCCCAAAGGCCTCAGTCTCTCTCTCCCCCCCTCAATATAAATATCTCTCTCTGTCTTAGTGCCTTTTCCTCTCTCCCCCTTCCGATCCATCTACCTACCCCCCCCAGTCTCAAGTGTCTCTCAATCACGCCTCTTTCTGCCCCTCTGTCTCAGCATTTGGACCAGTCTCTCTTCTTACTGCTCTGTCTCACCCTCCTCTCCTCTCTCGATCCCACCCCTCTCTCACCTTTCAGCCTCTCCAGATCTCTCCCTCAGCATCGGCCTCTCTTTCTGTCTCAGCCTCTCTATCTTGATCTCCATCTCTCTCTGACCCTTTCTGACTCACCCTCTCTCTCTCGGCCTCAGCCTCTCCTTCTCAGTCATGCAGCCCCTCTCTCACTCTCAGTGTGCTTCTCTCTCTCAGAATATCTAGGTGTGTGCCCCTCTCTTTTTCTCTCAGTATCTCACCCTGTCGGGCCCCCTCTCCCGCCTTTCTCTCCCTGTAAGTCTCTCTCTTTTGGTCCCATGCTATATCTCAGTGTGCTACTCTCCCTACTTTGGGCTCACTCTCTTTCAGTCTATCTCCCCTCCTCTCCATGCCACGCTCTCTCTTGGTCTCTCCCCTGGTTTCTTTTTCTGTCTCTGCCTCTCTCTCACTCTATGTCTCTCTCTTGGTCTCTGTAATAAATGACTGAGTCCCAAATTGGGTTGCAATTTAAGTTTACAATTTATTAAATGAATAAATGCAAGAAAACAGCGCTGGGTGCGCCTCTGCTCTACCAAGACGCACACCATACAGTTCCTGTTTCTGGTTTATATCCTTTCTGCTAATACACATTCTTTAAAAGGTGGGTCTATGCAAATAAATTCCAGGAGTAGGCTTATCTCTTTCTGCGCATGCCCTCAGGGTCTTCTTGGCTCCCATCTGGTGGTCTTCCTGGCTGCCTTCAGGATTACCCCAGATTCCACGTATGCGCATGGCCTTCCTCCGCTCACCCTTAGGATGTCTCCAGATTCCATGCATGTGCATGGCCTTCCTCGGCTCACCCTTAGGGTGACTCCAGATTTTTATGGCTTTTTACCATATTGTCAGATTTTTATGGCTTGACACCATATGGTTAACAGCAAAACCGGTCCAGACTAACACACAAGTATGTCTTTTACAAAAAGCTAAAAATATATACATTAACCACTCAATTTCTCTTAGGCCTGCGGTTATACAAGGGTATATAAGACAGAAAGTCACATTTCACCATGCGGCCCTAGCATTAGTCCATATTGACACGAATCAGGTGAACACATTTCACAGTCTCTGTAGTAATTC
This sequence comes from Charadrius vociferus, assembly GCF_000708025.1. Taxonomy (NCBI): domain Eukaryota; kingdom Metazoa; phylum Chordata; class Aves; order Charadriiformes; family Charadriidae; genus Charadrius; species Charadrius vociferus. Next base: position 57,452 of record NW_009649569.1, read on the forward strand.
TGACCAGAAGACCATTGTACATCAAGGAGTGTCTTACAGTCTCTCTCTGTGTGTGTCTTGTTCTAGCTGTGCTTTTTTTATTTCTCTCACCATCTCTCCCTTTCTCCTTGCCTCTCTCTCCCTGTCCCCTTTGCCTTTTTTTGGTCTCTGTCTCTCTGTCTTTCTTGCTCCCCTTTTCTGTCTGACATTCTTCCTCTGTCTCTTCAGCTCTCATTCACTCTCTTTGTCTCTCTCTCTGATTTCTTCTCTGTGCCTTTCCCTCTCTGTCCATTCCCTTCTCCCTCTGTCTCTCCCTCTTATTCCATCTGCTTCTGTTTGTCTCTGACTCCCCCTCACTCTCTCAATAGCTCTCTCCCTGACTTTCTCTCTTACTTTTTTTCTCACTCTTTTCCTCTCATGCTGTCTCTCTTTCCATTTATCTCTATGTCTATTTCTCTGTATGCCTCCCCCCTCCCTTGTCTGTCACACACTCTCTCTTTCTCCTGTCAGTCTCACCCTCTCTCCCCCTGGCACTCTCTGCATCTTTCTCTCTGCATCTCTCTCTCTCTCCCCCTCCCCCATCTTTCTCTCCCCCTTCCTTCTCC
>NW_009649569.1:58111-60515 GCF_000708025.1 Charadrius vociferus
CTCTGTCTGCCCTCTATCTCTCTGCATGTCTCTCTCTCACGCTGCCTCTCCCTACTTCTCTCACTCATGCTCTCTCAGTGTCTCTCCCATGCTCTCCCCCCAGCTCCCCCTGCATGTGCTCTTGCATGCACACACTTGCATGCTCTCTCCATCCCTCTCTCTCCCTCGGTGTTTCTACCTCTCTGTTTCCCTGTCTCCTCACTCATTCTCTGTCTCTCTCCCCTTCTCACTGCCTAATCCTACTTTCCCTCTCGATCTGCCTCTGTTTCCCTCCCCTCTCACTCTCTCTCTGCCTCTCTAAATTCTTTCTCTCCCCCCTCTGTATTTCCCCCTCTTGCTCTCTCTGCCTCTCTTGCTGTCTCTGCCTTCTCAGTTGTCTGTCTCTAACACACTCCCTATCTCTCTTTATAGCTGTCTCTCCCCTCTCTAGCTCGTGTGTCTCCCCCTTTCCCCTCCTCTCTCCCCCTCCTCCCTTTCTCCTCTCTTTTTGGGGAGGGAAGATCTGTTTTAACCTTGTCCTTCTGATTCCTCCCTTGGTCCATCTGAAATACAGCGAGCAAACATACTTGCTTTTAAGATTTAATTGAACTGCATGCAACATCATTCCTAAACTTAAAAGCACAGCAGAATAAGCTCATGGCATGATTAATATCCTCAGATGTGAGTGCAGAGACCCCTGAGCTGACTCTTTTTCAAGTCTGGAAGCAGCACAGTCGCTTTCACCTGGTCTTATGGCTCAGGTCAGTGGTAACCTACAGATCTCCATGCACTATAGGCAACAGCATCAATGATTGTTCTTTCCCATTGCAGATTGACTAAATTTCTTATTACATAGTTTACATCTGCTTTGTATTATCTGTGGATCCTGGATAATCACCTGCTGGATGCAGAATGTGAGAGATGGAATTGTTTTGCTTCAGCCATTTTGTATGTCGACGACACAAGCAGGGCTATGAGCAGCCATTTTGTGTGTCAACAGCACAAGCAGAGCTGTGTAACTTAGAAAAACAACTCCTTAAAAGGAGAAAAGTGTGAATCGAGTTTGTGATAGGCTAACAGGTCGTGAAAGAATGTGCGCCCTAAAGTACCTAACCAATGGGAAAAGGGGACAGGACATAAATACCTGAAGTTTTGTAGCTAAGTGTGCTCTTTTTGAGAGGCACCCGACTCAGCTGACTCGTTTATTTCGATCTTGAATAAACTTTTATCTTTGCTTCAAAGACTTTGTCCTCTCTACATTTTTATCCGTGAGCGAGCATTTCTCACAATTTGGGGGCTCGTCCGGGATCAGCACCCCTGTTTTTGCGAGACGAGTCAGCGAGAGCGGAGGGGCGCGCCCTGCTGATTTTAGCAGTCTCCAACTTACTGCCACGTTTCGTGGAGGGCAGCGGGTCCTATCCGGACAGAGGACTCTCGAAGCAAAGGGGGGAGAAAGGAAAAGTTGATAAGGTGGCGAAACTGAATTACGCGCGGCAGCTGACAATTTCTGTGCACGGAACCCGGGTAAGAACATTGACTGTTAAGTATTACTTGGGCGGCTGGGAAAGTCCGGGTAAGAAAATTGGCTGTTGAGGATTACCCGGGCGGGGAAGCAGGACTGAAAGTGTGTGAATGAGACGCAGGATGATCTGTGAAGTGAGTGTGGAGCCCTTATAACCACGGTTCCGTTTCTCTGCGAGGAGACCGGCCAGTGAAGGGGCAAAGCGAAAGGGTTCCAGGTGAGCGGAGTCCCGCGGCAGACCTGCGAAGTGAGTGTGGAGCCCTTGTAACCGCGATTTTGCTTCTCTGCGAGGAGAGGAACCCCTAACGGCTTCTCTGTGAGGAGAAAGACCAGTAAAGGGGCGCCACATGAGCGGGATCTGCGCGGGTAACAGTGTCTCAGTGAGGAGAGAGACCGGTAAAGCAGTGCCACATGAGCAGGTATTGCGCGGTTCGGCTTCTCCGCGAGGAGAAAGACCGGTAAAGAGAGGCCACGTGAGCGGGATCTGCGCGGTTCGGCTTCTCTGTGAGGATAGAGACCAGTAAAGGAGCGCCACGTGGGCAGGATCCACACTTAGGGACCGGTAAAAGGTGCCACGTGAGCAGGATCTGCGTGGTTCGGCTTCTCCGCAAGGAGAGAGACTGGTAAAGGGGTGCCACGTGACCAGGTACTGCGTGGTTCGGCTTCTCTGTGAGGAGAGGCACTGGTAAAGGGGCGCCACGTGGGCGGGATCCGCAGTTAGGAGCCAGTAAAGAGGCACCACGTGAGCAGGATCTGTGCAGATAATGGTTTCTCTGTGAAAAGAGGGACCAGTAAAGGCGCGCCACGTGGGTGGGATCTGCTCGGTTTTTGCTTCTCTGTGAGGAGAGGGACCGCCATGTGGGCGGGATCTGCGCAGTTCGGCTTCTCCACGAGGAGAGGGAC
>NW_009649570.1:0-3997 GCF_000708025.1 Charadrius vociferus
GGTCTTGCTCAGCTCTGGCCTCTGTTCAGAGGTCAGAGGTAGTAAAGGGGACATGGATAAAAACTGGCATAGCCCTACCCCTAGCGCTTGTCTCAAGGGCGCCGGCATTGCCGGTTGGGAGTGTGCCCGAGTCCTCCCGGAAACGGGGCTGAAGGTTCCATTTCCCTTCTGCCCTTTGCCTTGAACTCCCCCCAGGTCCCATTTTTCAGCCATCGCTCATCATCATCCAATTTATAATTTGGCCACCATTGGTTACAGTAAGTTTTCATTTTCTTAACAGTGAAACCAGAATAGTTAGTAAAGTACAATGGGCTCTAGGTCTACCCATAACCACCTTAAAGTTTAATATGCATTTGTTATTTATAAAGCAATTAATGTTAATAAAAAGTAGAATAATGATCGTAATTTTTAACGTATGGCAAAGAAAGTGGAAAAAATCAAGAAACTTTAGTTATTTTAATCCTTATATTTCTATTGTTATTTGCAATTTTTTATGTGAATTATTGTAGACAGTTCTGACTTCCATTTGCTCGTAATTCTAGCCTCAGATAGTTGTAAATCTAATGCTGAATGTAAACTAGAACCAAGTTGCATAAATTCCTAGGAGCTAGAAATAAAATGCTGTTCTTCAGGCTTAGATAGATAAATCTTTTAATTATGTGTTTTATAAAGAAGTACAGTCTCAACAAAGATTGATTAACATGCTCAGCATTGAAAGTTTTGGATGTGATTGGTTCCTACAATATATTTTATGTCAATTTATACTGGTATATTTCTCCCCACTATTTAGTACATAGCATTTTTCAGACATTCAGGTCCTAATCTACCAGATGTCACTGGCAAGAAGTCATCTTTCATGTTTATCTGAAGAACTAGTGAGGCATATAGGGATCTGCAGTTCCTGCTAAGAAGGAACTCGGACCAAAATTTATGGCAGTTCTATCTGTGTTAGTACAGAATTGGGCCTAAGTGAGTGTTAAGTTTTGTGTGTTTTCTCTTTGATTCTGAGTCTCAAAACTGGCTTAATTATTTCTTAGCTGAACAAGTGGTTAAATTACAAAATTCATCATGTGAACTTGCAACAATGAAGGATGTGAACTAATTAAATGAATGGTTGAATGTACTCAGACCACAAAGCAGGCTTTTATAATCTGTATTAAATAAAATACGATAATCTTCATTCCCGTTACTGCTTTCACATCACGATGAGAGAAGAAACCAAAATGGGAATAATTTTCCCTTTAAGTTGGAACATACAATGAATTTTGCTGCTAAATCAATACATATTTGTGGAAGAGGAAAGCATTATGGCCTGGCTCCTGGTATAGTGGAATCACAATGACAGTAGCGGGAGCTTGACTGACTTAAGGCAGCGAGTTGTCCCCATAGCTCAAACAAAATACACCCATTTCTAGACTGAATTCCTCTTGTGGTAGGTTCCAACTGTTGTGTGCTGCTATATATTTTCTGATGGATCAAGAAATCATTAGTTATTACAAATCTTACTCAATGTAATACATTAAGCATGTTAATCAATTAGCCTCTTAGACCTTCTATTGCCTCACACTTCTTTGTGATTCTGATCTTAAAAACAAAACCTGAAATTGTTCTCTTGTATTATGCAGACTATGTAGAACCAAAATATTCAATCATTTTTTGAGTATACAAGTAGTGATGTGTAACAAATGCCTGGTACAGTTATTTAGCTAAGCACTCTGAAAATGAAGATAATTTGTTGCACTACTTGGATCTTTTGCATTGCGGATCTGGGGGTGCTTAAAGTCTTTGTAAGAACAGATTGCTGTTCCCTTACAGAACAGCCTGTTTTCTTACCTCTGATCTATGAGATTATTTTAAAAATATGCCTTGTTATTAAAATATTTTTGGACACATATTTTACCAGAAAATACTAAACTTGGTGAGGAACAGAAAAGTCTTTATTTACTGTACAAAGAATGAAACTACATCCTAGCAAGACTTAGGCACCTTACTCAAAATGAAATTTGTGCTGTAGTGGCTGAAACAGACCTTAAAATCTGTTATCAGCAATAATATTTTGATATTGGAACTTTTTTCAGAAATCAAAAGTTGGCAAATCTGAATAACACGTGCCCCCCTATACATTCCACTTTTTATTCAAAGCATTTTTTTCTAGTCATTCTAGATGAAACAGGTACCACTCAAACAGTGCACATAGTACCAAAGTTTTGCATTTCTTCTTGTTGCAGAAACTCTTCCATGTGTGGGAAGCAAAGAACTATGCAAGCCCATCTCATGAAACAAACCAAAGTAAAAATTACACTTGTGGCATGGTCAGAGAACATGCATGAAAGCCACAGCATGAGAAAGTAACACTGCATGTGAAGGCTTAGAAACTCCATGGGATTTACGTACCAGACCGTGATCTTACTTGGGCATTCAAAGTCAACTTGGGATTGTTTTACCCTTTCTACGGAAAGGTTTGTGCCATTCTTGGTGGAGCCCAAACCCAATCTTGGCTTTTTGAAAGAAAATGAAGAGGATAAATGGAAAGCTTATCTTCCCTCAAGCAGACTGCCATTGTTTCATACACTCAAACCTGACCCACTTCTCATAAAGTGGGGCATCCCTTCTGCACACAGAAAGACTGCTTATTCACAAGGAGTGGCTTATTTAGCAGTGTCCCCCTGGGCAGCAGGTAGCTAATGTTCAAGCATCTGAGCAATTTGCAGAACCAAATTCTCTTCCATTAGTCCCTAGTGAGTGTGTGTCAATGCACCAAATACAGAATCAAGAGTTCAGCACTATAGTTGTTTTTTGGAGGCAGTCTTTAGAGAAAGATGTATTTGGCAGGGGGAACTCAGAAGTGGAAAAAAGATGATCATGCAAGTAGCTAACTTCAGATATACTTATTACTTGATGGTTGAAGTCGCCTGGGAGAGTCTGTTTTCCTCCCTGACATTTGATTGTCTAGCTTGTAGGTTCTCTAGGATGCTACCTTGCAGCCGATCTTAAGGAAACCATTAATAAGCAGCAACTTGTCGTGTGTCCTCATACAGCAGTTGCTTTCCCTTCTCTGGCAAAGATATTGCAGCAAAAAATACAACCACGTATGTGCACAAATGCGGTATCACCTTACTCACCCCCACTTCCTCCATCAAATACATATCCCATGTGGGCCAATAGTGATTCAGCATTCAGGTGCTCTCTGAAGACAAACAGCGCTACGGTGGGTGCTTCTTGTTGTCCTACATCCAGCTGCTCACAAGTCTGCCGGCAGGCTGTTCTCCACCTGTGTGGGCAGCGATTAAACTTCTTGCTGCCTTCCGGATTGCTTCCTTGAAGCCTTGGAGCTGGCACAGGTACGGGTGGGCTGCCTAGAAGGACTGCCGGTGCTTAGCTGGGTCCAGGCGTTTTGTGGCAGCGAGTCCGTGCAGCGCTACAGGCTTGGAAGAGTGGCTGGAACGCTGCCGAGAAGATTTGTAACTGGGGGTGTTGGTTGACAGCTGGCTGAATATGAGCCAGCAGTGTGCCCAGGTGGCCAAGAAAACCAATAGCATCCTGGCTTGTATCAGAAATAGTGTGGCCAGCAGGACTAGGGAGGCGATTGTCCCCCTGTTCTCAGCTCTGGTGAGGCCCTACCTCGAATACTCTTTTCAGTTTTGGGCCCGTCACTCCAAGACAGACATTGAGGTCCTGGAGTATGTCCAGAGAAGGGCAATGAAGCTGGTGAGGGGTCTAGAGCACAAGTCTTATGAGGAGTGGCTGAGGGAACTGGGGTTGTTTAGCCTGGAGAAAAGGAGGCTGAGGGGAAACCTTGTTGCTCTCTACAACTACTTGAATGGAGGTTGTAGTGAGGTGGGGGTGGGTTGCTCTCTTCTCCCAAGTAACAAGCCATAGGACAAGAGTAAATGGCCTCAAGTTGCACCAGAGGAGGTTCAGATTGGATATTTGGAAAAATTTCTTCACTGAAAGGGTTGTCAACCATTGGAACAGGCTGGCCAGGGAAGGGAGTGAA
>NW_009649570.1:4982-31200 GCF_000708025.1 Charadrius vociferus
AAGCGACCAAGGGAATGGTCATAAAGCTGAAAACTTTAAAAAGAAGGCGGAGGGATATGCGCACGCACACCTTGTCGGTGCCGTAACCCAGCCCAGAAGCACCGTTCCGGGTTCCCTTGGCGATCCCAGCGCTGCCCAGATCTGTCAGATCACTGGCTGTCGCCCTTTAAGTTGTGCTGGTGTCCGCTGTGCTTCTTGGACTGAGGTTTGGGCTATCAGCTTGGGTATTTTCTGCCCAGAGCTTTCTTTGCACTGAACGTGATGTGACAGGAGTGCTCCTCCCCCTGTGCCACCCTGCGCTCCCCGTCCCCCGTGTCGCCCCCCCCCGCCCCTTTCCTTTCTCTGGTTCTGTGTGTTCCTGTATTTTTGGAGTCCGACTCTGAGGTGTAGGTTTGTATTTCTCACTCAGTTGTGTTATTTGGTTTGGGTTTGGGTTTGGGGTTTTTTTTGGTACAATTTTACCTGTGTGGCTAAAGAGGCATTTCCTGGAATAACAGTTTAGTAAATCGTTCATGAAATTGAATACAAAATAATTTGAAGGGTAACCAGTAATGCATCATATTCTTTTTAAACTTCTGATACTCAATTCCATAGTAAAACCAGATTTAAAAAAAACAGATAGACGTCCAGCAGGTTTTTTTATACAGTGGAAGATTTGCATAACTAAACATAAACTAAAAAAAGCTATGTTGAGAGTATAAGGAGAGAACGCTTATAGAAAATTAAATGTTTGCCTACATCTGTTGGCAAGAAAGTTAGTAGCAGCTCAGCTGTTCTAAGCAGAATATCTGTGTAGTGCAAGTGTTCTTTTAAATCTAGCACCACAGAATATTGTTTCTTTGTTAGGTTAGACTGGTTGTTCTCTCTGCTGGCTTCAGAGTTTCTGATGTTCTTGCTGAATCCAGCCACATAGGAAAATTCTGCTTTTTATTACAAAAATGTGCAGCTGAAAGGGGAAAAACTTGCATTGATTATTAACAATGTTATTACATAATAAAGTATGCAGAGATTATATATTCCATGTGGCATTTGCCACAGAAATCAAGTGTGTGAATGATGTATTTTCTTTCCCAACTAATTATTTTAAGAAATTACAGACTTTTCAGATTAGCATAAAGTAACAGAGGACTAGCTGCTGTTGATGGGGGATACATTGTAAATGAAAACAGGGTGACTCTGGAAATTTGGAACTGTTTATTCTATAATTCTTTCATAATATATTTTTGGGTTGTTAGGGTTTCCTAAAGTACATTTAAACTGAGGTATTATCACTGGATGAACATCTGTTACTTGTTCCTGGAAGGAAAAAAAAGGTATCGAATCAAAGGCATGCATATGTTTTTTATGTAGGTATTTCAGTTACAAAAAATAATTTATGCTTCAGATACTTGTGTGAAAGTGAGCTATCTTTTTGTAATGGAATTTTTAATAGGTTTGCAATAGAAGCCTGCCTCTAACAATAAAACCGGAGATGTCGAGAAAGAATTGGTTCAGACAGTAAACAGAAACTGCTCTTAGTGGAATTTAGGAAGTATAAACACCTGTCTGGATTTGACATGGGGAAAAAACTTCAAATTAGTACAGTTAAAAAATGAAAAGCTTAAAATTCTTGAAAATAAAAAGTAATATGTTACATGCGGCAATATTTGTCTTTATAATATAGGTATATAACGCATATGAATATTTAAAGAGAAAAGTAATAAGTGATTTCAGGTAGGTAGGGGGGGGAAAAAAAGTAGTATTTATGGCTATTCAGTCATCATATTTTCCTCAGATGCTGCTTGGGTAGTCACCAAAAACATCTTGTCCTTTTGTCTTGAGAAGTCTGAAAACACTGTGTGTATACACTTCCACAAATACTTGGACGCAAGCAATAGCTCTCACAAAAGCAGCAAACTTGTTCCAACTGTTAGACAGTTTCAATTAATTTGGCTGTATTTATCTCTTGATTTAGGACAAAACATTTGGTCTAAAGAATAAAAAAGGTGCAAAACAACAAAAATTTATCAAGGCTGTGACTCACCAGGTTAAATTTGGTCAGCAAAATCCACGTCAGGTAAGCATTTAATCTGTACTGTTTTCCCACTGCATAATGAAATCATCTTTCACTGTACATATAGATTGTGATATAATATTGAAGTAGAAAAAAGTTGATGTTACTTGCCTAATGTATTGTGACTAGCACAGATTTAACTAGATAGTATTCTTGCAAGGCTTGTCTAGCTGAGAATTATGTACCGAAACCCCTAAAAAACCCTAAACTCAAAATCAACTAACAAGGGTTTGTGTTTATTTATACAGTATTCTAGTAGTAACATAATAGAGTTTAAGGTATACCTGAAAGTAAATTGTAGAAACTGGCTATCAGCAACATGTGGTTCTATATTCTTTCGCTTCTTTTTTTTTTTCCCCCTCTAATTCCCACCTAATCTAAGAAGTAGTGAACCATTAAAACTAAGAGTAGTTGTTACTAATATTAAAATTGGAATTGGGGGAAGATTAAAAAAAAAAAACCAAAACAAAACTAAGCCCATATGTGCTGCTTGTTCTACTTACGGACGTATTTATTTTAATACTTCCATGTTGCATGTTTGGGAATCTGCACATATTTGGTGAAGTGGTCAAAGAAACTGAAATTTTGAGTCACTGTCTACTACTCTGCTCTTCTTTTGTATGATGAGGTAAAATGTGATGTGGTTGAGATATAGTATCTAGATTACACTTGGTCAGAAAGCACAGATTTCATTGAAGTACTTTTATGATGGAAGTGAGCCAGGTCTCTTATTCCTGCGGTTCTCGGGAAGCTAGTTGCAAAGTATTTATGCAGCTTCCTGTTCGATGAATAAGCCTGTAGAATATTACATTTGCATCAGCTAAATTCATGATGTCATAATTAATGTTGAATTCCTTGCATAACATAAGGATGAACTAACAAATGTCAAATACAACTTTAAAGGTAAAGTTGATATTTGGGTCGTTAGATCTAACAAGTTCTTGTAGTGGAAAGGACTGCTTGATGTCACTTCAGAAACATTGGTGTTGCTCAGACAATTCTGAAATTTGTGTATGAAATCCCTGAATCTGTAGCATTTAATGGAATACCAGTATGTAAATTAGACAACCTAAAATAATTTTTCTCAGGTGCTTTTAGCTATTGACTGATGGATGTCAAAAACTAATTTTTAGACCTGATTATGCCTTTCTTAACCTGTAATAATGGGTTTCAGTTATGATTGTCCCTGAGAAAGGAAGAACACTTTAAAGCTATTATTGTTGTGTCCTGAGATACAAAGGGAAACACTGTCAAGGCTTTTTGCTCAGTAAGAAAAAAGCAAGCTTCATCTTCATGCTTTTGGAACCCTAGGGTGAAACAGAAGTGTTCCTACAGTACTGCTTTTTGTAGTTGACATATGTGGGTCTGCCTGCTATATAAAATAGGATTTGTGGACTTTCAGTATCGAAATTGAGTGTTCTGTACATGGACCAAATTAATCAATTGCTTTTTAAAACAATTTGGCATTTTGTTGCCGAATTCACCATACAAAGCAAGCTCCTTTTTTAATACTGCACTGTATTCTACCAGTAAAGTACCCCACATATTTGTATAGTGGTGGTAGTCTCACTAGCTTCCCTGAAGGATAAGAATCAAATCACCTAATGTTTCTCACATGTTCTCTTTCATCCATCTTGTTCCCTCTCTACTACTCTGGTATAGATACCAGCCTTTTCTGGCTTATCCTAAAAGGATAAGGCAGAGTCCCGGAGTTGGTTTTTTTTGTTTGTTTTTTTTTTTTAATACACAAACTTTTATTTTCTTAGGGGAGCTTGTTTTTTCAGTCCTTGGCCCCTAGTTACCTGTAAAATTAATGTTCTTTTCTTATGAACCACTGATTATCAATGAACTGATGTAAATTCAAACAAAAAAAGTGTTCTAAAAGCAGTTCCTAACTTCTACAAACAGATTTCCTAGAAGTGCTACTGGTATACATGAAGAAAAAGAACTAAGCAGCATGTAGAGGACTAAAGATAGAGAAGCTTTTTTGCAGAGATCTTGAAGTAATTGCATTGACTATTTGCACTACTAATGTATCACTGAAAGAGCAACTAACTTTTCCCCTCCTCATTCCCTTCACTTGATTTCCTAGCCTGTAAAGGTAGAATAGAGGTAACTGTGTTATCTTAATGGTGCCTACTCGGATCTCACATTTCTGACAAATTGCATTTGAAATCTCTTCTCCTTGAAAGGTCAGTACCGCTAGATGGCACTGGCTATTCATACAAGGGTAGGAATTCTGAGAAATTCAGAAATCACAGGTTCTTTCCTTCCTCCCCTTATAAAGTAATTTAAAATTATTTGCTACTTCAATGTACAGTGCCTGTGAAGTGAGTAATGTCATTCAAATTATATATTAATAACTTCAAATTTGGGGTCATTATAGGCTGCTCAAACAGAAAGTGAGAAGAAATTAAAAAAAGAAGATAAGAAAAAGGAATTACAAGAATTAAATGAGCTCTTCAAGCCTGTGGTTGCTGCACAGAAAATTAGCAAAGGTATGAGAAACTGAATTATCTTTATTTATGTTCTCTTATTTTACCTGAAGTAGATCTATGAATAACCCTTTAAAAATGACAGCTCATTTTTCAATAAAGCAGATGTCTGTTTCCTTCTCTATCTACTGTACCAAGTAGTTTGTCAGTAATGATTTGACATCTTTTTCGGCAGTTATCTGGGGTTATTAGATCATTAGAATATCAAAAGCTACATTGATAATGACAGGGCAGCTATAGACACTTTGCTGTATTCAGGTTCATTAATTAGGTGCTTCTGGATGAGTGGCATGATTATTTTTTTGTGTGTGATGGTATTTGTTTAAAGCAGCCTGTCTCCCCAGGAAATTGTGAACATCCAGGTATTACAAGGAATATAATATGATAACCGTCGTCTTCACAGAAAACTTGCGTTCGAATCGGAACAATAAAAAATTTCCACTTCTGTCCCACCTCACAGTTGACAGTAGGAGCTGCCTTCGGAAGTGTGATCTTATTTGTACTTGGTTCTTGAACAAACTAGTTTTGTGATGAAATGTAAGTTTAAGCGTATTTGATACTTCAGGGAAACTCTACAATTCGCTACCATGTGGGAGGAAAAAGAAAAATCATACCTTTAGGAATGAACTAATCGACTCTTTGCTTTATTAATCTTCTGGAACTAATGAGATTATGTGCAATAATTTTTGACTAAACAAGTGTGATTTCCATGTATGTCTTTAAAGCAAACCTGGTATTTGTTCACTGTGGCACTTAGCAGCAACAAAGGCCAGTTTTCTCTTTATGGTCTGCAGTGGTGAGCTTTCTCCAAATAAAGTAGCTCTTGCTTAAAGTTATTTCAGAAGACTAATATTTTCCTAATTAAAGCTTTGGTTTTCTATTGAGATTGCCAACAAGGAGAGCTATGTTATCTGAAGTTCTTTTAGGAATCCATTCAGTGTTTAAAAACTAGATTTTTTTTTTTTTAGTTAAGATTTTAAATGGGTGTTGCTGTACATACTGTAGTCACTGGTGACTAGCACTAAGATTAAAATCAGCAAGTGAAAAAAACTGAGCTTGAAATCTTACGTGAGCACTTAATGAGTGTTACAAGTAAAGCATTTCTGATTTAGTTGTGTCTCATAAATACATTTCCACCTGTTTTCATGTTTTCATTTTTTTTCTCACCTAGTTACAATCCCTTTAGTGGTATGATATTTACTTAAACTGCAGTTAGGTTGATTGAGAAGTTTGTACTATAACAACAGTTGCTTATTTTGGAGACTATGAGCAGCCATCTTATTTCTATTATTAAAGAAAGTAGTCTGAATAAGTGCAGGTTAGATTATCAAAATTTATTCTAGTATGGTGTTGATCCATTACGGAAAGGCTGACATCCAGAAGAAGCTTTACTGTGCATGACAGGCAAAAATAGCTTATTGTATAGAGAAGTTGTTCCACAGAGTGGTATCTTGTGTGTATTATATGAATTAATAATTTGCTCAGGCACGCTGCTATCCATATTTATTTAAATAGTCAAGTGCCAGCTTTGATACTTAATGCAAATATCATACTATACAAAGTAAATATGACGCGTTCAGGGCATGGAGTATTTACTTGTGATGAACACATGCATTAAATAACTTTCGTTTTTAAAAACACATCTCTAGAGATCCTAAAGATTGTATGATCCTAGACATTGTTCTCAGAACTTTTAATATACAGCTTTTGCTTAAAAATAGTATTAAAATATAAAAACTTTCTTCATTCAGGTGCTGACCCCAAATCTGTAGTTTGTGCTTTCTTCAAGCAAGGACAATGCACGAAAGGGGACAAGTGCAAGTTTTCTCACGATTTGTCTTTGGAAAGAAAGTGTGAAAAACGAAGTGTCTACATTGATGCAAGAGATGAAGACCTTGAAAAAGGTACAAAAATTCTAGAAAATGAGTACTAAACTATTCTGATTCTGAAACTGGATTTTTAAGATTAAGAGTCATGTTGCATTGTGGTTATGATCCTTAGGAGCTTGGTCAATGACCAAGGCAATCCATACCGCTATGTTAAAAAATACGAACAACAGTGAAACTTGCTTTAAAAAGTGCGCTTACAAGTATTCTTTAGACCTTCTTTAGAAAAAGAAGTGTTGGATGGTGGTTTTTGAATTCTGCTCTGTAACGTATTATGTCGTACAAGTAGCAAGTTATACAGTATTTGGTCTTTCTTATAGTTGCTAGTTTCTTCAAAGTTCTGTAAAACCGAAGTACAAAAGGAGGGAATGTAGTGAGCAACCGTAGTTGCCTTCCAGAACTATTACTAGTGTTTGCCCAAATGTGCACAGTTCTAGAATTCAGGATACTTTGGAATTTTTTGCTGTGACTTTATTTTCTTTCCCCAAATCACTTGTTGCCAAAGTACTCAGTTTTACTTTTACTTAACAGGGGTTAGAGATTTCATAGTCAAAATAATTTCTTTTGGTTTTCCACAACTGATCATGTCTACGTCATTATTTGAATTTTAGCCTGTGTTGTCCTAAATGAAGATGACAGGATCCCATAGATTCACTACTACTGTTACCATTGGTGATCTTCCTTCTTTTGATGGCACCTTCTTTTAACTTTAACACAGAAAATTTGGGATTATCTCTTTTGATCCTCAAGTTACATTATCTGTATTTCTGGACATTAGCCTCCAACCTTCTTTGTTATTCAGTCACCCTCCTTTTCCCTTATCCACGCTCAGTAGCATGCAGATGGAACGGCACATTTTTTTAGTCTTTAACTGAAACATGCACGTCAAAATCGAAATTTCTAAGTATTAAGGCTTTTGAGGAAATTGTCTTTGATCAGCATCGAAGAGTTTGAAAACTTTGTAATAAAAGCCTGAATTTATTTTCCATACTGTAAATGAACTAAAATGTGAGAATTGCATGTTAAAACTTATTAGGGAGAATAGCAATGTGACAGCATTGTTTAGTGTTTGAATATTTTTGCGAAACCATCTTTTGTCTGTTTCTAGATACAATGGATAACTGGGATGAGAAGAAGCTGGAAGAAGTGGTGAACAAGAAGCATGGTGAGGCGGAAAAGAAAAAACCCAAAACCCAAATAGTATGTCCTTTTTTTTTATTGTTCTGTAGTAGAGAGAATTAACTGCAGACTGGTATTAATATGATTATTGTCTAAAGATTTTGAATGGAATATTATAGCAGTATTATGAGTAGTATTTCTAGTAATGTGTTAAAATACAAACAAAAAACACCCCACCCCAAGGCTCTGTCAGTCATTTTCTCATGTAAAATACAAATGGATAGTAGATAAAGTGCTTTCAAAATAGAAATGCTAAAGGAATCTGTAATAGTCTAATGCATCCTATTTGCTTAGAAGATTCAAGTATTGTGATGAGTTAGTTCTGTCCTCTCATTCCAGCAACTGCCATGTATATTGGCTTATTTGTGCACTGGGTGACTATAAGCATGTAAGTTTAAATTTTCTCCTGTAAGCTGAAACTTACTAATGCAGAATCCTTTGTAGTTCCTGACCTCTGACTTCAAGAATGTTCTTTAGTTTGTGCCCTAAATGGTATAGTATCTCAATCCCTCATTCATTCTTCAGAACTATTTCACCTTGTTCTCAGTACCAAATTATTAAATACTCTATTGATACTGCTGAAATTTGGAAAAGTTAAACTTTGATATGGTTAAGTGTGGACTATGAATTACTTGTTGAAAGTTCCAGAAGGGCATCTCTACCTCAAGTTCACGAGCTGGAAGGTTTAACATCTAAGGCAGATTCTATTTATTTTGATTAGAACTATACTGATGCTGATGTTTTATGTGTGCAACTGGGGTTATGGTAGTTGCCAGTCTTCTGAGTCATCCTGTCTTTTTTCAATTGAGATTATATTAAGGGAAAAAAGCTTTTGACTACGTGAGTTTTAGCTAATTCGTTGCACTTCTTTTGTCTGCTTTTTTAGTAGCAAGGCATTTCACGTGTTTCTTCTGGTTTGAGCCCAGCTGGCTTTGAATTACTGTACTTCCAACATGTAGTAGCTATACATGTAGTGTAAATTGCTGGGGATAAATAGAGAACGCAGCGCTAACAACTGTTGTTTTATACAGGTCTGCAAATACTTCCTTGATGCTATTGAAAACAACAAATATGGATGGTTTTGGGTCTGTCCAGGTGGAGGAGACAACTGCATGTATCGTCATGCTCTCCCTCCAGGTTTTGTATTAAAAAAAGACAAGAAGAAGGAAGAAAAGCAAGATGAAATTTCTTTAGAAGATCTAATAGAAAAAGAGGTAAAGTCAGACAGGTACCTTTTGGTGGTATTTGTTTTTGTTACGCTGAAGAGACAGTTGTAAATATTTTCCTAATTAATAATTAAAAAATATAAAATGATTTTATAGCTGTATGAGCTAAGGTATAGTATTTGATTCATGTTTTTGTTTAGAAACTATTACCTAGTGAATAGATTAAACTATATCTGCATACTTAGTGCAGGTGTTGCTAATCCTTTTCTAGGAGGCTTCTATTTCTTACTGCTATTTTTCCTTTATCTCCTACAACTGCTTCTATGGGCCTTTCACATCCTCAGCTCACTGCCTCCATAGTTCTCATATAACTCTGTAATGAGGAAGCAACAGCAAGAGAACGGCGCCTTCTGAAGGCATTACACTGCTGCTCTGCTTATTTCTGTCACCGTTGCCTGGCAGCGTCAATTTGAGGAGAACCTGGGATATTGTTGTTGGTTTCTTTCTTCCTCTGCTTTTCATGTTAACTTCCGTGTCGACTCATCTTAGTAACTGGAAAATCGTGTGTTGAGTCAAACTTTAAGTTGATGGTGCATGTTTAATAATGGTGAGAGTGAAGACGGAATTGGAGAGAAATGTTTTCAACTAGTTTCTGGGAAAGCGTAATTACATCTCTAACTTGTTATAGCCTTTGGAAACAATTTCTGTCATTAATCAGGCTCTTTGCTTGACAGCGTGCTGCCTTAGGACCAAATGTTACCAAAATTACTCTAGAGTGTTTTATTGCGTGGAAGAGAAGAAAAAGACAAGAAAAAATTGATAAGGCTGAGCAAGATATGGAGAGGAGGAAAGCAGATTTTAAAGCTGGCAAAGCATTGGTGGTATGTTCTACACTCCAATTCTTAATGTAAGAAGAAACAGTCAATAAGTTTTTGAAATAAGGTAGCTGGCCTGGAATTGCTTTTTCTTTTTTCTTTTCTCTTTTTTCTTTTTTTTTTTTTTTACAGCAGTATAAATTCTGTCAAGTGATAAATTAAGATTTCTTTTTATGTGAATAGATTAGTGGACGTGAAGTATTTGAGTTTCGACCAGAGTTGGTTGATGCAGATGATGAAGAAGCAGATGACACCCATTATATTCAAGGAACGGGAGAAGATGATGAGGTAAAGAACAGTATTAACTCGGATAATATTTTGAGTTACATTCAGGTTTGAAAACTTTTAATTTGAGAGATCTTATAGTGCAATTAACAAGCTTGGTTCTTAATTTAACACCACCACAAAGTATATCTTGTCAAAATTCTGGTGTCAAAAGGAAAATTTAAAAAATTGTAGGAATCCAGCAGAAATTCTAATTCCTGTAAAAAGTAATTCATGCAGAGCATCTTGGTTTATTTTTCAGATGGAAGATCCTGTGTGCATAAATGATGTAGATTTGAACCTCTATGTCCCAAAGGCTGTAGATGAGACTGGTATTACTGTGGCTAGTCCTGAGCGATTCAGCACATACAGTTCAATAGAAAAAGATGGTAAGTTCATTATTTAGGTACCATTAATACGGCTTTGAATTGTTAAGAGCTTCCCAAAAGGTAGATAGAAATGAATTATTGATCTGCTGGAAAGAAGTATTTGTTTAAAAAGGGTGGGGGAGTGAAATTACCGTCAATGATATGTGTAGTTACTAAAGAAAAAGCTTTTAGTAAATGCTATGCGCTTAATTTCTTAAATTCAAGTTTAAATAAAAGGTACCGTTTATGGACACTTCAGGTAAATCCTTAAGATATGTCTTCGCAGTTTCCCTTTTCTTCAGATTTAATAAATGACTGACTGAATAATATCAACAAAAAGCCAAGCTTTTCTTCATATTTGCTAGATATGTTAAGTTAGCTCATAATTTCTTAGAGCAAAGTCTTGATCTTGGTGTGCTTGTGAAAAGCATAACCTAATATTTGAGATCCTGAGTCTTCTAAGTGCAGACATTGAGTAGGAGTAGCTAATAAAGTTTGACCCAGTTATGAAAACAGGAGTTTGAGGTTTTTTCAGTCTGTTTTAAGTGATGATCCAAACCTTCATATTAATCAGGTACATGCAATTTAACCAATATAAGTCAACATAAATTTCACATAAAGTAACTTCTTTATAGTTTCAAAACTTTAAAGCCTGTTTAGTGGGATTGTGAATTAGTGACTTGTGACACTGAAACGTGTAAGAATTATTTTTCTTTTCAGATAATAAATTAAGTGAAGCTTCTGGTGGTGATATAAACAGCAGTGAGCAAAATGATTTAGAGGAAGATAATGATGGAGATGGGGAGTTGGAAAATGGAGTAATTGATGCAGTTCCAGTTGATGAAAATCTTTTTACTGGAGAGGACTTGGATGAACTAGAAGAAGAACTAAACACTCTTGATTTAGAAGAATGAATTAAAAAGCTCAAGTGAGGAATTAAATCGATGTGACAAAGTGAAAACTGACTACACTTTTTCTCCTTTTTGAATAGAGTTCTTAAACAGGATGTTTATGGTTACCCAGCTGATTCTGACGGGCACATCATAGGAATATTTTTCCTTCAATCTCATCTACTCCAATCTCGACTATGCTCACAGTAAAATATTCAGAGTAGGTCAGAATTACCTGACAGATGAATTTGCAGAAAATGAGATTGTAACTTTCAACTAAAAGTAGGAAGTGTAACTGCTTTGCCAGTATGCAAGTAAAGTGGGCAATTTGATACCAGGTACAGTATAAAAAAATCAAAGTATACATTCTTCACCAGAACTGCATTTTTATTAGTGATTGTGTTGATTTAGAAACTGCCTGAAGTGTTTTTAGGCAGTATACTCTAATGGAGCTGATGCAGATTATGCTTCTTTAAGTGGTGGTTAGCTTTATTTGATCAGCTGGATACTGAAGATACAGATTGTGAACTGATACGTCATACAGTACAATATGGTGCCCTATGTTTAAAATGTTTTAAACTTTCCCACCTCCTTTTGCCAACAAAACTGTAAATAAAAACTATCAACTTTAAAATATCTGTGTTGATTTTTCTCTGTTAAGTTAGGATATCATACCAAACCATTAATAACCTCACTTTCTAATACAGTGATAAACATTTTTCTCTCCAGTCCCGATACAGAAGTGATGATGTTGGCTTCAGTTAAATTAGGGCTAACTGCAATCACAATTTTTTGTCTACACTTCATGCAGCGTAAAATCCAGCAGCTGACATTTTTCCCTACTGTTCTTACCTCCTCCCCATCCGTTAACTGATTTAATACATGCTGTACATCACTCATGGCTGCGACGACTTCAAGCTCTGCAGAGCAGGGACGTTGCAGTCTAAAAAATGTCTGTCATATCTTTGGTGTTCTATAAATAACAAAGTTTTGCAGGAGTAAGTTGCCTCAAAGCGGAGCAGTATTGTACCCTGCATTGTGTACCCTGCAGGGGGCACTTACTGTCAGGCTTAAATGAAGTCAACCTGTCCTTTTAAAATTTGTTGAATCCCTGCCATAAAGATTTCTCAGTAGCGGTGCTTTTTCAAGGGGGCTGTAGGTTATGCCTCCTTGCCATACTTCTTAGAGTATCTGCAGCAGTGTTGCTGGACTAATTATACTTTTTGTATTGATTTTTCTAAAGCTTCTAAATTACTACTTAAAGACCATTAAGATAAGTGAGCTTTCTCAAACTGCTTTTGGGTGGTCATTTTAGCTTTAATAGTTAGTTCTGACACTGCTAAATTGACTCTTGTATCTTGAATGCTATTTCTAAAATAGCTGACTTGGACATTGTTTTGCCCTTTTTGGGATCTTTGGGATTTGTTTTCTCCTATAGGAACAAGAAGCAGTGTTTGGGAGAAAGAGGCCTACTGAAATTGACTTCTAAATGTAAGTGTTTAAGGAAAAGCTGCAATATTAGATATAAATATTTATTTATGGAAATTTTTCTCCTATGGCCATAAATAAACAGTGTTGACAGATTATTGTATTGTACTGGCCAGCAATAGGATACCTGGATATCAGGACACTCAAGAATGCAATTCATATTTGAATGTATGATGCATAATTTTTCACAGTTGTATATTTTAAATCAGAATAAAAGTAATTTAATCATTATCAAGGATGAAAATGGCTTTCTATATTTTGTCTTAGAGGCTGGTATATTGTATATAATACTGATCTGATTCACTGATCTAAGTAGGTTAAATCTTTCCCACAATTATGTCAGTGTTGTTTATTTGCATTTTACAGTGAAGGAATGATGGGTAACTCATACTAATTTCACGTGATAAACCGCTGAGATGGGCAGAGGGAGAGTGTGTGTGCTCTCTTGTGGGTCTGAAGGGCTTAGTGTGATGTATAACTCCTTTGTGCATGCATCATTTAAACATTAGGACAGTCGCCTTGCTTAGTATTTAAATATGTTGTATATCTGTAAGTTGAAGAAAAACTTATTTTCATAGGCAGTAGTCACTGACACATTACTTCACGTGGTCAGGAAACAATAGTTTTCTGTCCCTTTCTGGGTTTTCATTCTTTCCTCTCAACTTATTGTGGCACTTCTTACTAGACTTGTTCTAGCCTCTTGGCTTGGTTGGTCTGTCGAGCTTTCCAACCATGAAAGCAGGGTGACTGCTTTTAAGGAAGTGTTTTAGTGTAGTGTTCAGGCGTGCTTTTAAGGATTAGTAGCAATATGCTGCTTCCTGTTCCTTCCGCTTGAAGTTAGGCTTGTGTAGAACCTGTTAAAAGTTCTCAATCTTGGGAGTTAAAGAAGCCAAAATTTGCAGCTGACAGGGAGCTTCAGTCAATAAATGCTCAATTAAAAATGAATGCAAAGGCCTTACTTATGGTAGATTAATTATTCATATTTTGGAAATGGGCACTGTGATAGAATGGAGTCCACCTGAATGTGACTTACCACTGAGTTGTTCCTATTGATGCAAGTTTCCCGAAATCAATCTGATGTAAAGTGAATGAGTCACTTACAGAAAAATGAGATGCAATCTGAATCCTAAAATAGCAGTTTCCTCACTCCAGTGACTGTCCAGTTGTATGGGTCAAAAATACAGTATTTCACTGTTAAAGGAGTAGGAAGGCTCAGTCCGAGACACTTACTGGATTGAGGTCAGGCTGTGAAGGATCATAAGCCAGGGAAGAAAAACCTCTGCAATAAACTTTATTCCCATCCCTTGCAGCCTGCACCACTGTTTGCATCATCTTGTTTTTCTCCTAACTTAAATGAGTACCATATGAGAAGTGTAGCGTAGCTATGGATTTAACATTTCTTGAGGAAATATGCTAGTGTACCGCTCTGCCTTCACAGCACCTTTATTACTGGACACTGGTGTAGACCAAATCAATTTAAAAAATTATGCAGAAATCCAATGCCTTTCCTTCCTGGTGTTTGCTATTGTAGGAGTAGAGTATCTGTTTGCTTTAAATTTTAATGTATGTTAAAATCCCATTTCTGTCACACAGAAAATCTGCTTGAACTGCTTCAACTGGCTAGCTTTAAATTCTCCTGGGATTTTTTTTTTTTTTGAGACCTGTGATTGAATTTTATGCTCAGCACGGCCTTGTTACTCAGAGCTCCCTGCCTGTTTTTATAATAAACACTGCTGATAAAGGCCTGGGAAAAAACTTGGAGAAAAATTAAATGTAAAGACTGACCTTAAATATTAGGCTTAGTTGTTTGTAATGGAAATGTTGCCATTTCTTAATGGACAATGCTCCCCAACTGCTTTTTATCAAGGGGCGTTGGATGAAGCAGTGGTACTTTCCTTGGCAATTCAGTATTGTCATGATAGATTGTGTGTTTATTTAGCAAACAGATTGTACAGAAAGAACCTACACATTGAAATTAGTATATTTTTATGAATATTTTCTTTCAGTTCTTTCATCAGATGTGTGGAATAACAAATGTCCAAAATGTATCTCAGACGTTCTGAATGCCAATTTCTACTTATTTTGCAATGTTTATGCCCCTTTTTAAAAATTAACTGAATATAATAAGCAATGCAGGCTTAAATATTTTGTAAGCTTATATATCTTGCAAATAACATACTTGGAAGTTTCATAAATAGTGTTTTGTTATTCTTGTTCCATGTGCTGCTTTTGAATAACTTAATGAAACCATAGGGTGATTACGTGACTGGACGAAAAATCTTTCAAAGTTAGATCTGTTTCCCTCGGAGTGAAATTATTACAGCACTAAACTGAGACAATGAGATTGCCCTCATACGCAAATATCTCTCATACATATTCACCTGAAGTATTTCAGGAGAAATACTCCCTGAATAACATCAATAAAAATAGGAAGAAAATTGGAAAAATGAGACCTGGGCAGACCAGAGGAACAGCAAAAAAAGAAAGTAACAGCAGCTGCACTGCATCAGACTGAGAGACCATTTATCACACTCCAAAAACCAGAAACATGGGGAAGGAAAGAGGTAAGAAAAGGACAAATCCATGTACTTCTCAGGAGTGCTTGTCATAGGTAGCTTCCAACTCTTTCTAATCTAGAAGATTTCTTCTACTAGATGTAGCCTGTGATGGCTTTCTCTTACAAGTATGTTCCCTGTTTCTCCTGTGAATCGCTGTATGTTCTTAGCATGTTTTGGGAACCCAACAATTCATCAGCTCTGCTCCATCTTGTTTTGCGCATGACTTCTACTAACTTGTGTTATTAGATGTCTAGGGAAAAATACTTAGAGGAAGTGATATCCTGTGCCTTCCTGTGCTTTGAGCTGATGCCAAGTAGAGAAAGCACATATAAAAAAAGGAATTGATGGTTTCAGTTGTGAAGATGTCCTGGTTCGTGTGGGGATAAGGTTAATGTTCCCAAGGATCTCACGGGACACAGGTTTTTCCATACTTTGTGACACTGTGTCCAGTTTACAGGGGGAGCTGTCTGGGTGAGGGGGCTGGGAAGTCGCTGCTTGGAGTAGGCTGAGGCTTCCTGGGTCTGATGGGTAAATGGTGGTACTGTAATTGCATTTGTACATTCTTCTATTGGTGTTATTGTTGTTTTTCTCTTTCCTTTGCTCTTCTGTTAAACTGCCTTTATCTCAACCCACGAGTTCTGCCTTTTTCTTCCGATTCTTCCCCACAGCTGTGGGGGTTTGAGCCAGCGGCCACGTGGTTCTTTGTTGCTGGCTGAAGCCAAACCTTGACAGAAGAACCCAATCTCCTGATGTATTTGAGGGCTGGTAACAGTTTTCTACAAAATTAGCAACTATTCCCCCTTAAGGTGCTCGGTTCTTTGCTACGAATGGGCCTTAATCAGCAAAATCTTTAATAAAGCAAATTATCTTTGTTCCTGGTTATGTACTGGATGTATTTTATGTAGCTATGATCACATTAAGCGCTTTTACAGTGATATCGGCAAATCGCTCTTCACTCTTATTTTCCCCTTGTGCTAGTACTAGAGACTTAGAAGTGAACATGGCTTAGTCTGTTGCTTTTAGTTCTTTCATTTCAATAGATGCTCTGTCTTTTTACAGAGAGTGGCTGTTGCTGCTATTAGCCGTAAGACCAAGATGTTTTATTCATTTATGATGTTATAGCCCTAATACGTGACCACACTAGGCTCCTTCATAGCACATTATTGAAATGAATGGGAAAAATAATCAGTTCTTTCGATCATAAAATAGCGTTTCATTATGTTTAGTGAAAGAGACCTCTGAGGTAATCTCTTTATGTTGCATTTGTGACTGAAAATTGTTCCAGAGTGTAAAACGTTTGGATGTAAATTTGAGCAAGGTTGGCTTAAAACTAGAGATGTTACCAAAATACACCCAATCAGAATTCAAAAATGAGATGGACCTCTAAATTTAAGCAAGATACAATGGAAAACAAAGCATCACAGCTTTCCCTTAAAAAAAAAAAAAAAAAGACAAATGATGCCTAAATTGCTATATAAAATATATGAAAAGAAGTAGAAGCATTCCTGAAGGGAAGAGAGGAGCAAATTACTACAGAAGGTTCACAAGGCAAAAAGATACTCCTTGTACAGTCAGCCGTTAGGGAAATGTGTTCTACGGATGCTGCATCCTTGGACCTGTGCTGGAATGAAACTGTCTTGTCAGCATATAATATGGGTGTAGCGCATCTTTTGTAGTCACAGAAAATCAGCTAAAACCTTACATTTCTCAGGCCTCTCGTAAATTTTAACAGGCTTGCTATTCTAGGAGACCTCTTGTCCTATTCATGTTTCACCTCTGTTCCTGTTCTGTTCCTTGGTTTACTTTCTTACACTGAGGCAGTCCGACTTGTGCTCTGAACGCTGCATGTAAAGGCTGGATTGAAGACATGGTAGCTTGGTCTCTATGCAATAATACAAATCCATGACAAACTCTCAGTCAATGTTTTCTACCAATTTTAATGTCTGACATGTCAAGTGGTTTAGTTGTCATGGTTCTGGAACAGTAGACTACTTAAGAAAAAGATTAATTGACGTCCACTTCAAAAACTCTATAGCTGCAATGTAATGCCCCCTTAAAAATCAGATAACAACAAAGTTTCCAGTCAAGAAATCTTTAATCTTGACTCTTCATCACTTTCTTTTGTTGTCTTCTCTCTGCTCCAAGTATAAACACTACATAAGGGAGGCTTTCCTGACTGACCTCTCCAATCCGTATCAACTAGTGTAGTAATTGTTGGTTAAACCAGCTCCCTTTGGGCTCCCTCCATAGGCATGGAGCAAGGCGCAGTATTGCTCGGTAGCGTGCTCTCCTATCGCGGCTCTAAACTCTCTAGGGTTTTGTTTATAAAGTTGAGAGAAGAGGGATTAGGAAAGCTGGTCAGGAAGGACATAGCAAAGATCTTATCTCTTCAAACGTCTGTCAGACTACAGTAAAAAATGATGCGAGGGGATAACCTATAAGGCATCAAAAGGAGTTTTAACTGCTGTTGTCTCACATTTGTGAACTTTTTCCTTGAATAAGAAGTTGGTAGGTGTCAGAACTACACTTTGTGTCAGTAGTATTACCCTTATACCACAGGTTTTTCAGTCTTTTTCTTGTTGGTACATGGGGAGGCAGGACGAAGTGGAACAAGGACTCTTCCCCCAAGACAGCAAAAAGGGAAAAAAAGCGATTAAATGTGCTCTTTATTCAAAGCACAGAAGTGTCTGCAGTTTCTATCACTGACAACTGTTGCCAGCACTAACTGGCAGGTGACTCCTTGATAGATGCAAAAGACATTTGTATTCCAGAAGTTTTCACCAGCAGCACCCAACTAGGAGTCTACTGGATCAACTGCCTGGCAATTGCAGGCTAATGTCTTAAAAGCAAACAATAACTTAAAAAAAAACCCAACAAAATCCAAACAAAGCAAACAACAAAACACACTAAATGTGTGTTGTCCCCCTCCCCCAAGTCCCCTGTTAGAATGATTAGAGACCTGATTCTGTATTGATCTGTTTTCTTTAGCTTTATTCCTTGACTTAAATATTCATTTATTCTTTAAGTCTTTGCTGGGCTAGTCACCAGTATCACATTTTGTCGATAACAATATGCTTTGCTGTAATACTAATGCCAGACAGGAACAGTATTCCATAGATATAGAAGATCAAAATGTAATGATTTTCAAATTGAGGGTGAAGTTAGGTCATAGTTTGTTTTGGGAGGAGGGGGATTTTTGGATAGGGGAGAGAGCAGAAGTTTGAACGCTGGGGCATGCTGTAAGATGGAAATGGGTCTTCTGAAGACAAAAGGCTGGAGCTGATGGCTGAGCTGGTTTATGAAGGCTTGGGATGCCTGGGCTCAAACGCCTGAAACACTTTTTGAGAGTTAGGGGGAGGGAAATTCCTTTTTCCATGTCAGTTTGTCTTACTGCAATATTCTAGTGCTTTTGTATTTGAGTGTGAAAGAATATTCAGATTAACAGGTTTAGTTCGTTAGAGGATTTCTGAAGTATTAACGCATCATATCCCTTTCCCTATCAGATAGAAAGGAGCTTGGCTCTACTTTACTCCATTGTCTTTCAATCCTACTTGCTTTATGTGCTATTATTACTTTGCTGTATAATTTTCAACGTGTTTAAAGTCTGAACTCATTACTAAGCATAGAGCAGTCTGAAGAATATTTTTTTTTCACACTGCTACCCAGGGGATTCTTCAAGTTTTAAACTTTTTGTTCCAAATCCTTTAGCAAGAACGTAGAAGTGGTACAGGAGCATTCACAGAATCACAGAATGGTTAGGGTTGGAAGGGACCTCTGGAGATCATCTAGTCCAACCCTCCTGCCAGAGCAGGGTCACCTACAGCACGTTACACAGGACAGCGTCCAGGCGGGTTTTGAATGTCTCCAGAGTGGGAGACTCCACCACCTCTCTGGGCAGCCTGTGCCAGTGCTCCACTACCCTCAAAGTAAAGAAGTTCCTTCTCATGTTAAACTTGAACATAGGAAGTTCCATCTTATGCCCATTACCCCTCGTCCTATCACTGGGCGCCACTGAAAAAAGACTGCTGAAAAAAGACTGCATTAGAGGACAGATGTTCCAAGGCAAGACGTGGCATTATGTCTTTGGAATAGTAAACTGAAAAGCAGAGACGACTGAGCTTTATTAGATTACTTTGAAAATGCATGACGAAAAAAAAATAGGAAAAAAAAATCAGTGGAACAGTCTCAAAAAACAGGGAATAAGGTTGTACATAAGTTGTTGCAGTTTTATTAAATATATTATTTGCACTAATGAAGGAATGGCAATATCTCTGTAAAAGGAAGCAGTGATCTCTGGTATTTCTATACATAAAGAGCAGGCAAGAATGTAAGAAAACTAGAAAATGCCTCTTGTCTTCTGGAAATTCTCCATAAATGGAAATCTACTAGAAAGCGACCCTTGTCTTCTGTGCCTATAGATCCCGGCTGCAGGGAAGCGTTCTGTTTCTCTTTGCTCCTAGTAGAATTCTGTTTCACAAGTATTTTTACCAGGCATAGTCATTTCCACTGTCTAAATAAAAGCAGAGCACATCATAAAAACATATGCACAGTATGCATTTATTGTGGCTGATGGTCTCATCAGAAAGGATGGTACTTAAAACTGTACGAAATCAATGACAGGCAAAAGAAGGGGAAGGTTGTTAGGAAAGAAACGTAGATACAACTAAGAATACAACAATGGATAAATAATGATTTCTTCCTCACCTTTGGGGAACTGTACAAAAGCAGTGTATTCTAGAGGATCTTTTGTGAACGTAAAAAGGTAGAGTTAAATTCATGGCATACAGTAAGCAATTTACCTTCTCTGGAAAGGAAGAAAGAGGTGGAAGAGAAAGTGATGAAGAGGATGGTAGGGATGATGATTTATTCAAGCGTAATATTAGTATTCTTGTATTAATTGTGCCTGCTGTGTATTTATTAGCTCTGCAGGGTAAAACCAGAAGGGTGGATGAGGCAGGTCTAATCTGAAGACAGAATCAGCCCATAAAGGAGCTGCTACTGCAGCAGTGAAAAAGCTCCAGCTCCATTTATCTAGTGGGCTGACATTGCATAGCATCTATGTAGCTGTTTCAGTAGGGTAAGAAAAGCAGAAATACAGAAACACCTTCCGGACACGATACACATATTCCATGCAAGATGAAAGCAAACCTGTGATTTCAATATTTCGTCTCATCTGTTTTCTTTTCCTACTCTAGAAGCAGAAAGCCAACTCCATTACACTCTCTAGATTAGCAAATTCTCCCCATCCCCTTCTAGAAAGCTCTGCTGAGACCTTTCCCACCAGAGGACACGAGACACCCCCCGTCTCTCCCTGTCTCCTGAAAGCCCCTTCCCCATGGGTAGCCAAGGGTGCCGTGCTGATTCGGGAGGGAGGTGTGGCGACTTCCCAGGCTTATCCCTCTGGGCTGGTGTGTTCCCACACTCTATCCCTTAACAGAATAGGGTGGCTTTTAACTTTTTGTCTCTCTATTACATCTCATATGCATGGATATTATGAAAGCATTTTTATTGAGATTGTGCAGAGAATATTGCAGAGGCTTTTTTTTTTCCCCCCCTGATCTTTCTCTCCTTTATTGCATTATTTCCTGATGATCCTTTTTGCTATAGTAAAAATACTGTTTAAAAATATCCTCTTAAAAATATTTGTCTTTGGGGGTGTTACTGAGCAACATGAGGATATGGTTGGTTGTTAAATCTGCAGCAGTACTGTTTGAAGCAAAAACTGACACACTGATTTATAATGAATAATTTTGTTAGACTGAAGAAGTATGAATCCTTTTGTAAATCAAGCAAAGCTGTCCCTGAATTTAATGGTATGAAATCCTAATATAAAATAAGGCCTGGTAAGTAATAAGCATTCTTTAAAACACAAAGAGGGGATGGTAGAAATATATTGACTAATACTGAAGTAATACAGCTATCAGTACTGAACAAATCAGGAAAAAAAAAAAATCCCGGTACCACTCATTTCCTTTTGAAATGGAAGATTTCGAACTCTACGCTGAGAGTTCTTCACCAGCTAGAAGCTGATTCTAAAAACATAGTCATACCCTCATTGTCCTAAAGAAAACATTGCCCTGGAGCCTTTGGCTAAGGACAGCTTTTGCGTAACAACTGAATGAGGTTTTTGCTGATGTGATGAATTGCTCATAGGACCTATATGGCAAATCAAGCTTACAACATCACTGTAGTGGTTTCCTTGTGTTTCTCACCCAGTAATGCTTCCACAGTTTTCAGACTTAATGTTTGGGTTTGTGGGTTGTTTATGGTTTTTGGGGTTTTGTTTTTTTTTTTCTCCAAGAAAATGAACATTAAACAAAATTGAAACAAAAGGTATTAACTGACCAAAATAAAATAATATGTAAAGGATCAAACCAAAATAATATGTAAATCCATCTTTTTGGTCAAGTTAGGCTTGCTTGCTTTCTACTGCCTTGTTAGAAACTAAGTTATTTCTTAAAAGATCTGTTCCGGGCAGCCAAGCTACTTTACAGGTCCAAGTGTCTGGATGGCACAAAAGCAAAACACGGAATAAAACTCTCATGTTTAAAAGGCTTTTCTGGGAGACTAATAGCAGTATTGATGAACAAATGAGTGGTAATCCTTTCTTTTCTCCAGATATTAATACTACTGATACTGTAAAGCACTGGATCTGTTAAGAGGCTGAAGCTTATTGCTTATATGCAGGACATCTTGCTCAACCTTTTAAGTAGGACCATGGGGGCTTGCACATTCACAATTTCTACCAAATTATAGGACTCTGTCCATTTCTTGCTGATGAGTGTCATATGAGGGGGAGATATTGCAAAGGGAAAATATTCTGAAATACTCTGTCAATGTTACAGGCTGGAGACTCGGGAATAGCAAAACCAAATAGTATCTGTCTGCTGAAAGTGTTTTGTATCTTGCAAAGTCTTATTCAGCTGTGTTAATAACTAGTTGTATGAGTAAAAACCTAACAAGACTAACAACTTGCAACAGGAAATTAGTTTTATCTATTGAATAGTGGAAAACAGTTCTTTAGACTCCAAAGAATTCTGAAATAATTTTATTCAATTATAAATAAAGATAAGAACTTCAGTGTCTTGTTAACAGGAATCCCAGTTCTTCTGCCCACTTAATTAAGTGGTTAATTTTCACCATTGAACAGCTTAGTGGCCTGTAAATCAACATCTAGAGATAACAGGAGAGTAAATATAGAAACATATAATTCATTTGTTTACATTCTGTAATATGATCTCAGTAGCCGTTCTTTATCTACTTGTTAGTCATGCTGAGAACTAAACATGCTAGTAAAGAAAAATCGCATCTTCACTGAAAGGGTGTTTCCTGCTTTACATTAACAGCAAAGTCTGTTTCAGGCTTTCATTCGTCTGTCTGTGATTCTGTCGGGCACAGTAGCTCAATGTAAGCAATGGAATCAATCACTCGGTCTATTCTGCAACAGAAAATACTTTCCTTCATTTACAGTAAGCTTGGCTTTGATTAGAAGTATAATCCCAAGCCTCTACACTTTTTTTTTTTTTCCCCATGTTGAGGTGTGGGGGGGTAGAATACCATATAGGGGCATGTGGCTACGCTCTCAGGCTGTCTAGACTGATTGACTCTGATTGTGTTCTGAATTAAGGCCAGACAGCAGTGACGCCACCGCTTCCGTTTGCCACTGGTGACTAAACTTCGCTGGGAGCGGAGCAGGGTGCTTAGTGCTGAGTCAGGGAAATAACAGGCTGCTTCACCTTTCTTGGCCCAAATGATGGGAGAAAGCAGATATGCACGAAGCAGCTGTTCAAAAAGCGATTATCTTCTTGTAGACAGGAAATGGTTTGGAGAAAGACTTCCCGAGGGATGAGTAACCCCGACTCTATGTAAGAGTCTGAGTTATTCCTCCGGGCTGTCCTTTAGCAATTCGCTGACAATAAGCAGTAGCGCTGCACAGCCCATCCTTAGGAAGCCAAAATTTATCATTTGGTAAAACAATTCTAATATCTTAAAAATAACTTATCCTTCACTGTTCGTATCATGTTGTGAAGTTATACAATCAGGTAGAGCAAATAAATCCTGCTTTTCCTTAAGCTACTGACTTCATGATCAAAGTACACAGAAAACACTTTTTTCTTTTACTTTATTGCCCTGTCCAGTTGCTAGAATTTGGGAACTTATTAACCCATCTGCAGTTTTGCTTTGATTGGGTCTGTAGTACAACAGCTGTGAGAGTAGTCAGTACATAACAATAAATCTAATCTTATAAATTTTTATTTTATCTATGAAGAGGCAGCAAAGTTAGGAAAAAACTAGCAACAAGCACCAAGTCTAGGTATAGGAACTCTCCTCCCGTTCTTGATAGAATACGAATTTTTGAGTTGGCTTCCTTAAGGAATTATTATTATCACTTGGTAGCAAGAACAAGTGACTGGAACGCAGGATTACCTGTTTCTTCTTTCTGGCTCTGCCACAGCTTTACTTGAACAAAACAATTACCTTCTCTACTGCTGTTTGTCAAGCTGTGATACACCTCACTGCAGACAGGGAAGTTGTGAGAATGAATAAGTGGAAATGTTTGGGGATTTCTTCCTTGTGGAGCATGAGGCTGCTGAAAAACCTTCATTAAAACAAATATATATTTTGGATGGAAAATATGTATTAGCTACTGCTCACAGTGGAGTAACAGTGCCTCAGGGTTGCGCAAGAAGCGAGGCGACACATGTATTTCTAGATGGGAGGAAACAGTTCAGGCGTAAAGCATTTCTAAAATGGAAAGCTAACTTGAGACCCCTTTTCAGTGGAAACAATTTATTGTGAAATCCTCTCTTGCTTTCCATCCCCATTTTCTTTTTCCTCCCGTATTGATAATTTTTCCAAATGATTTTTTTTTTTAATTTTATCAGTAGGTAAGTAGCAGTAGGCTTGTCAAGAATCCATGGTGTACAATGTTGCTGACACATTTTACATCCAGCTTCTAAAAGGCTGCCATTACTCAGCCTCTTTCTCTTACTCTATTGTATTTTCTGTTGGCTTCCTGACTAATGTAGCTTGCATATTCATACAAAATCTGACTGTATTAAGATACAACAATGTTGACTTTTTTAATTTAAAGCAACTTTCTCTATTCATTTAGTGAGAAACTGAAATTATCACCCAGTACCAACCTTCAGTTCTTCACCTTGGGATCCTTTATATGTTACGCATTTCTTTTTCTTGAAAGCCTAAATACTATGGTATCAGTAACTGTAAGCTGATAGGGCATTACTAAAAAACCCAACAAAACAACAGTGACTGTAAATTTGCACTCCAAGGGAAAACAGGAAACTGATACTAATTCTGAGATGTGATTCATTAGTGGGTGATGAAGAAAGCACTTTTTTTTTTTTGTGAAAGGTCCTTGGGTTCTTTGAAGAATAATTCATTAAAAGAAAAAGACAACAGACAATGTTAAATGGACCTTGGTCAAAGTTTTAATATACTGATTTGTCTACATTGAATTAAACCAATTACATCAAAACTTCAGGAATGCGTAATGATTATGAAGTCATGCCTCTCTTGTTCAGTAGGTTAATTATCAGCTCTTGTACAAACATAATGCTTCCAAGTGCATTGAGTAAGTTGCCTACCAGTATTCCTGATTATTTTTAGTTATTTTCTGCCATGATGATTGCTCTCCATTGGAAACATTCTTAGTAAGCGGCTTCTAATTTTGCTTGCTCTGCATCGTTAGCTCTCCCTGATGCACTCCATTTCTAGAACTGAACATGCAAAAGTTCCCTTACAATAAACTTAACAGACTTTTCTTGAAGAAGTCCAAAATTTCACCAGTGGTTCCCATATCAGGTTCAAAAGTTTGGGGGGAGTTATACCAGTATTTTAGAAAGACACTCCAACTGATGTAGTTTCCACTCTTTAATTAAACAAGCCATGCCTTAATGATACCTTTAAGGTAGGATTTTCAACTTCTTGTTGCAGCTATTGTTGTACTAGAATTAATCGCTTATGTTAGAAAGGCCTCAGCATACTCTTCCTGCAACATGATGTGTTTTCTGAGGCTTTTTCTTGTGTAGCTTTGTGGTTTTTCATATGCTTATTATATAAATTATTTTGTTTCAGAATTCCCTTTACTTGGAATCTGTCCTTTGCTAAGTATGTATGGGATATTTTTACCTTGTATTTAGGGTTTGAAGCATCACTGTTCCTTTTACTTTGTATCATGCTCACATGAGAAAAGCAAAGCTAAAAGTTTAGTCTTTTGGTGGCAGTAGTGTGAAACAGATTACATGGTAACAGTATTGTTTTTTATGAATTAATATTCTGAATTAATATAAATTAATTCCACTTTATAAGTGTTCCAGCATGTTTTTTCCTGAGATGTGGCTACAGTAAGCAGACACTGGACTCTGCTGTAGAGACCTGCAGGCAAGGCTACGAGGGGGTTGATAGCAGCCTACAACTGCCTGAGGTACCACAATGACAGTGCTAAACTCTTATTAGGGATGGAAACTGGGCCTGAAGAGGTTCAAGCTGGACACCGGTGGGCAGTGCAGTGGTAAAACTGGAGGCGAGATCTCCGTGAGGGAGGTTTGATAGACATGGCTCTTCCCAGCCCTGCACCCGCTGCTTGGCATTGCCCTCCGCGGAGGGGCTCTGCGGCGACCCTGGGAGTTTAAATTACTTCATTTAATATCTTCTTAGTTTAGAAATCACTGTGTTTTTTAACTCCGTGGATGGATCCCCCGTGGCACGTACTTCACTCTGCGCTACTGTTAGCTGTGATTTGCCTCCCAGACTCCGCAAGAGAGGCTGTGCCGAGAAAGTCTTACCAAGGAAGACTTTGTAAGACAAAGCGTGGATGTGTCCCCTTCCTCTTACTTCCACCACTTGACCCCTTCACGCGTTCGGGCCCAGAGGAACTAAGTTTTACGACTCAGGTGCCTCAACCGAGGGGAGACCACGGGGAAAGTACTTCACACACACACACACACACATCCCCCCAGCTGAAACTGAACCG
>NW_009649570.1:32165-49704 GCF_000708025.1 Charadrius vociferus
GGTGGGTGCCCTCCTGCCGGGAAGCTGAAGGCGGGTTTCTCAGGGCCGGTCGGCTCCCGAAAGTAAAGTTTGCTCTGCTGGGTTTTCTGCGGAGCCTCATCGGTCTGCCGTGCGTGCGAGTAACGGGGATACTAAAGAAAGCGTAGAGAGATGAAGGTATGGCGTTTCGCTTCGTTACGTCTCATACCTGAGGTTTTGTCTCGTGGAACTTCGGGAGTTCTCCTCCTTCTCTCTCTTTTTTTGGCTGCTCTCTGCAGAAGTGGGTGTGGGAGTTGCGCTCGCGCTCTGCGGGTCGCAAAGCTGCTGAGGAGTCTGGGGAAGGAGAAGTTCCGTGTAAATACCCTCCACATCTGCTTCCTGAATGCGTTCTCATTTCATGCTAAATGAAAA
Source organism: Charadrius vociferus (assembly GCF_000708025.1). Classification (NCBI taxonomy): domain Eukaryota; kingdom Metazoa; phylum Chordata; class Aves; order Charadriiformes; family Charadriidae; genus Charadrius; species Charadrius vociferus. Next base: position 32,556 of record NW_009649570.1, read on the forward strand.
TTAGGCAATGTCCAGTGGCTCCTGTGTTTCAGACTTCTGAATAGTCGTGACACCAACTTCACAGTTGCGGTGTTGCCATGATGAGTTAGTTTGTATTTCTCAAGTGCGGGCTACATTAAGATCCAGCTTTTGCCACTTTTTTCCCCCTCCTTTCCCATTTTAAGAAAGGGCTGTAAAGCTGGAAAAGCTGCTGCCTTCCATCATGCTAAGGGGATTTTCTCTCCCTCTCGATCTTTAGCTCATAAAACTTTATAAACAAGTTCTATAGCTATCGAGCAAGTCTTTTTGCAGTACATCAGCTAGTCTCGTTTGCATTTCTTTATTGCCTACAAATAGTAGAAGTTTTCCTGTCTTAACTTGCATGTGTTGCAACATCTTTCTGTGCTATCTTAATCCCCTAAGTCTTAGTACTAAAAGAAAAAAGGTTCTATTTGCGTCCCTCCCTTTATTTTTAGTCAGCATGTGTGGCTGCAGAGTTATCAGAAGACTGGTAAATGCATGTAATAAACTTTCTTGCTTTCCGATAAGGAATTCTGTGACACAGCTCTCATTGAAATCGCTATTTGGGACCTTTCCATTATTTTTATAATAACTATTGATCTCAAAGTGCGTGGCTGTAAAAGAAAACAGTGTTGGAGTGTTGCCTTGGTTTTGTGTTGGTTTTTTTTTTTTTAAAACCTTGAACACTAGTGGTTTTCAGACAGCATGGAAGACTCCTTCATATTTTTAAGGGAATTTTCTGTGCAATTTGTAGCTGTGACTAGACGTTAGTCTGTATCTGCTAAGTTAAAGTCTAGTACTGCGCTTTATCTTAAATTTAAGCTCATAATTGAAACAAAGCAGCTATGCAACTTTTACAGAAACGGCCTCTAATGGTGTGAAATTTTGAGTTTACACCTATGGACACTGATTGTTTGCCTCCTGAGGTAGCCAGAAATACATATATGCCATGTGCTCCAGATGTAGGCCAATGTCTTCCCCATCGTTCAGGAAGGATGAACAGACTCCCCCGCAGACTGGAATGCCTGCACATTCCCTCAAGCTGTTGGAGGGGAAGGAAAGGTAGCGATGAGCAGTGAGCTCAGGGATGTCTGCAGTTAAATGTTAGGTAGGAAACTGAGCGAACTGATTTGCAGCATGATTAGCAAAAGGTGTTTAGTAAAATGAGCCTTGTTATGTGGTTTCTATTGAGCGTCATGCGTGTCGCTTGGTTCCTACACCTTTGTTGTTGCTTTGGTGAATTTTTATGTCACCTGTTCTTATGTTCTTTGGTGAATTCTTATGTCACCTGAGTACTGGAGATGAAGTAAACTCAGTCAAGCTAAAGCTATTTGGATTGACTAGCCTGACAACAAAGGAGTGTTAATAGTTCTTGAACGCTCAAGCTGCTGTTTCATAGTCTATTTTGACCTGCTGGATACCAAAATAAAGCATATTTGGAAGTCTGGTATGAAAGACCTATTCCAGGAGTCAAAGTGGTAGTCTTGTATCAGGGTACTGTGCGCTCCCTGACAGAGGGCATAACTGTAGCACTAAGGGACTGAACGTAACTATAAAAATTGAAAAAGATTTCTCATACACCCTATGCTTTAAAAGAATTATATTTGATAGTCTGTCTTCCAGTATGCAAGTACATGGAAATACCAGTTTCTCTTTACTGGCCCATGGCAAAGCACTGGCAAGTTATTATTCCTGTAAGTACACCTACGTAAGTTGAACTGCTGAGGATGTCAATACACTCCCAGTCTTGCCAGTGTTGTGCTGGGGCAGGTAGTTATATCATGTAGGAGACAGGCAGTATCAAAGCATAGCTGGTGTGTTTCCATGGCAATAACACATTTCCATCTATTCCCCCTTTCCCAAAGTATGTGGACTAGAAACTTCTTTGTATTTAGGTAATTTGTATATTATTATAAGACCTATGACAAAATCTGCTCATTTGGTCTATCGTGATAAAAATGCGTGGGGTGGGGTTTTTTGGAGTGTGGGTGTTTTTTTTTTTTTCGCTTTGGGAAAAGAGGTGACTAAACCTTTGTGGAGTCCCATAATGATTCCTTTATTGGTAATCTCGTTAATAAACTTTATCACAAAGCTTATCTTAAGAAAGATTTAAAATCAATTATTAGAATGGGAATGATTTAATTCCTAAACAAATACTTCGTTTGGGGGGCTTCTCAAGTGCTCGTGATGCAAGAGTAAACTGGGAGGCAAGCTACCACTTGTTTAATAGATTGTAATAATTAATGTGTTTCTTTACTTGGCATTGTGCTGGCTATTTTTAAGCTTTTCTGTTTTGCCCAGAGAGAACGTTTTAAGTTGATTAAAGCATTTCAAAATCTTGTTCTTGGAATCTAGAGAATCTTTGAATGGCAACTTGAATGCCAGCTAGCCTGGATTTCCTGTCAGGGTCCACACCAGGAAGTTTTTAAGGTTCTGCAAATTCAAGCAAGTTGAAAACTAGTAGCCTATGTTGGTCTTCATATGGATTGAGGTGAGGTGCTACGTGGTTATACGTGGTATTTACATATAAAGAAAGAGAAACTTTGCTCTGTCCTGAAGTGGAGTCTGGAAGATGACTGTGAAAACCAGAACGAGTTTGATAAGTCTGGATCTGCCTACCTGTACACATTCTCTCCGACCAGTCTTGCAGCTTGTTCAGCTTAACCCAATTTCAAAACTAAGTAACCATAATGCCTGCTATGGGATGGTGAGACTTTGCGAGCTCTCCCAAACACTCTAAATGGAAACAACAGAGAAGATTCTGATGAAAGGAAGCACTTAGTTTTCTGTCTTCTATACGTCTTTGTTTATACTTCAAATCGACTTCCTCGGGAAAGTGCTAATGAGTCAAGTGTGTCTCGGAGTTCCTGGAAGATGTTAATAACCTTGTCGGAAGATGCTAAGAACCTTGTTTGGTCTGGCTTTTTATTAAATCTGTTTCTCACTTTGCAACTTCTGAATTTTAGCACCTGCACAGGCATAATCTTGTAGCAGTTCCTGCTTAGAGTGCACTTAACATGTTCGTATAATCAGAGATTATTAAAAGCACAACAGGTCTTAATAAGAAAATGATTACTGTGTAATTAATTTGGCTAAAGATTCATTAATGTAAAAACCTGTGGTTGATAGTCACTTGGGTACTTGGAGATTCTTTTTAAAAGAGCGTTTGCTAATACTAGGCTGACTCACCACTTAGCATCTTCTGAGCTCAGAAGCACGACTGTTTTGTTTATATATTGTTTCCATTTTTGACTGGGTTCATTGAATTACTTACATACAAAATTAACCAGAAATTATGCCAGCCGATGACTCTTAAATTACAGAAGTACACAATTTCCTGTTCTGCTGCATACATACATACATATTTTTGAAAGGAAAAAAAGAATATAAAAGGTGTTTGCCTCATTTTAAATATCGTTTTAAGTAGGACAGAATACTTTACTTTTCTTGTCTTTTTTGTAAATGGGGTTTTTTTTGCCTGCTTTTGCTTGCAGAAAAGAGGGACCCAAGACCTAAACCTAATATAAATTTCTCTGAAACTCAAAGCAGTTCTAGTCAGATTTAGATTTGAATGAGCAAAGCTTTTGCTTCGTTAACTCTTCAGATGTCATAAAGTAACATTGTCTGTGCCTTAGGTTTTGAAACCTTGTTTTATTTCTTCTTTTTACTACAGGATATTTCTTCTGGTGGGAGCTCCAAAAGCAAACACTACCCAGCACAACATTGTAGAAGGAGGCCAGGTGCTCAAATGTAACTGGAATTCCAACAGAAATTGCCAGCCGATTATATTTGACTCCACAGGTAACATGCAGTTCGCAGTGGGGGAAGATGGAGTGTCTCTGCTCTAATCCCAGTGTGAGAGTGCAGAAGGGATTCAGATTCACGTGGGGCCTTTTGATGGTCGCTGTGGATGCAGCTGGTTTTGGACTGGCAGCTAGTCAAGGCTTGGTGGTTTGGGTTTTTTGTTTTTTTTTTTTTCCTTTTTCCTTTCCTCTCTTTGAAAATTCTGTTGTCCTTGATACGTGCTGAGAGCCTGAGTGAGCATACGTTATTCTTCTTTTGTTTTAACCTATTTATACTTATCCTCTGTACTTCCCAGCAATCCTAAAACATTCACAACGTAATTCCCAATAAACCCCAAGGGGTTTATTGCCTGTTAAGAACATGGCATATGAGGAAGGATGCTTTTCTAATATCAGCGAAGGTGGTGTGTGCAGAGATACTCAAAAGTTTAATCTGAAATTGGGCGTATAAACTTGAAACTATGGGAAAAATACCTTCTTTTTTAATTTTTCCCCTTGGATGTAGCTTTGTAGTATTTGTGACCCTTGTGATAGCAGCACTGGGGGTGCCTCAGGTCAGAGGCATTACTTACCCATTTCTGAAGTATCCTAAAGCTGAGCAGCAGCAATGCTGACGTTAAACATCTCGCTCAGTCTTCATGCTCTGGTACACATAGTGATTTCCACAAGCTGTGGCAGGTCATATGAGAACACACCGCATGTGCTTTTCTGCTTCAGTGTTGAATCCTGTTTTCCACAGCGTGTTTCAGGCCAGCGGAAAAACCTTTCTGTGTCATGAGAGTGGATTAGCAAGACCCATATGGTAGGGCAGAGGAAGCACCTGTGCTTTTAAGGTCCAGTTGGTTCGAATTCATTCTTGCCTCTGCTGGTATTTTGACTTGGCAGTCTAAAGGCTATTATGCAGCTGTCATAGATCGTGTACGATGCATTGGAGAAACCTTTCTTCCAATTCTGTTGTTGAGGTATACAACAAAATGTTGTTGGTGTTGAGATTTCTGAAATCTCCATATATTTTTCTGAAAACTATTATGTTACTGGTTCCCTTGAGGAGAAAAAAAAAAGGTACGTAATGGTACACACAAACGCCAAGTAATTAGCAGTCCCTTTACCCTATAGGAACCTTCCTGCCAGATTAATTAAGATCTCTAGTAAGCTGCAAAGTGTGACATTTCATCTGCATCAATGTAAGGACAGCAAAAAATTTTTTTTTTTTTTTTACTTTGGGATTATTGTTTACTAGAATACAAACGTGGTGTTTGTTTTAAAGAAAGACTCTAGATGTCCCTAATTAATAATCACCACAAATAAAATATTTGAAAAAACGTGGGAGGTAAAGATGGGCCACCTGGGTAGGTTCTGGATGCATCTTCCAGGGGGAATTGCAGTGCATTTATCTGTCTATACTGTGAGTGTTTGCAATAGGCTTTTCCATATGCCAGGCAGAGTAGATACAGAGGCCACGCTGCTTTGCTTTGTGTCTGTGCTTAAGGTATATGCTACTGGGCAAACAAACAGTCGTTTGCTTACAATTTGTCTTTGAGTAATGGGCATGTTAATTACTTGAAATTTAACAGTAAAAATAGCAGGTCGTAATTGCTTAAGAGGATTTCTTTCAGGCACATTTTAACTCATTCCAGCTTTGAGGCAATGAATTGGGAAATAATGCATTTGTCGATTATTCTCTGGGTGAAAAGGGGCATTGTATTTCAGTATAATAAAATAATAAATGCGCTGAGACGAAATAAAGTGTCTTTTTCTTCGTGCATAATACAATGGTTGATTCCCTACATTACGTTGGCAATGTCTTACTGCCGACACAGTGTAAACCCCCTGTCCTGCCTGCCCCTACCTCGTAGGGGAAGAGGGCTTAGGGAAGACCTGTGATTCACTTTTAGGGAAATGGAAAGCAGAAGGTTTGACCGCTGATTTGTGGTGCTAATGCCAAGGTGGTTTTTGTAGATGACTAAATGGAATCTCTGGAAGAATTCAGGTTTATCCATCACTACTTCAACACTTCTGTAATGTGATTTGCAATTCCAGGGGTATTGCTTAGCAATACAAGGCAGATTTTTATTTTTCTTTTCCCCTCCAAGGCTCTTTAGCCCTTTTGTCGCTGGAAAAAGCAGCACACGTTCTGTGTAATTAATTAGATGGGTTTCTTCAGAGTTCTTTTCTCATTGTTTACAGCTAGTGAGAAATCTGACCCGTGAAAATAATGAGAACATTCGTACTTGTGGTTTTTCTCTGTTTACGTGTCGATGCCAAACTCCGTATGTGGAGTTGCAAAATTATAAGAATTACTAGAAGGCATGCCCCTATTCCTTCTCCTGTCTCCCTGTGCCAGGTAGCATAGCTGGCAGATCCTGGACCAGGCCAAGCCACTGTGTCTTGCAGGCAGTATCTGAGCAAGAAGGGGGACATATCTCTGTGCTGTGAACATCTCAAGAGGAAAGAGCCAGTCTGGTTCTGACTGCGTGAGGTTGCGTTGGTCCGCTTCTCTCCTGGTTGTATCACTAATAAATACGGGAGTAGGGATTTTGCAGGGGTCCAGCAAACAAGGTTTTTGCTCTCTCTATTATTATTATTATTTTCTTATTAAACATTACTTGGTTTTAGTGAAGTTTTCCTCCAGCTTTACAGATCCTTATCCCCATCTGTACAAAGGCCACACTGAGCTCAGCTGCGCAGCAGTGACTGCACAGAGTTGGGGTTAATTTTCTAACGCTTGCGTTTGGCTTAAATACCATGTTGGCACAGAAGTGTGGTCATTTACACGAGGCAAATGCAACAGCCATTACGTAGCCCAGGAGAGGAGGCACTGGCTGCTTTACCTTCATCTTTGGAGGAGGAGCTGTTCAAGCTCTTGCCGTATACCAGCATTGCTTGTTACTTGCTTTTACCCTTACCCCGGCTCCCCTGGAGGAAAGCATAAGTAATTAAGCTGATAGTTCCTGGTAGTACCAAATTTATCGCTTTGTTTCTTCCTTCCTGTGCGTGACAACTCGGCTCTTTCAGGAGGGCAGCTGGGCAATAAGAGTCCATTCATACGGAACTCGCATAGCGCTCATTCTGAAAATACATGTGTTTCTCTCCTTTTCATGCCCTCCCCACCAGCCTGTAACATAAAAAAACCCCAACCCCTCAATAAAGCATATATTACAATTTTTAAACTGCTGTCAAAAAAAAAAAATCCTTTCACGGTCCCTACACAGTGTATTTTCTCATTTAAATCAATTATATACTTGCAAAGGGGAAGGGGGATCTCCCCTTGTCTTAGGTCTCCCAGACACACATGTAAAGAATACGCTAGAGAATATTCTGTATCTATGTCTGTGTGCGTGTGTTTCGGTGCATATTGCACTAATTGCTTTTGATGTTCTGGTATACATGGTGGCTTTGGAAGACAAAATGTTTATATCGCACATTAACACTTCCCAAATGTAAAGATGCTTCGCTGTGGGGCTTCTGAGCAGTTTAGCATTGACATCAGTTGGCTTTGATTTAACGAAGTTATGACTATGTGAAAATTGCGTAACAAACATGTGTGGTAGAAAATGCCCTCAAATTCGGAGGCGCATATAGCTGTGCTGCACATGCTTGTGCATACATGGCCAGAAAGTTAGAGTCAGGTTTTTTTTAGAGGCTTTCAAGTATTGGGCACGCAGTTCAGGCTGGTTTTTGCCCTTAGAAGCACTTAAAGGTTAAGGTTAAAAAGGAACCAAGCACCACAGCAAACTTGCATGTGCATGCTTTTGCATATACTGTCGCAAAATTAAAATATGAAACGGTGCTTGTAGGTGTTACTCTAATGGGGTATCCTGCAAATCTAGATAGAAACAGGTCTGACTAGAAAGTGCTATGTGAGAGCTGAACTACTTTGGCCTTATTCCTGTTTACCTTGTTAATGCAGAAGCTAAATGTGCCACTGTCACAAAACTAAAGTTTCTGAATCGTAGAGTACCAGGTTGGAAGGGACCTGAAGGATCGTCGGGCAGTATTTGTATTCTTTTATATCTTGACTTCTTACTATAATCGCCACAGCATTACCACAATTCCAATTGAATTGTTATGTAAAATACTTGGGATTTTTTCCCCTCTGTCTCCCATTAACTTTCAGAGTTTCAGAATGTGTAGGAGACTGTATTTCTTCAGGACAAGCACTGGGGGGAAATTTACATTCTCAAGATAGTATATTCTTCAAAACAGTCATAAGCATAAGCAATATCAGTAAATCCTTTCCTTTGCAAATGTTTTACATTTCACCTTCAATTTACCAAAACCCACAAGTTACAGATCAAGGTGGGTAAATATTGGTCTTCATTCTTAACCCTTCTCCATGCCAGATAATTTTGTGACTGCAAGTTTAGTATGTATTTTTTTGTGTTAATCCATAGCAATAGGGGAATGTTCTGAATCGTACAAAGGAGAAAGAACCTGGGAAAGCAAATGGTGGGAAAACTGCCCCTAGAGCTTTCTAAGCCCTACTGCTACTCTTTCTACAAGACTGACTGGAGAGGTGGTTCCTCTCTTAGAAAGCTTAACAGTGTCTAGTGAGCAGTTGGCTTCATCTGCCAGCTGCTTAGCAGCTTCTTCCAGGAAAAACATATTTCTTGGGGGTAAACTGTAAAAGGAATGCACTTAATATAGTAGTCCATTTTCTCTTTCTGATCAGTTTTGAGACAGAGGTCCAAAACCATTTGGTTTTAAGACACATCTGTTCTTCCTCCCCTTTTCTCCTTCCACAGCCTTCACGGAGCAGCACAGCAAAGCTTGCACAGATTGCACTTGAAAGTATTTCCATAATCTTGCTCAGGGAAAATATTCTTGAAAAGTTAAAGGTTTTTTTCTGCGAGTTACATTTATTTTGTATAGTCATCCATTTTTTTGTGTATAAAATTAAGCATGTTTTTTTTTTATGTGAGAGGAGGATCAGCAGGTCATTGATCCAGCCAACAAAACCAGTGAGCGCAGGGCTGGTCAAATGTGCTTTTGTAGGAAAATCAACAAGTCATCTTTATGGTTTTTATTTATGTATTTTACAGTTTGGCATACATGGAATAGCAGGGTGGATACACTTAGCTAATTGTCTGACATCTAGATAAATACCTCCATTATTTGGCCATGGAATTTTAGAGAGCAGGATCACTCTGAGTTGTCATTCTGACAAACAAACAAAAAATTCTTCAGAGACCCATGTAACCAGTTGCAGTTCATCAGGCTGTACACATGTGAGCAATATGTAGCAAATTAATGTAAACCAAATGAGCTTCCTATGTGCTTGTTTTCCAAAAGGAAACAGTCGTCTTCATAATTATTCTTATTATTTTACTTTTCGTCTTGGGGGTTCTAGCTCTTCATCAGTCAAGAATAATGGGAAGTGGGTTGGTAGAAATGGCATTTCTTCATGCTCCCATGGCTTTTCATAAAAACGTAACAAATGTTTTGTGATGATCAAGTTTCTCTTGAAAAAAAACTGCCAGTTTTTAGAGGAAAGCTTTGAGGAAGGTACCTGCTCCAGCAGGGGATGCTTGAAAGCACAACTCTATGTCAGCGTTAAAAAGTGCAGCACTGAGACTGTTTCAAGAGCTTCTGCATTTAGAATAATCTGATGAAATGCAGACAGCTCTACGAACTGTTACAAAGGAAAAAATGCTCATAAACCAACTTTGAACTTCCATGCTAATGAATCGCAGATTTCTCGAGCAGATTTCGTTTTTAGCACAGAAGGATCTGCTTGCTCAGACAATGTATTGTTTTGCTCTTTTGAGACGCAGAGTATAACAGGTCGACGCACTGCTACGCTGTCATTCCTTCTTTTGGTAAAAGCTTTCTCTGCTGCTGTCATTCTCCATATCAGATCTCAAAATTCAAGATTGGGAAAAGTTACAGAAGCCGTTGAATACTGAAAACTAAGAGCATCTCGGATGTTTTCCCCTCTGCGTGTTGTGTTTTTATTGTTTTGGAAAAAGAATTCAGTGTAGTCTCTGGCTGCATGAAGTTTTTATCACTTTGACTGTCGTCCTGTCCCTCCTCTCCCACCCTTCCCATGTGTTTTGACGCACCAGAGTAATTTTAGAGAAATGGTTTGTTCTTAAATATTTTTCTATGAAATTCTTTTAAGGCTGGTTATTTTGATCTGTGCTAAAAGATGAGAAAGGAACTTTTTGAAAAGGAAAATACTTACAAAAAAACTGTCCTATTCCTCCTCATGTTTCCAGGTTTGTTTGGTTTGTTGTTTTTTCTTTCTTTTTTTTTTTTTTCCCCCCTATTCCCAAGTGGGTGATTCTAGACAATAGGAGCCTTTGTTTGGAAGCCTAAACCACCAGTTTGGCATGGCTGTATCTATCTGTGACCTATTTAGTTTGAAGTGGGTATTTTAACTGCCTTGCGCAGTTTTGTGCAGTAGCATTGCCCGGCATCTGCTGATGTTGGGAAGTTATGTCTGGAGTGGGTGTCATGAGCCTATATTTGCCTTTTGGAGATTTTGATCATTTGTGCAAATGAGTCAGTTGTTCGTTTCCACTTATGGAATAAGGAAATGTGGGATAGGTTGGTGCTTTGTGGAAATAACATGCTTTAACAAAGTATTGTGGTGTGTTTTTTTTTTTTTAGCTGATGGTTTTATTGGTAGTAGGGTGCAATCTGTATGGGGATTTCAATCTCAAAGGCTATTGATTTAGTCAACAACAAAGCAATAAATCTTGTGAAGACCATTCATTCATTTGTAGTAAAATGGATTGATTTTTATCTCACCAAATCTATCATTGCCTCAGTCCCATTGAAGTTTGGTTGATAGCCTTATCGGGTGCGCTGGTATAACCGAAGTCTGCGTGGGGCTCCGGGTACTGCTTTGGATACAAAAGAGGGAGGCAGAATGTATAAAACCTCCTCCGCGTGTTGTTATAGCTGACAGTGGAAAAATGCTCATGCTTTTGTGATTAGGTAGACTCCTGCATGAATACTGTTGGCGCTGTGTGTGCGTAGCTGGATCTCAACCCTATGACAAGTTGGAAAAAAAAAAAGCAAAAAAAAAAAAAGCGTCTTTCTTATATTAGGCAAAGGGAAACGATGTTTTTGTTCCAGCACCGCCCGGGGAAAGAAGCAGGATTCACGAATTGGAAGAGGGAAGGGGAGTAGTGGGAAGCTCTGTATTCCTGTCTCCCTGACTCATTAAGAAAACACTGTGGCTAAACCAAAGTTGCTAAACCATCAGCTGCCCCACAGCATGAGGAGTTTCAAGGGAAGATAAGCTCCTACATGCTCACTCTTGCCTCGTTAACTAAGATTGAAATCGCTGCGATTTTGGCTGGAAGATAGCTAGCTTTATGCCGCGCAAAGTCCTTATATTATGAAAACAGCTCTCATATTTTTAAAGTTTGTCTTTCTTATGGCTGGCAGCATAAAGTTTCCCTTTACCTAGAAGGGCCAACACGATTTACTTTGAATTGGCTTAGTTAGTTACAAAGAGGTTTATTTTAATGGAAATTCTGTGAATTGGGTGACGATTCAAATTTTACAACTTCTTAAGTATTCGTAGTATGATGACACTGAGCCAGGCTTCATCGGTTCGCTGCCTCTTGCCTCATGTTTATCTCAGTTAAGTCTGGCACTCAAGATCAGGGGCAAATCTTTTAGTTCAGTTTTCTCATTCCCATGCAAGCAGGCAGGTTGGGAGTTACGACTCATCCACTTACTCAGGTGCAATCATTTTGTAGTAACACCATTGTTTCTGTAATTGATAACACTTACATTGGAAAAAGAGGGTGCCAACTATCCTGAGCTGATAGCCAAAAGCAATTCAGCACTGAAAGAACTTTTGATCTTTTAATTATGATTTGGAAGATGGCTTAGACTATTATTTTCTTTCCTTTTTCTGCAATTGCTACTCAGCATCCCTCCACATTAGTTTCCATTTATAAATTTAAATCCTGTGTCACACAGTAAAGTGACACTGCTCCATCGGTCCAGCAGCAACAGCGCACCTATATAGTGGTTTTTTAAAGCAATTCTGTTCCTGCCTTGACAACCCTATCACCCCACCTGGAAGGTGCTTGGTGAGACAAAGCGCTGTTGACTTGTCACATCAGCCCTTTTTCTGTAATGAAAGAGTTATGTAAAATCATCATGTGATATCTACTACAATGAGGAGCAAAGGAAAAAACACGGCATAAGCTGCCTTTACAGATACGAAGTAATACCCTGTGGTCAAATGACATAATCCTGGAATTAATGACCCATCAAGTAAAAGTCCTTGTGGCGGATGCGTTTTAGGCTGACAAAGAGCATTGTGTAAAAACTTGGAACGTTTTCTTGAATAAATCCAGTCAGAACATACTGTGTATTGCCATATTTGTTTGAATGCCTGTTTAAAATGTGCATCACTGGTTTAAAGACATTTCTAAGGTATTCTTGAGACACTCAAAATAAAAGAATTTAGAAACACAAGAAAAACAGCAGTGGCTGTAAGAACCATTGTAGCAGTCAGGCTGACCATATTATATCAAAATGTTGGTCTGAACTTACAAATCTGTGTAGGTTTAAATCCTACCTGTATTACAGTTTGCTTCATTTAATGTGGGTACTGTTTTTAAAGGGTATGAGGGAAGGCTTTGGGTTTGTTTTGGGGGGGGGGAGGATGTGGGGGAGTCATGTTTTTTTTTTATAACTAACACTGAAAAGTTATACTGTGATAAAAGAGCAATAAAGTCAAGGTCTTTATTTATAACTAAAACACAGAAATGCTGAAGTCAGTCTTATATCTTCCCATGACAGTATAGCTAAAACAAAAAAAAATGTTTTTTGTTTTTTATACCTAAAACTAAAAATATGACTTTACAGTATAGCTAACACACCTTATTTAACTCTGATTTGTTTCAGTGAGGGCTCACATTTAAGTGTTCTTTATGTTTGTTTTCCCCAGTCAGGAACAGAAACAAATGGTTTCTCATTTAAAGCAAGGGGATTTTTGATGACAGGTGTTTTCCAGATTTCCTCATAAAATTAGTTTCTCTTCTGGACCTGAGGGAAAGGCTCATAATCTCTTTACACAGTGTTTTCCTGGGGAGACTTTTAAATGGGGGTGGGTAAATACATTTATTTAGCCAAATTGCCTAATGGAGCACATTTTACTATGTGGTGGGTTTTTTTTTTATGCATAACAATTCCTAATTTGTTTTTTAGGCCTTCAGAAATTGTGATGCTGGCTTCTCAAGTCATGACGTTTGGAACATAATAAACTTGGGAACGTATTCATTTGCTTTCTGATTTGGAGATTTTAGGTTTTTTATACATGCCAGCTTCTGACTACATCTCAAAGCCTAGATGGTTACCTATTAAAATAAAATTGAAGAGAGGTTTCCAATATTGTCCTCAATTTACAGCCAAATCAGGGCTTTTTCAGTGCTGTAGAAAAAATAATTTTGTCCCCTAAAGACTGAGAGAGAATTTTTTGTAGCTGCCATCCTGGACATTGGTCCTTCCTTGGGTGGGGGCAGCACCAGTAATCTGTCTTTTTTTTTTTTTTTTGGTCTTTTTTTGTTTTATTGCTTTATGCTGTCTCAGCTGATGCATTCAGCTGAAACTTGAAGGAACTGATTTCCTTAACATCTTGTGATAAAATCAGATTGCTGATAATGCTGAATGGCTGCTTCCCTGCTGTTGCAGCAAGACCATTCCTTCTACTTGTTGCTATTGTTTTAAACTTAAATGGGATGTTTACAACCTGGACACTTTTATTGTACCTAGCACAATAGGATTCTGCTTTACACTGTAAAACCGCTATATTAACTTTCATTTTAGTCCTAGGTACATCGCATTGTATAAGTATCCAACAGTAGAGAAAGGTGTAAAATACCGTGCCGTAACTATTCCCCAGTTTTATATTGTTTAAACCATTGTTTGGCAAGTAAAGCTGAGAGATTTCTTTGTATTCGAGAGTAGTGGGACAAATAGAGGGTAGGAGCCAAATCTATCTTTCTAGGCTGCGTAACCTTGGGTGTGGTTACAAGCACAATAAACTGATTTTAAGTCAGTGATGCTGTCAGAAAGGATATAGTTCCCATCCATATGTTCCTGTCATCTCCCCAGTAGGTTAGCACCATTTCCCTCCTCGTGCAGTCAGCTGGGATGGTTCCTGATCCAACTGAATATTTTTTCAGTGGGGTTCATTCTTACATGGTTCATGTTATTACTGCCTGGACATGTGCCCGGACAAAGGCTGGCAGCAGGAACGTATGGACAGGAGCAGATGGGAACTCCTACCCCTTTTGGTGGTGGCTTCATCTGAAACTAACCCAGTCGAGCAACTGCATCCTTTGAGTAAAACGGTCCTTGGGTGGATTGTCATGAATTAAAGTCAAGGAAGGGAAAAAAGGATGATAAAAGCAGGGATTTTAGAACTGTGCTCAAGACAATTCCCTACTTGAAAGACATCTTGATCTGGTTTTGCTTTTCTGTGCTATGAGAACATGACACACGCAGGTCTCCAAGCTACATTTCTCTCTGTGCAAGGGCGACAGTATAAATGTTCAAGTGTATAATAAATCTGTGCATCAGGCCCTCCATGTCTTTAGCACCTGTTCATTGGGGGGGGGGAGGTGTGTGACAGAAGGAAGTGGGGTTTTTTAATTACCTTTGATGAAATTAGAAAAACCACAGTAGTTCTCTGTAATGCTTTGTGCTCGGCGCTGATTTTTACGTAGCTCTAATGTAAAAGTAGTCCAGATACTTGCTTGTTTTGGCTGACTGCAGATTAGAGTTACTTTTGTTGTCCTTTTCATGGGATTTTCCTAATGGAAGGAACACAGTCTCTGGAGACAAAACATTCTGTACAAGGTGCAAGGCAAGCAAGGAAATTTTGATTCAGGTACTCACAGGTCTCTGATTCATAGCGGGGTTGGGTTTGGGGATTTCCCCAGCAGTCGGTGGAAGTGATGTATGCCTGTTGACTTCATTGACTCCTTTAGATTTAGGCACTGTAAACCAGCGATTTAGGTGACTTTTTTTTTTTAAAGATAGCGCATTACATCCATTTTCTCATTAGGCTGGCAAAGTTTCCGTTGTTGTTCCAATGAAAGGACATAAAAAACATTAATCATTTAAAGACTTTTAACAGTCATACTTGCAGAAATACCACTCATTAAGTTGCTTCTACCAACCTTCATCACCGAACAGTTAACATACATCAGTGCAAATTATCCCTCATTTAACTTACTCTTCTGTATGGCAAACTCTTGAATGTTTTTGTTACTGAATACCCTTTCACTTTACTGGTAGCTGGTAAGCATGCTAGTTGCCATGCTTTGTACACTGATGCCATGCTCAGAATAGAGATGTTAACACTTGGTAGAATAGTAGAAGAATATCTGTCCCCATTCTAGCCAAAGGCAAAACTCACATAATTTAATCAGGGTGATGTTTCTTCTGGAGGCATGAGTCCTAACTTGGCTTTGGCACCGATCCTTGAGCAGTGCTGTAATCTGACTTGAAAGTCAAATATCTCAAGTATGAGGTATTTACTGTTTCACTGTCAAAGATGCTGTAAACTTTGTGCTCTTACAAAAAAAGAATGTTTTACAAATGCTTCATGTGTAAAAATAGCTGTATTTGGCTGTACGTGTAAAAATGACTAGTAACAAGAAATCCTTTTTAAAGCCTGTTTCCATGAAAGGGTGATATCCTCCAATGTTACTGTTTTCTCCTTTTCTCTGTATGCATCAAAACCAATGACTTAGCCTTTTTTTTTTTACTTCTAACTGTACCATTTCCTGTAAAATTATGCTTCTTTTTCATTTTCTTTTTAGGCAACAGAGATTTTGCTCCTGATGATCCACTGGAATTTAAATCTCATCAGTGGTTTGGAGCCTCTGTGAGATCCAAAAATGATAAAATTCTGGTAGGTTTTGATGCCCTTCAAATGCCTCAGTACTGGGATACTGTAGTGGAAGAAAATGTGAAAAGATTCAGATAACTCCAAATTTAAACAAAATCTCACTAATCAGTATGGCTAGCCTTTTTTAAGTCTTTATAAACAAAGGTTGTAGCATTTTTGGCTGGTTTTGAGCAAAGTAGTAGAATTAGTTTTCCTGAAGTTAAAATGTGTTATAAATTCTTGATGAACTCTTTACAATCGTTGCTTTAAAAAATATTATTTCTAAAATTCTTGCGATAAAACAATGCGGTATTTCTAAAATTACAAACTGGTGATACTTCTGCCCCAGCACTTTAAGTATAAATCTGCTCTAATAACATGTGGTACATCTGCCAAAATTTTTTTTTTGTTACTATTCTGTAGAAAATTGGAATTCCATTGTATTATTCTGTACCCCCCAGCATCTTGAAGAGGAGTTTGTTTTCTCACTGCCGTGATTTCTTCCTTAGGCCTGTGCCCCGCTGTACCACTGGAGGACTGAAACAAAACAAGAGAGAGAGCCTGTAGGAACTTGTTACCTGCTTTCAGGATCTAAATCTGTGGAATATGCACCCTGCAGGTCAAGTAAGTGTAGAGCACTTCGTTGCTTTTCTGTTGGGAATTTCTCCTGTGTTTTATTTTTTTATTTATTATTATGTTTGAAGCGGGATGTTTTACAGGTACGTCTCCCTTCCATGTACAGCCTCATAGCAACTAGAAGAAAAGCTAAGCTAGATCACAGAATCATAGAACAGTTTAGGTTGGAAAGGACCTTGAAGATCATCGAGTTCCAACCCCCCTGCCATGGGCAGGGACACCTCCCACTAGACCAGGTTGCCCAAGGCCACGGGCAGCCTGGCCTTGAACACCCCCAGGGATGGGGCCTCAAGAACCTCACCGGGCAACCTGTTCCAGTGCCTTACCACCCTTAAAGTGAAAAACATCTACCTAAAGATCCAGACATCTGAATTCTCCTCTAGTTACCATGCAGGACGCAGACCTTGCTTTCTCTGCTGTAGGCCAGAGGAAAAGCTTAGGTCCAAGTATTGTTGGAATTGAGGACTTCAGTTTCTAGAAGGACAGCTTCTGTACTGGTTACTCGAGCAAAATTATGTAGCAAGTGCTTTTTCAAAGATAAGATCTAGAATTTTATCAAGCTTAATTATTGTTATTCGATTAATTTAAAGCAAGAGCTCATTTTAGAAGACAAGGTTTTTCACAAGTAGGTTCTGATTTCCCCATATGCATACGTATGTAGCGATGCATTGTTTTAATTATCGTCATTGTCAAACATTTTGAGTCTTAATTTCTAAATGCTTTGCATCTGTATCATGTATCTGAGTTGGTAGACCTTTTTTAAAATATAGGAGTCTGAAAGTTGAACGTTCAAGCTGGGATTACTGTTTTTTTTTTTAATTTGATGAAAATCATTGGTGAA
>NW_009649570.1:49714-88053 GCF_000708025.1 Charadrius vociferus
CAGGAATGAAACCCAGCATGGTCCAACATAAAAAGAAGTTAAATAAGCATATATTAGACTAAATCATGCTAATTAAGTAGTCACACTTCCAGATAAGGGGGTCTCAACATTTCTACTCTGGAGGTGTGAAATCGTAACATCAACTCAGCCATAACAATCTTGCTGGGATGAGTCTCAGATTAAATACAAAGAAATATGAAGTTACTTTTTACTTTGACTTTGTTAGGCTAGAACATGTGTTAATGTTACGTGTATGTTAGGCCAGGCCTGAAGTTGTTACAGCATTGGTTGTGAGTTGTTGATAAACTACTGATTTAGGAGAAAAAAAGATTCCAAGGTTCAGGAGCGTGAAGTTATTAGGAAGATGCATTGGAAAGTATCCGCATAATCATCTTATCTAGTACTGGTAATATTTATTTTTCTCTCTCTTTTCTATCCGTTCTTTTTTGTAGCCACTATCGATGCTGATGGACAGGGATTTTGTCAAGGTGGATTTAGTATTGACTTTACAAAGGTATGGGATTATTTCTCAATTCCTATGAGTCAGCACACAGTTGCAAGTTAATAACAACCCTGATACAGACCACATACAAGCACAGCTATTATGAAACTAAATGTAAAGTACCATTCCTGAGGGGAAAATACCACAAGAAAACACATCCTTGTAAATAAACAAAAATAATTTCAAACCACTGCAGTATTGTAAACCTGTTTCTCCCTACATCTTCACAGCAGCATGCTTTCATCTCTTGTAGGAATCATGTCCAGAACAAATAATCTGCTTTTCTAGCCTCATGCCATAAACCTCTGCTGCAGTTAGTCCTGAAGTGAACTAACTGTGTAGCAGTCACGTTTCTTGAGACACTTATTTTGAAGGGATCAGTGCATAGCTAGTGTTACTTCTTGAGGAAGAATAACTTACTGCTGAAGGGAACTGGTAAACAATGTTCTTGCGAATTATGTTTTGTTTTTCTCGTCACCTTGCAGAAGTAGACGACTTCTTTTTTTGCCATGTTTCTTCTACATTTATGTTCCCCCTGCCTTTTATACTTCCTTTTTTCTTTTTTAAAAATTAACAATTACTTTTTAAATCTAAGTACAATAAAACTCTGCACAAATCTGAGAACTAACTATAGGGCTTTTTATATATTGTACTGCTAAATTGTTTAAGCATAGTCTGGACATGTTAAGACCATGCAAGTCCTATTTGTGATGTGGCAATTTTTTGGGTTCTTCACATCTTATGATTGGGTCATATCCCTTCTCTCTTTGCCCAAGGACGCTTGGTTTTCTTCCAGAGGAAACTGCAAAGTGCAGTATAGGACTGTAAGTGTTTGAGGTATTTTGCATCCACCCCTCGGGCTAACTGTGCAGGCTCTAGCCCCAGTTAAAACCAACCTTGGGCTCTAATCCAAAACCCTAGCTGAGTGGGCAAGCCTGGGTATAAGGTATCTCCAAATCTCTGACCTAGATTTTTTCTGAGTGGTGAATATGGTAGTTTTTAAGATTAAAACCTGAATAAGTGGCTTAATTATGCAGCGAAGCCTATGGCCCAATCCAGTACTTAGGGAGCAAATTCCCAGCACTAGGTTAACTAATGTGGTTAAAGTTGCATAAAATGGTTTGTGGATTGCAGTTGTACCAAGGAATAAGGAGTGGGGGAATTACATCACAGCTCTTCTGAACTAGACTTTTCTAAAGACAAGCTACAGAAAGCAGCAGGGCCAGAAGATGAAACTAGTTTCATGTACTGACCCAAAACCATGTTATGGTTGCAAGTTTCCTCATAATTGTATTTCTGTTGCCTCAGATTTATGTGGGTAGAAGGCTCTGTTACAATAAAAGCAGAACTCTAGCTAGAATTTTAAATGGATGAAACAGAGTAGCAAGTCGCTGAAGGCATATTGTTTGTTATCTTAGCATTTTATGAGGTGCATTTTTAATTAATCATGCCTTCAAAAAATGAAATGTATTTGGGTCAGTGAAGCTACACTGATATATCTACATGGGATTACTTCCCATAAACATAGGACATGTTCTCTTGTTGTTAGATATGCTTAATGTGTTTTTTCTTTCTTTTTTCTTTCTTTTTTTTTCCCCCCTCCAAGGGAGACAGAGTACTACTTGGAGGACCTGGAAGTTTTTACTGGCAAGGTGAGATATATCATATAAGTCACAGAGAGGTTGACCTCTTTGATTTTACTCTTTATCCTCTTCGTCATTTGTATCCACACTCCTCCAATCGCTGTCAAAGTCTTTGTCAGTAAGAAAACTAACAGAAATAATTTTTCTTCATCCTTCAAAATATTTCCTGAATAATCAAGGCAACCACAGATTAAAGCTAAAGTAGTAATTGTATAGATGGGTCTTTTGTCTTTGAAATAACTCTATGGTTGTTTTAAAGGTATTTTCACAGGAATGTGATATTTGTTTCCACCAGCAGAATAAGTTTCCTTTAGGATATTTTGCATGTTGTTTCAAAATCTACATGCTTTGTAGTTTCTGACACACATGTGAAACGTATCTTCAATGAGAAATGTACCCTGCAAAGAGAACTATCTTCATTTTCCTTTGACAGCAAAGATGTATTGCGCTTGCTTATAATGCTCTGTTTGTGCCTTGGTGCAGGTTTTACCTCTAACTGCACTGTTTACACAGAACATTACCTACGTATTTTGCTAATGTGGGCTTCAGTCAGTATTTGTTTGCAGGATCATTCAGCGTTTAGCTATGGCTCTCTGTTCGAAAGATGGTGCTGCGACCATCAGGACATAGCTGCCAAACTCTGCTGCCTCTTTTTTAATGTAAATACTAATGTTTATGAAAGATTTTCTGTGTCACACCACCTTACGTGTAGGTGCAGCAGCACAGGAGGCTTGTTTCCAGCCCTATGTTTTAAATTCTGAACAAAATGGAATGATTGAAACTAAACTGCAGATACAGTATAATCAGTATAATATAGATTATGTTTGTATGCTCATTTTACTGTTTTTTGGCAAAAATTGACATCTCTTCTGCCGAAGCAACCTTATTCTCTTCTACTGCTACCCCCCCAAAAAAAAAAAATCTCAGCTATGAATAGAACACTATAGTATACTTATAAAAACTAGGTTTTTCACCCCAAATTTTTATTCCACATTCTGAGATGCTGGAGGAGTAGTTTTCCCTATACTTCGTAAATGTATGAATAAGTATGTGAAGTAAGTGCTCTTCTGAAAAAAAGTCTTGTGATTCAAGATTAAATTTAAACTTAAAGAAAAGAATGTGATGAAGTCACCACCTAGTGGCTAGTGAAGTGAAAACGGAGAACGCGGTAATACACTATGCGCATCTTATGAGCTTCTTGTCTGCCATATTAAGCTCTCGTGTTATGGTATTTAGAGAAGGAGTGATGACCGAGTTCTGCAATACCATAAGCATATGCTTACTGTTACTGAGCAGTCCCATTTAAGTCCTGGCCTATATGTAGGAGCGGCTTCTATTTTCAGCGAGATCTCTTTTGTGTGCTTTTGATTTAATATGTGCATAAATATTTGCTGAAGTGGGATCCAAATTTTCACTGATATCCTTTCTAACGCTGCTGCTGTTGGCTATTTTCTGGTCGGTATTGTGGAAGAGTTCTTGCTTTAGAAGCAAACATTCTGTAAATGAGGCCTGTTGCTCGTTGAATGAGTGCACGCGTATTTTATTTGTGGTTTTAAGCTGTTTTGTTTCTCTTTAGGCCAACTTATTTCTGATCGAGTGACAGAGATTGTGGCTAAATATGACTCCAAAGTCTACAGTACAAAGTATGACGACCAGTTAGCAACCAGACCTGCCAGTGCTGCTTTTGATGACAGCTACTTGGGTGCGTAGTTTGAAAAGAAAACCTAGCTGTACCTGAAAAACTCCCTTGTGCTATTCATACTTAAGTCTAAATCACAGTACTATTAATTCAATACTTGACAGATAACTAACGAGCTACATACCTGAAAATGCAGTAATTTATGTATGACTGAAGCTTAGTTATCTTGCCATAGGCTTGATTCAAAAAGCGCTTGATGACAAAATAAATGGAAATATTTCCGTTAACGTTTTGTGCGGTTTGATTGAAGCTGAATATGGGAATGGCCGAGGTATGATTCTTATGTGAGAAGTTAGTCACATACTTCTCTTTTTTTCTTTTTTTTTCAAGAAAAGCAGCTATTTGTAAATAATCTACCAAAACAAAATAAAAATGTGAAAGAGTCATGTTTGGGAAGAAAAATAATGAAGAGAGTCCCTTAGAGGAGTGGAAAGTCATCATTTAGCTTCATATATGTCTAACTGGGTGCAGAAAAAAGCAGGGATAGATCAGGACAGTTCCCAGGATAACTTCAAAATTTTTAATTTTTAATTTTCATCTTCTGATCCCAAAGTCATGGATGCCGATGAATTACAGTCTACTGTTCATAGTCTAAGCTATTCCTTTGCTTTCTAAGATGAAGGAAGAGGACTGTGCATAGACACCTACAAAGAGTGTAAAGAAAGGAAAGTGTAAAGGTTTAATAAGGCTTTTAAAGTGATTTACTAATTTTGTCCGTTGATCAGGTTATTCGGTGGCTGTTGGAGACTTCAATGGTGATGGCATAGAAGGTAAGAACCTTGCTTCAGCAAAAAAATCCTGTTAATATGCTGGGCAGGTCTTTTGAATTAATGGTATAGAACAAACGATACAGTGCACAGGAAAATGTATAAAGGACTAGAAATGAGCTGCTCTGTTCAAGCAAAGTCATTGTGCTTTGGGACCTGAATGTGACCTGAGTGTCTTGCTTTATATTTCAGATTTTGTATCTGGAGTCCCAAGAGCAGCAAGAACTCTGGGCATGGTAGGGCATTTGAAACATTAAACTTTACAATAAATAAAAAAAGATGAATATTGTTGGTTTGCTGTAATGTGTATTTCTTCACGTGCAGGTGTCTATTTACAATGGGAAAAACATGTCTTCCATGTACAACTTCACTGGAGAGCAGGTGCGTAGCTTTATTCGGTGTGGTGGGTGACCGGGAGGCTATTCCTATAGAAAGGTGACATGTTGAGGCACTATTTAGGGTATTAGAACGTATAAATTCTTTATGTTATCAGCTTATGTGCCAAAAAAAATATTTATAAAGCCTGTAGGAATCCTAAAAATATATGTCTTATGAGTTCCTGTTTTGTAGTACTACTTAGAAAAACAGTCCTATTTAAATAAAGGAAATGCTGCCTATTTTGAGGAGTGGGAAAGAGGACTGGACCATGAAAGGGGGAATGGGGAAGGTAATTGATCAGTTTACTGTCTAGCAGAGTCAGGAAGAGAAAGGAAAATAAAAGGATAAAGGAGACAAAAAACTTTGTGGTATATATTACCATCTCCCTAACATCTTCTTTATGCAGCTTTTATATAAACTTGTTTGTGTGTTTATATCACTACAACTCACAAGTTTGCTTTGAATTTTGTTTTCCAGATGGCTGCCTATTTTGGGTATTCGGTGGCTGCCACAGATATCAATGGAGACAAGTAAGTGCCACTTTCTCCGTACTGCCACCCAACTTGTTTCTGGAAAGAAAAAAAGAAGCTTTTAATAAGTCTTTCCTACAATATAGATTTCTGTCTTTGTTACTGGTTTAACATGTATCTGTGCAACATACTTTCTCACTAGCACTGAACATTTGTTTTTAACAACTGCAGACTTTTTTTTTTTTCTTTATTTGTGTATGTATTCACGTGCTTTAAATGCATTTAATTCTGGTAGATTTGTGCTTACTTCATCAATAAATATTTGCCTTCAGTTGCAATTTAAAGATAAGTAACTTTCATCTTAATATTGACTTTGGTGCTGAGTTAGTTCTATTAATGAATGCTTAAGAGAACGCGACTGAATTTTCATGCTCTTACTGAAGAACCTTATCCTTCTTTGGTCCAGTTATACAGATCTGTTTATTGGAGCCCCTCTTTTTATGGATCGAGGTTCTGATGGGAAACTTCAAGAGGTTGGCCAAGTTTCCATTTGCCTTCAGCGAGCCTCTGGAGGGTTTCAGATCACAAAGCTGAACGGGTTTGAGATATTTGCGAGATTCAGCAGTTCTATTGCACCGCTGGGGGATCTAGATCAGGATGGCTTCAATGGTAGGACATTATTTATCGATGGGTATTTTCAGCTCATAGATGAATTCTAGGGAGCACACCGAAGGTGGGTTCCGCACACAAACATTAGGCATTCTAACCATGACTGAATGTTGGACACTAAGGTCTAGACTCCTTTCGATGCTTGTATGCTACTCCCAAGAATGCTAACAGGAGTTACATGTATGCATCGAGCAGAGACTATACCATTTAAACTACAGCATGGATTATTTTAGCTGTTACACTGATCAGTTTATTACTTTCTAAGTGATAAGTACAGTAGAAACGTCAATGAAGTTATCTGACTCCACTGTGACTTGTTAGGACATCTTCAATATAATTTTCCTGTTTCCATTGCTTAAAGTCAGTTTTCCTCTCCAGAAACACAATGATGACTGAAAAGAAGGATTTATTTCACAGAGCTGGTTAAAAATGTTCTGATAGAAGAGATTTTCCTGAGTAAACTCTAGATTTTATTATTATTATTTCAAAATGGAAGAAATGGTGAAAATATCCCATAACAACTACAGCCAGCTGTGCCAAGAGCTGAGTGTCTTGAGCGAGTATTTGGATGAGAAGTCTGCGTCTGATACAACTGAAGCTGTGGACTCTCAAAGCCGCTGCCAGTGCTTCTTGTTATGTTCCCTTAGGAATGGAGAGCAACGAAACAGACAAGAATCATATAGTTTTGGGACCAAGACTTCCAGCAGTCCTAGGGAGAATGCTTTGTTTTGCACGTTAATGCTCCAGTGTTTCCTAAAGAGTGGTAGAAATTTGAGGTCCAAGAAAAATGCTCATTTTTGTTTTTTCCATTCTGCTTGCAAGCGAAGTATTTTCTGCAAGATCAGAAATGATAATAGGCTAATGTTTCAAATTCCCAAGTAGCTCTAATTTATTTTTTTAATGAAAAAATTGGCATTTTTTCTAATCTTCAGCTTTCTTTAATTATCTTGGAAACGTCTCATTCTATATCTAAACCAGTTGAATTTTAAAACCCTGTAAGAAATGCAGAAGAGATGTGGCAAGCAGTATAATTTGTTCCAGCAACTCATCCATTAAGTGATATTAAGTGGATAAGCGATTTATCCATTAATGGATAAAACTTGATTTTTTAGGCCAACTATAAGTATGTTAACTTCAGAGTCTCTTTTTGTAATGTGCCAGTTTGAACATGATGTATATTTTGGACCTCAAAATATTTTATGCCATTGGTTTTGATGAGGTTAATGTTTAGATTTTAATTGCTAATAGTATACAGAATGAGCATGAAGATGCAATACCAATACAACTATTTACAGAAGACTTTGTAAAGGTTACAGCTGATAGCCAAAAATCTGGCCACTTGATAAGATTATCCAAACAATGTTTTGCTTCCATCGTATTTCAATCTGAAATACACTGTAGGTGAGAAAATCACAGCTAAAAGCTGCCTCTTTGTGATTACTTTGCCATTATTTAGTCTGGTTTTTTAGTCTTTTTTTTCCCCTGCTCTGTTTCATTTTGGGAGTGTTAATTAAAATGCTTTCCATCACAGTATGGTGCAAGATTGGAATTTCTACTTTTTTCATAAAGTTTGTAAGGATGAGTCAAAAATACAAAATGGTAAACTTTTGAGTCCTTGTTCTTTTCATGAAACTCTCTCAAATTTAAGGAAAGAGGAGGGAATAATGTAATTACTCTGTATGGTGCTTAATATTTAAACATTTTCATGTTTGGTCTTTGAACCAACTGCAGCAATGTTGAATTTGGAGCACATGTACACTTCTAAAGCTGTCCTTGCAGATAGTCCAATTAGCACTTTGTTTATTACTGTTTATTAGTCCTTGATAATGAGTACCCTCATTTATTAAGCTTTAAGAGATAGTGTAATTGCACTAACTGAAAGTTCTCCATAAAATGTATTGCCAAGCCACGATCAGGATAGGCTGGAATTTGATATTTACCATTGTTTTAGGCTGATTTAAATTTTCCAGAATTATTAAAATGTTACACCCTTTGGAGGAACGTGAGTGTGTTAATGAAATGGGCAGATAGTCCCGCTTGCTTTTCTGATTTAGTGCCAGCAGTGACTAATTCTGGGTGTTTAGTAGTCTCAAAAGCATCTCAAATCCATATAATTTGGCTGTAAGTCGGTTACTGAAGTGCAGAAGTGTTTGCAGAACAATTCCTTTCCCTCCTCCCCCACCCCATGCAAGTCTATGACGTATGTTCTTGTTAAACATTTATGCTTTCGAGAAAATCCAGCATTTTTTTTAAAAAAAAAAGTTGTTGGTCATCAATTTAAAGGCCAGTTGCTTTTGCTCCCTGCTGACACACATTGAAACTGTAACATCAGAAATTATTGATCAGCGTAAGCACAGTTATGTTCTCCTAGTCTGTGTCGGGAGATGCTGACGATTGTTCTTTTGGTTTACAGATATTGCAGTTGCTGCACCATATGGTGGAGAGGACAAGAGAGGACTTGTCTATATCTACAATGGAAGAGCAAATGGTTTGAATGCAGTCCCATCTCAAATTCTTGAAGGCCAGTGGGCCGCTCGCACTATGCCACCCAGCTTTGGGTACTCGCTGAAGGGAGCCACAGATGTGGACAAAAATGGATATCCAGGTCCTTTGCTCTAAGTGTCACTTTAGAATAACTTAATGGTAGCCCCACCTGTGACTAACAGCATATTTTAAAAAATAAGTTATAATGTGTAATACTTCTCGTTTCTTCCTAGACTTGATTGTTGGAGCCTTTGGTGTCGATACAGCTGTTTTGTATAGGTAAGGGTCCCTCTATGCTTTTACATAAGCGCGAGCAGAATGAAAGCTCGGTGGCATTCTTGAGTTACAAAAGAAAGCAGGATCAGGGAAGTCTGAAATTCTGCCACTCCACCTTCCAAACTCTTGGAGGTAAAAAAACGTTATACTGCTGTTTTCCCTGAGTAAATCTACAGTCTGCTATCTATTATTAATCTTTCCCAATAATCTGTAGTTAAAATGTAAATAAGCTGTCTTCAAGGCTTTCTGAGTGACAGTTTTCTAGATTCTGACACATACAGGGTGCTGCTAGCTATTGCACTGCAATCCTGACATTCTCATCCAAACTTGCTCATTTTGGGAAAATACCATATTTGTCTGTGCTGGAAATAGATGGAATGTCATCTTAACACAGTTGTCTGTGTTCTGACTCTGATGGTAATGAAAAGGCACAGAAAAGCTTCTTGCTTTTCCCTAACCCACTAAATGATTATTTGTTGTTCTTGCAGTTTCACTAAACATTGTCTAAGCGTGTAAGTGTATATGTCACAGTTTGATGGAGAGGGTATTGTCTGACATGGTGTTGAATGCTGTTCAAGAGGATGTTTTCTTTGCAGGGCTAGACCAGTTATTAGAGTAAATGCTGCCCTAGAAGTTAATCCAACCATCCTAAATCCAGAAAACAAAGCCTGTTCGCTGTCAGATGTGAAAGTTTCTTGGTAAGATGGGTATTTCTGTTTTCCTTTGAGGGGGGGGAAACTTTCTGATTTTTATTTTCATACACTTTTGTTTTTGAAAGGATTGAGCTAGTCAGCTAATTAAAAAAAGGCAATCAGATTATTTTTTTCTGAAAGAACAGACAGTACAAAATAAGAACTCTTTGACAGCAGTGGGAGGACCAACATTGACTTCAACAGATGCTAGACTGACTCCTAAATTACATCCTATCTGCAGAGATTGCCAGTTGTCTGTGTTGAGTAGAGTAAGATCTTCCAAAGATGGTGACAGATCACACCACTTTTGCAACAGTTTTACCCATTAACTAACTAACTTAGGTAAAAAATAGAACGGGCTTATGGACAACGCTTGGGAAACGATCTGCTCTGCAAACTGCTTTTGGTTCTTGTTCTGAGCTATTATCCAAACCCACTTTTCCTTTCTAGTGCTAACTTCCTTTTCAACTCGGTATGCCAGTTCCTTCTAGCTTTAAAAATAAATGAGCCACATTTGATTTCAGGAATGCACACACTGCTTCACGGGTGTGTATGAATTCCTGCGTGAGTCAAGACTCCAAAGCTTTGCACTGCTCTCTATAGGTTATAGTTTCTCTCCCTCCAGTAGAAGATAGCTTTTGGGAGTGCGCTAGAGTCTCAAAAGATAATGCCTTTAAACTGAGAAAAAAAATAAAGAATTTTAGAAGAAAATGAGAGAAAAAGTGTGTGAAATTAATCTTTCCTTTTCCTCCAAAACAGCTTCAAAGTAAAGTTCTGCTTAAAAGCGGATGGCAAAGGAAAGCTCCCGAATTCCCTCAGTAAGTTCTGCTAGTTTAAAAACTTTGAAGCCTTTTTCATATTGTTTGCAGACACGAGCACTGGTCATCGTTCTTTTTTGTTATTGAAACAGTTGTCTACCCTTTACAGCACAATCCTACCAGTTCAGTAACCATATATATCTATATGACTGTCTTAAGCAGTTCTTTTGCTGAAATGGTGTTGAAGTCAGTGGGATTTGAGCATGCTTCAGGCTTACATTTAACCTCTTGGTGGAAATAGTCTTGGAAAGTCCTTTGTATTTTATAGAATTGAGATCAACTCTCATTGAGGGGAGTTTTAGACAAGAATATTCAACTATGTGCATTTTTAGGCCTGAAAAATATAGGCAAGCTACAGGGGACCTCTCAGATTTCTCTTGAGATCGTGACCTTCTGATGGATATCACTGATTTTTGCATCAGATTCTCTGGATCGGAATCAAGAAAAGATTGTTTCAAACAGGTTTTTAAGTTGTCTTTAAGATTTTGTAGTGTGGCAGACAGCCTGCTACAATCAGATTTTGTCTACTGATTATAAAAGATTTTCCTTATTTTCTGTATGGCACGTACAGAAGTGGCATGATCTGGGAAGATTCATATGAATAGCTGTTACATATGGTAAATTTCATTATTTATATCAAATATGTGAAGTAATTAGATTAGCAATACAGTTAAATAATTATGTGCAAGATTGATTCAACATTTTTGGGAGGGGAAATTAACTTTTGTTGTTGAAGTTCTATATCAATTATAAATTTATCAGTGCTCTTGTACGTTTCCAGTTTTTAAGGAAAAAGCAGAGTTTAGTTTAGGACAACAGCAGCGCTTATTAGTTACTGTATTGAGAACTAGTAACAGATTTTATATTGAAAGAACTGAAGTTTTAAAAGTTTTAAGTACTAGCTTTTCATTGTAGCTGAAATCAGCTTTTAGCTCTGTTTCTGATGGGAATCTGCACTGCGTTTATTTGAATGTAATATCCCTAACCTAAATGCTTTGGCTTGGACAGATTTCCAAGTGGAGCTGCTGTTGGATAAACTTAAGCAGAAAGGAGCTATAAGGAGAGCTCTCTTTCTCCACAGCAAGCAGCCTAGCCACTCGAAGAACATGACTATTACAAAGGGGGGCAAAATGAATTGTGAAGAACTTGATGCATTTTTGAGGGTAAGTAGCCATTTGTGGTTTAGGCAAATAATTTTTGCTGCGTTGTCTGTTATTAGTTTCTTGTGTTAAGTGTTTAAAAAAAAATATAAAAAAGAAACGCTATAGAAACGTCATGCTCAATAGATAGACCTAAAATTACTAAAACCCATATGTCTATCCTGGGTTATCATTTCTGTCAGAGGAGGAACGATGGATATTATTGTGACTAAGGTCCTGGATTGGACCACTAACTGGATTGGAAATTCAGTTCTGAACTTTGTTAGTAACTTCTTGGACAAGTCGTCTAGGCACGAACTTAGTTATAATTTCCAAGGAGCATGAAAGACACTAAGCAGAGGTTGTGCTCCTACTTTGGAGGTAAAAGAACAAAGAAAAATAGGGATATGCAACTAAAAAGAAAAGATCAGCAAATAACAGAGGAGGCAGAGAAGGCTGAAATATTGTTTGCTTTTTCTGCTTTTTTTTTTTCTAGTCCTCACAAATGTGGACAGGTGCTAACGTAATTAAAAAGTGTAACCCAGTATAAGAAACGCTGCCTGAAATAAGGAAAGACGTGTGAAAGTGTAGCTATGTAAGGTAGATGTAGCTCGGATTTATCTGAGTACGTATAAATCAAATGTAAACAATACTTACTTCCCTCTCCAAAAAACCCCAATAAAAATACTAGTAATCATTAAGGACTTATGGAGGGTAGGTAAGACCTTTCTCTGACTGCCTCGTAAGCGGGATATATGTGGAAATAGACATACCAGATTTCAGTGTTAGCAAAGCTTTAACACTTTTCCACCTGACGTTCTCATAGAGTAATGACAAATGGAATTATGTTAAATTGGATGCAAACAGAGTTGAAAACTCTAAGGAAAAGAGTTGTCAGTAGGTTTCTGCCCATAGAAGACAGCTTCTGAAGTAAGGTGCTGCAATGAGCTGTTCCAGGTTCAGTAATTCTTATTATTCTCAGAAGTAGAATAATGAAGCAGAGTTTACACTAATAAAATCTGTGGTTAACATAAAGCTAAGAGATGGTTTGTAAGTACTCGGAAAGGCAGGATCAACATTTGATGATCAGAGTGATTTGAAATGAACAATATGAAAGTCAGCTAATCCAAGTGCAAAGTAATAATTTTAGGAAGGAAAAATTACAAGTCCAAAGGTGAGTATCTGTGAGGAGTCTTAGAAGCGTACTGAATTTTGTCTCACGGGAAAGAATGGAATTGTGTAGCCCTTTAGGCTCCTTACTCTTGTAGTTCTGTGACTTGATACTTGTGTATGCTCCAGTTTTCCATTTGTAAAACAGGCATGTTACTGCTAAAATTGTCCATCTTCAAAGTTTACACTGCAGGTTTTCTGACAAGACATTTCCTAGATTGAAAAGAGCTCTGAAGTTTTAATGTTGTTTTGGCTTCCTCATTCCTACTACAACATGAACAATAAATGAAAATACTGCTCAGTATTGGTCTTGGGATGACTGTTTGTTGCCTATAGAGACTTCTGAAGAATATTTTCTTTTGTTGTTGTTTTCTTCACATTTTAATTGTAATTCAAATCTTTGGTTTCCTCAGGATGAATCTGAATTTAGAGACAAACTAACTCCCATTACTATTTTTATGGAATATCGTCTGGATTACAGAACAGCTGCAGATGCAACAGGATTGCACCCTATCCTCAACCAGTTCACTCCTGCTAATATGAGCAGACAGGTATACTTCTTACACAATCTGTGATGAGGGAACCCAGAACCTATTTTCAGCTTTCTATTTCATCTTAGCACTTCTGAAAAATTAAGATACCCAAATATACATCTAGGCTTTAGTCTTTGAGTTATGGAAATAATGATGGTTATTCTATGCTTGTCTTCTCTTTTTTACCTTCTCTCTGTGTCAAATTTCTTTTTTGACCCATTATTCCTTAGTGCTGGGCTTCCTTTTCACACATACTAATTAAGAGTTTTCTGGAGAAAAGCAGTTAGAATAGTATTGAAGGTGTTAATCTTGAAGGACTGGAGTGTTTCACCCATTGCTCCTATGAGCATATCTGTATTTTATGTTTATCCTGTTCTCTTAAGGTAATAAACATAATTTTTCTATTTCTGCCCTTAATACAAATTTTTACACTTGTTTGTAAAGAGGATGTTGGAGATGCAACTAAAGATGAGCAGATTATTCAAAGTGTGGAAAGAGGATTAAGATCTTTGGACATCAGTCCTAGAATTGCAGTGTGGCAGGATTAGGCACGGTGGCCCCATATATAAAAGCTCATTTGTTCTGTTCTGAGACTGATGAGATGAAGATATCTCATAGCCAGCGCTTTAGGAAATTCTTTATTTTGTGGTGAAACAGTGTTATTGGAAATGTATGTTAGAGCAGATGCAGGAATTACTAAAACAATATGCATTTGATTTTTGCATAGGCACATATTCTGCTGGATTGTGGTGATGATAATGTCTGCAAACCAAAGCTGGAGGTTTCGGTAGAAAGGTAAAGACATGAGAAAAATACATCAGGGAAAAGTAACTTCCCTACTTGAATTCTAAAATTCAAGAGCTTGTAGTACTTCTGGTAAAAGGATGTATTGAAATAAGTAGGACTCCCCAATGTACACAATCTAAACTCATGCTTATTTTTTTAAGGAAAACCCATTTTCTGCTTTGTCACCTAATGTCTTTAGCACGTAATACATAGAGAGCACATACCACCTCCCTCCACCCCAGCCTCTGCTAAGTAGACAGTACTTATTTGTGTATTTGCTAAGCTGGATCTGCATAGCAAACATAAACCAGCGTTAGCTGCAATTATACTGCTGTTCTGTTATTTAATACTGGATAGACACATGAAGATGTGAACAGGCATGATTTTATCCAGCAAGGGGTGGGCAAGGGCTCTGCTGTCACGTGTACGAAAAAGTTTGTTGGTATTGGTAATATCTTTTATTAAACCTGGAAAAAAGAAACAAGTTTTAACTCATCGTTCTTTCATGAGTCTGGGCTTTTTGTGCTTTCTGTGCCCAAAAGTCATTCTTAGTGTATTATCTCTACTCATAAACGTTATGTGGTTTTTATGCGCAGAGCTATGCCATATGTCCATGTATGTAGGTAGTACAGTTCACAAGCACATTCATTCCTGCAAATGCTTCAGACACTTTTTACATCAGTGTAGGTACGACTACAACGATTTCGTTGTTGGTGGTGAAATGAAAACACGTTGTTTGGAAAGGTATTATTTTTGTATCCAGAATAAATGTATTGCAGAGGTCTTGGGTGTATTCTGTAGTTGAGCCTTCCGTCAAGTTTTGCTATAAATGTATGCTTGTACCTCTGCTAAGTAGGCATGTAATTCAGAATGTACACAGTGATTTAGCTGTTCATATTCGTCAGTTCTTTGTTAAAAAAGGTCTCAGTGGTTTTGTGGTTTATTGTAAATTTTATAAAAAAAGTTTCTTACAAACCAGCGTGTAATATTTGCTCCATTTTTGTGATTGTGGGCACTTTTCTGTTTTAAACATAGTGTAGCGCTCTCCTGATATTCCTGAAGCGTAGGTACTGCCTCTAGATTTCTCTAATGTCTTTGTGCTATTTCAGAATGTCTCTTGTCTGTAAGTTCAATCAGTTCAATACACTTTAAAACCTGAATGCAGAGCTCATTTTTACACTTGTGTTTTGTAGCGATCAGAAGCAGATCTATATTGGTGATGACAATCCCTTGACACTAATTGTCAGTGCTCAGAATCAGGGGGAAGGAGCCTATGAAGCAGAACTCTTTGTCATCGTTCCACCCCAAGCAGATTTCATTGGTGTCGTTCGTAACAACGAGGTAAAATTCCAACTTTCTTTCTTCTTTGGGTGGTCATATTTCAGGTGCTGCTATGGAAGTCTGTGGGAGAGGGTCTGTCAGCGGTGTGTTTTACGCTTCAATCTTAAAGCACTGCAACAATGACAAGGTTCTTCCAAGCCCCAAGGCTATATAACACCTGGCTGGATGGTTGCAGTTTAAGAGCCTACCGCTAGCAACAAAGGAGAATCATCTCTGTGATGGAGCTCGACACGCAGAGTTTATCTGCTACAAGTCTTTATTTGAACAGTGCCCTTGTTAATTTATTTTAATTTAGCCTTAGCATGTCATGTGCTAGGTGAAGACTTGGGCGCCTGTGAAGCAAAAAGTGATATTGGGTGCTGCTATTCCCTTCCACCTAAGTATGTAGAAAGTCTCGGGTGTCAGTTATCCTGACTACACGGAACATAAAAATTTATTTCCTGACTTTCCCCTGTTGTATTATAAAATATCTGTATGACTTTTGTTTCTTTGAAGACACATGAGTATAGTCCAAATTTTGGTTTAGCCCATTATGGCTATTTATAAGTAATATACTTTCAGATTTTCTTCATCTGTGTTTTCATTCACTGTAATCTGTGATCAATCAATATATCTGAAAGTTGCACAATGTTAAGGGGAAAACTGTTTTCCCCCTGTAGCAAAGGATTCCAACTTTGATACCACGTCCTTCATAAATGTTGGACCATGCCTTGGTTTGGTTCTTGAGTTTGCCTCTGCTACCCTAGAGCTTTGTGATGTGGCTTTATCCAAAATCTGATAGCTCCTCTAAGACCTTTTTTTAGACTAAGCTAGTAAGTATTCATGTTATTTTGCCTTCCAATCTTTATTTTCCTATGGAGAGTTTTAACGCTTGCCTGATTGCCGAAGCTGCTGCTTATAGGTTTTGAACAATCATGTGGAGAAATGCTTTAGGTCACAAAAATCATCAGTATAATCTTGGAAAGAGCATCTATCTCATATCAAAAATATTTGTCTCTGTGGAGACTTTCATATTCAGATTTTAATTAATTTTAGTGCTTGATTGTGTCAGGTTTGAGAAATTATATTAATAGCGCAGCTTATCCAGAGTTTTTCTGTAGACTTCCATACAAGCGTCCAGATACAAAGAATGACATTCCATAATGTTTCTTTCTGGTTTATTGCAGGCTTTAGCCAGACTGTCATGTGCATTTAAAACAGAGAATCAAACTCGCATGGTAGTCTGTGACCTGGGAAATCCCATGAAAGCAGGAACTAAGGTAAGGTTTGGTCCAACAGGTGTCTGGTCGCTCAAACAGGAGTGCGGTTGGCATTTTTCTTAATCACAGTAGTGTTTGGGCAGGATGTTTACTCACAGGAATTTAAGATTAGATCTAGCTGACATTTAGCTGCCCACGTGTTTGGTTAGTTCAGTGGTAATTGGTTTCAACTATTCAGCTAAATTAAAGGCTGAAAGAAGTGTTCATGAGTTTTATGATGCACCTCGAAAGGAGTAGTTCATTAAACAATGGAATTAAGCAACTCTGAGTTTGTCTTAGATTTATCCGGTATGTAATTTTTAGTAGAAAATAAAGAGTTAGCTCATAACACGCCTTTCTCTTAGTGGAGACCTAATAGTGCTTCTCTCTTCTGCCTAGTTTTGTGAAGTTTGAGGGAAAGTTTTGTCTAGTTGAGACCTCTGTACTTCTACCAAATGTAGCTGAAATTGGAAGAATTAAAAAGCTATTAGTGGGGCTTGGCAGATACTGAGATAGTATAACATAGTAAGTCTTATTTTCTGAGCAAATAAAGTGAAAATCAGTCACAATTATAAACACTTTGGTGCTTTTCTTGGGAACTGAATTTAGAACAATTAAGGTGTGCTCTGTTCCATGGTACTTTTTACAACACATAGGGATGCTCAGTTATGTGTAAAAATACCTGAAGCAAGGGGGTGAGCATGATGTAAATATTGCATTCCTATTTTCTGGCAGTGATGCATTGGCTGAAATCTACAGAGAGATTTCTAGTCTTGGTGAACCGGACAAGTTTTATTTGCCAGTTCTCTGTGTGTGTTCTCTTTATGAACATGTGCGTCAATCAATTTTGTTGTAGTATAATAGTATTAGGAAGCTTTTATCATGTATTTTATTGTGCTTCCGCTGAACCATAGTGATTTTATTTTTTATTTTTTTTTCTAAAGCTATTAGCTGGCCTGCGTTTCAGTGTGCACCAGCAGTCTGAAATGGATACCTCTGTGAAGTTTGACTTGCAAATCCGAAGGTAGGGAAATCTATGAGCATGCACCTCACCTGGTAGATCACGTGCTAAGTAAATAGACTGTTAGTTTCACTCTGAACTAATTAGTTGAGTTAGTTTCACTCTAAACTAATTCTCTGGTCTTTTCCCCGTAATTGTTTTAAGAATAAACACAACTTTTTACTTAATTATGTTTTCCAAAATAGAGGAAAAATTGTAAGAAAACATAGTTATGTGTTTGACTGCAGTTTCTTTTGCTTACAGCTTTTAGACAGGCCATGGCACAAGCGAAATACTAATAGTGAGGAAGAAAACCATTTAAAGTTTCAAGAAAAACTTTGTATTTTTGTACCTGCGTACTGTTATGATCTGTTAACACTGGTGTGGTGCCACAGAATGACTTGTGTCTTTGGGTTTCTAGCCCTGTTTTAAAACTGATGTTTTAACTCTGAATTCCTTCTGACGTAAAGCAAGAATTTCAAATTTTATGTATTTTGCAGTTGAGGTATGTCTTTCAGAAAAGGCAATGCATGTGGTGGTCTGAGCAGAAGCAATATGCAGTGAACCATTTTAAGTGCTGTACAGTAGCTAGCATAAGAGAGGCTAAAAATTAAATGGAACAAAACAGTAGTATTCCTGTTAATTATAAGATAAGCACAGCACATATAAATATGATCAATAAATATGAATTAATACCTATTGGAGATGATATTTAAGATTTGGAAATGTGACCAATAGGAATATCTTTACCCAATATGGTTTTATGTTGCTTAATGGACAGTACAGGACAGCTGCATTTTTTTCCTTATGGTGGACCAAAAGCTGCTTTTTTTCCATTTAAGGGCTTCATTTTTTTTAATGTAGTGAATAAATTATCCTCATCCACATATGCATTTTTCATCTGCAGTAGTTAACTAAGTTAAACCTGCCATTCTGTTTTCATGATACAGTGGTTTGCCATACTGATCAAAGGCCTTGGCAGCATTAATATCTCTTTGATCTCACATTTCTGGCTGTTCAATTTTTTTCCCTCTTCTCCATCAGCTAGTAAGCTGTGCCAGTGGCATGCGACTCCAGTTCTTCTTTGCAGCAAGTGATCTTCTCTGGGGTGTCTGTTGTCTTCCTTTAAGCTAGCAGCGGTCACGAACTACTTTTCACTCGGAGAAAAAGCAGTCAGTGAGGTTGCTCAAGTCATACTTCTCTTCTGATAAAGGAAGTTCCTGTAACATTTTACAGCTTTTATGGAAGGAAGTTCCTTCCGTGACTTCTGAATACAAGAACAACAATGCAATTGAACATGGTAATCACAGTTTATAGTGACAGGCATTATCAAAGTATTATCTTGAAGAGGTTTTAAAGATCACACTGGTTGTCCTAAACTCACAAAGTTGGATTGCCAAAGCTGGCACAATTCTTAGCAGAACAACTCTAGACTCTGAAAGGATGAGTTATTTACAGGTCAGGAAGAAAACACTGTTGCGTGTATCTTTTGATTACAGCAGCAATGAAGAATAATTAGAGGATTTAAGAAGATCTTTCTGAAGGAAATTGGTTAGGTGGACAGAATAATCAGATCTGTCGAAGGAGATCAGTATTCTGTTCCTAGCTCCGCTTTGAGGGGTCTAGGAGTGCTCTTTGTATTTCTTTTTCTCTTTACAAAGAAAGTCCAAAGAAATTTTATGTATGAATGACTCTACATGCCTTAATATTTGTCATCTCTTGGTGTATCTGAAGTGTAGGAATCGGATATTAACTGTATTCATGGACCTGTTTAAACACTGTGAAGAGAGGTGGGCAAAAGTAGCTCTATCATACTTTTCTGCCTTGGGACTAGTTTGAGGTCGGCAAGTCCCTGAGCAAAACAGATGTCTTGAAGTGGAACTTAAGGCTCTGCTTAGCTGTACAGTTCATGTTATCCCCCAGTGCTGGCATTTGAATTTTCTTACATGCAGCGGCTAAGGAACAGAATCAGCATTAGCGTTGTGTCCTTCA
This sequence comes from Charadrius vociferus, assembly GCF_000708025.1. Classification (NCBI taxonomy): domain Eukaryota; kingdom Metazoa; phylum Chordata; class Aves; order Charadriiformes; family Charadriidae; genus Charadrius; species Charadrius vociferus. The sequence continues at coordinate 69,312 of NW_009649570.1, forward strand.
TCAACTTCTCCCTGCTGAGGGACCTACAAACTATGCTAAGGGTGGGACTGGCATGCATTTCAGTGAGAACTTGCTGGAATATGCTCCTTAGTTTTCAGCAAATCTGCCTTCCTGCAGTGGCTCAGGAGTCACGTTATGACATTACATGCAATTACTTTAAGTGTGGTTTGTTGTTTGTTTTTTTTTTAAATACTTATTTCATTTAAGAAATTAACTTTTATTTTCTCTGCAGTTCCAACCTGTATGACAATCTAAGCCCAGTAGCATTCTATCAGGCTGACCTTGCCATTTTAGCAGCTGTTGAAATTAGAGGGTAAGCATTGATGCTATTTTAATAAATGTCTTTCTCAAATGAGCTTTGCATATTTGTTTCTTTAGAATTCAATGAACTTACTTTCAGGTCTGTGTAAGTTTTCAGGAAGCCTTAGGGAATTTTTAATCATAAAGAAAATATGGTTCTCTCTAGCCACCCCTTGTCTGATCTTAACTGAATAATTACAAAATGAATTCCAAAAAGGAATGTTGTGCCTCTATCACTAGAGGTTTTTTAGGGGGAAAAGAAAAAACAGCCCCTTATTTTTGCAGGCGTACACATTTCTCCAGATCGCTTTCCTCCTCCATAAACTGAGTTTTCATCTGAAAACCCCTGAAACCTTTTCTAAAACCAAAGTTGAAAATCCTGTTGAAGATAAGTTTGCAATGTCCTCACCTTCTTCAGCCTTAAGCATAGTATTAATTTTGTAATGACTCCATTACCCCCCTTACTTCTGCTTACCAAAAATCTATACTTCAGACCTAAAAGCTATACAATCCTATTGCTTAGCCAGTTAAATCAGATTCCCGAGTCATTATTTTTTTTTAAATTTCCACTACATTCATTATTATAATCTAATTTTGTTAATATTTGAGAGGTGGGGGATGGCATAACTGAAAAGCATTATTGCTGACTTCACTGTTTTCAGTGCATGCTGAATTATTCTTATGGCTGTACCAATAAGTCTCTACCGATACCATCACCAATATTTCTCATTATCGAAGTATTTCATACTTTGTAGGTTTTTTTGGATGACATGTATTTATTAATGGTTTAATAGGTGTTGTAGGATGAATCCAAAGTTTAGGACAGGAAAAAAATGTTTCTAAATGCAAGGTTCATCTTCTCATGTAGAGAAGAAAACTGAACACTTAATATGCAAGCTACTCAACCTCTGTTCTTTCTGCTTTTATACACAGAAGATGAAAAAATGGGAGATTGTATTTTAAGCGTGTTGATTTTTTTGAGATGTTCTAGAGAATTGCATTTAAGGTTTCATACTTCATAATAACGACTTGTTTGCTCCACTGTTTAGTGTGTCATCTCCTGATCACATATTCCTTCCTATTGCAAATTGGCAGCCGAAGGAGAATCCAGAAACAGAAGATGATATTGGGCCTCTAGTTCAGCATATCTATGAGGTACGCAGTTACTGCTCAATTCAATTACACTGTTCTGTGATAATTTAAAAGAAAGAAATCTTCTGATGTAGCTTTTCTCTGGAGTAAATGCTATTTTTTTTCTTCATTTTGTTCCTGCATGGGAACAATGATATGGGTTTTTTTTTAATGCTGGGTCAATAATTGGTATCTGCAAGAAGGGTTGGAATGCCTGCAATTAGTGTGACAGGAGTGGCCAAATAGAAGAGGCTGATTTTTTTACATCATTACACATATTTTATTTTCTAGCCCTTTGAAATGTAGATAAAACATTTGAAGTAACTTGAACTCAGAAGATGACTCATGGCTGTAAATTATTCAGTATCCTCATTTGTATTCCACCTGTTCTGAATCATTATTAGTCTTTTACTTTGAAAATTTTTTTAAGCATTTAAAATATCCTTTAAAGAATGATCACAGCTTTAATCTAGATTGTTTAATTAAACAAAACTTACCGAGAGAGCTGTGTGAATAAGAATAGTTAAAAGTTGTTCTAGAACTTAAGAGACCACTTATCTAAAGAAACTTATGGGTGTTTGTATTTGTGTTCGGAGTACCTCGGCTGAGACACATGCAGTGGCTGTTACTCATGCAATACACTACAAAAACATACTTTTTTTTTTTTTTCAAGGGGGAAAAAAAAATCTGTTTCTTCAAGTCAAAAAGCCTAATGGCATATAGCTTTTCTTCAAAGTAATTTTTATCAAATTACAGAAGTAATTTTAAATTTTGCCTGGTGGGGGACTGAAGTTCAGCTGCCATTTTTAGGTAAAGTTGTTGTTGCTGTTGCCGTAAGTGGTTAAAGGTAGGGGTAGTGGTAATATCAGTTATGGCTCAAATATAAAATAACAATAATATGCACATTAACAAAGAAGGCGGCATTGAGGTTTTTTTGTATCTGTTAACTTTATTTTCATAATCAGCTGAGAAACAACGGTCCAAGTGCATTCAGCAAGGTGATGATGACCCTCCAGTGGCCTTACAAATATAAAAACTACACGCTGTTGTATATTGTTCAGTACGAAATTGATGGTCCTATGAACTGCACTTCTGATATGGAAATCAATCCATTGAAAATTAAGGTAAGCAGGGCTTCTCCTTTTGTGTGAGTGGAATGAAATGTGTGTGTTTGTTTTGGAAACACACTCAAAATACCCAAATCCGTGAGGATATCTAACACGATCTGAGTTAAGCTTTCATCTGTTGCTGAGGAGCAAGACTGCACTGTTTGATAGTAGTTGTCAATGTATATAGCAGGTGAAATCAAAGGTAAACAATAGATTGTCAACCCAGAGATAAATCTGTCTTGTTTTGGTTTGTTTTGGTTCTTGTTCTTGAAGACTGTACTGTCTAAGTCCAAAGCAATGGAATCATATTGAATGTGGTAGTGAACAAAACCATTCCAGAGGCTTCTGGGCTATTCATGTAAATTTTCTGGGGTTTGTTTCTTAGAAGAAAATGGCACTATTTTTTCTATTACTAGCTTATTTAGGTCCTCATCCAAATGCTACAGAGGTCAATAGGGTGTTTCAGTGGGGCTATCACTGCCAGCAAAACATGCAGTTTGCAGAGTACAGAGCAGAAGAAACTTCTTTTTCCTAAGTTGGACTACACAAAGAAACACCAGATAAAAACCAGCAAGTTTGATTGAGAGTAGAGAGCTGAATTAGAACAAGTAGTAAAAATCAGTATATTAGTTCTAGAAGAATTTAAGCAAACGTATGTATAGAAACTCTGAGGGAAGATATTCCTCATATGGAACAACAAATAATACTCATATATCTTTGATAATCAGAAAGCAACTTTTGTGAATGTATAAATACAATTTCCTGTGCTTTTGCTATACCATTTGTAACAATATGTTTTTACAACTCTCTTTTAAGTTTTCTCACATAAATTTGTTTTGTAGAAGAAAAGTGGCATGGCTCTGCCTCTGCCTCTATTCCATGTGTAAATTTGCAATTTTACATTGGGAGTTTCTAAGGGATTACTGAAATGATTTATTAAACCTACTGTATACTTTTTCCACCCCCTCCTTAAAAAAGGTTTTATGTATGTCTGGACATGTATACACATGTACAGTGGTACATAGTACATCAGTACCATAATAGTACTATTTTTTCAGAGTTAAAAACTGAAATATAGAGGAAGAATCTTTAATAAAAGATTGCAAAATGTAATTATTTATTGCAGTATAAGAGTATTATTTTTTTTCTGTACAAGAAAAAATTTTGAGTTGAATAAGAATTAAGATATTCAAGGCCCTGTGTTAGCTCTTGGTAGAAATTTGCATCAGTGATCTAGAAAAGGCAGGAGTAACCTCTTAGTTACAGTTGTAGGTAAAGCCACGTTCTGAAGAGTAGCTAGGACAGAGAGAGAGAGAAACCTAATCGGTTACATATTTTCTTGACCTTAACTTTGAAGTCTGCAAATATCTAAATGTAAGAATTATTTGGGTTTCCTTGGTGTATCCTAGATTTCTGCTTCTAAAGATGATGATAAGAATGAAACACTTAGCAGGGAAGATAATCACGACCATCGTATCAGTCGAAGGGATATAACAGCCATTGAAGGAGATGTGCATACTTTGGTAAGCTTTCAGCATTGAGACGTTGATAATGTTTTCATTTTTTAATGGAGAGGTGAAAGCTCCACAAGATGAAGAATCATTTCAGAAAATCTGTGTTCTGCATTTAAATGGTTGACAGACAAAAAAGTCATATGCTCTGGAGCTGTTCTGTTTTGTTGTTGTTTCTTTTTTCCAACGTGCATCAGTTTTCCTCAGGGTAGTCAGCCTGTGAGGCATATGCCTGCAGTGTAGTGTTGCTATGTTTTAAGTCCTTAAAAACCAAGGCCAAGTTGGGCACTTCATTCAGTGTCAGTCTTCTATATTGTGCCATTCTCTGAATTTGAAAATCAATACTTTGTAGGCGGAAGGCTGGTAAAATAGGGTAACTGAGAAGAAGCAGGTGCGTGCTGCAGTCATCATCTTTGCTGCAAATTACAGTTGATTTCACAACACGTGTTTCCTGGGCGATCAGTGGACATTCTGCAATCAGACGTGTGGAGAACTTGTCCTTCCTAAACAAAATTGGAAATAGTCGGTAATATGAAGCAAACATATTACCGTATCACTGTCTTTTTAACTGCGCTTACATAAATGAACGTGTCTGCTTTGGGCAAGGCAGGACAGGCGGGCAGCTGTGAGAAATGCTTGGGAGTTTAGGGTGGACCAATGGGACTAAGGCAGTACCACCCTGATTCCAGAAATGTTTAGGCTCTGGATAGGACAAAAAAAAAAGGCTGAGCAAGGAAAGTGAAAATAGGAATTATTTTCTGATTTTTATGGTGAGAAAAGTTACTTTGGTGTTTTTTTAGGTATAAGCTGCAAATATTCTTCAGTATCTATAAATGCAGTTATGAATTTTTTTCCTTTTTTTGTTGTTTTGTGGTTGGTTTTTTGGTTTTGTTTTTTTTAAAGGCCTTGGGTTTTGCCAGACCTTCCCAATGACTTAGCAGGATTTCACCCCAGAGACTAATACCCAGTATTCATAATAATTTCACTGAGTTGTACTTACACTGGCAGGTGTACCTACATGTAGGTACAGTGCTTTTATCTATAGTACAGCTAAAATCACAATTATAAAATAAAGCCTTGTTTTGCTCTGCTTTCTTCTTGAAATACTGATGGTTTAGCGTCAATATAATGGATATTAATGGAAACGTGACTGAGAAAAGCCAGTGGAACTTCTGTAGTCCTAAGTATATGGCTTATAGATTACGTCAGTCGTAAGAAGACTGAATTGAATGCATTGAATGCAACAAAGCACATTTTGTTGGCACCAAGTGCAGCTAATTGCCATGAGTTTTCCTATTAAAAAACATGTGGAGGATGGTAATGGAAACTGATCAGAAGCCACCCCTCACCCTCCAACGTTTTTCCTATGTATGTAAATAAAGTATATTCTTTAAAGCTGCTGCCAGCTGTTTCACCATTGGGATTCAAGTGGCTCACATAATAATTTTCTGAATGCAAACTTATGGACCACTATAAGTAATTATTCAATGTTGGGGTTTATTTTTAATACATTAGAATAGTTTATGGTGCTTTGTCACAAAAATAGGACAATAAAGTATGTTTATGAGTAAAGTAGTGCCATTAATGACGTCTCAAATATTTCCATATTTGCAATATTCTTCCTATTTTTATATGCAGGGCTGTGGAACTGCTGATTGTTTAAAGATAGTGTGTCAAGTTGGCCACCTGGAAAGGGGGAAGAGTGCAATTTTGTATTTAAAATCACGCCTTTGGACCCAAACTTTCATGAATGTGAGTGACTGTGAATATTCTGTCCTTGTGTCAGTAACATAAAACCTGATTTTTGTATCCACATGCAATACTAATTTTCTTTTTTCTTACACAGAAAGAAAATCAGAATCACTCCTATTCTCTCAAGTCATCTGCTTCTTTCAATGTTATAGAGTTCCCTTATAAGAACCTTTCCTTTGAAGATATCCACAATTCTACAGTAGTAAGTCATTTATGTCCAGCTTGAGTTACCATACATAATTACTTCAAAATTAATACAAAAACAATGATTGTTGAGTAGGGTTTTTGTGGCTTAGTATAATTGTAATTTTATTAAACATTTGAGTCATATATTAATTTCAATTCTACACATACAATTGAGGGTAAACCAAAAATTTTTGTCCTAAAACTAGAGTTAGCAATATTTGTAGCTTTAAAGACTTAACTGAAAATGAAAAAAAAAAGATGAATGGTCTTAATGTTCTTGTTAATGCCATTATTGTTAGAGAAATATTTTAGTTGAAAATTGTCTTCTACTGTAGTAGCACTTAGAGCTTGAATAATGGAGCTTTATTTTATTATATGAAGTACTATGTGAATGTGGAACAAAAAGACCATCTGTGCCCTAGAGGGTTTCAAAGAGAAAGGAGTCAGGGTGCAAAGAGAAAGGAGGATACAGGCCATTTATTTGGGCTGCCAAATTAAAAGATTTTGGTAAGCACTATAGCATAAAAGATCTTAAGGGGTTGAAAAGGATTGTGATTGATTAATTTTTTTAATATGGTTTCTGATGCCTATCATTAACTGTTTTGTCTCTCCTACACCTTGTGGAGTTGATTTTTTGTTTCAATGAATACTGACTTTTAAGGAAATTTTTTTTTTTCCTGCCCTGGATTATTTTTCTCTAATTCCCAAATATTTCCAGATTCCTACAGTTCTAGTCAAAATCATCAAGCATTACAGAATACATGTTGCCATGGTGTCACTGGTTGCAAAAAGCCAAACCCAAGCCAAACAAAAAAAACCCAAACCCCAAACTCCTGTTTTTATTTAATTTGAAAACCCTATTAAAGTTGGGTCAGTGAAGCCTTTATGTCACTATTAATCTATAACTGTTAACTCACATTGGAGAGAAAAAGTAATTTATGATGGATCAAGATTATTTTATACACTATAGAATAAAGACACGCAAGACTTAAAATGGATGAATGAACTTGGCATGTCCCTGCTGAGCAAAGTGTGATTTTATTGTGTTTTTCTATTAGGTTACTACAAATATTACATGGGGCATTCAACCACAGCCTATGCCTGTGCCAGTGTGGGTTATAATTTTGGCTGTCCTAGCAGGATTATTGCTCTTGGCCGTTCTAGTATTTGTTATGTACAGGGTAAGTACTGTATTTTAGGTTTTGTATTGTTTTCTTTTCCCTACTTCTGATGTATTACTTCAGGTCATACCAGCATCTTGCAGAAATACCTTGGTCCCCCAATTATCTGAATCAGTTATGTTTTTGGGGAACAGTAAAAACTTTTCAGCTTTGTCAGGAAGAAGTTGAATAAAAGAGGATGTCTGTGATTGTGCTGAATTCCTCAGTTTAATTTTTCAGCTGATATTTATTGGCTTTGGAGGTCAAAAATAAGGAAAATGAGAGTACGAGGGGAAATAATCAAATAACTAATTAGTTCAGACCTGATCAAGAAGCAAAGAGAAAGAGAAAGGATGTGTTTATGTTTTGAAAATCACAATGAAATTTCTTTATTGTTCTCTCAATCACAGATGGGCTTTTTCAAACGTGTGAGACCACCTCAGGAAGAACAAGAAAGAGAACAACTGCAACCACATGAGAATGGGGAAGGAACATCAGAAGCTTAAGCAGAGTTTTATCTGTAAGACATTCTGAAATTTTAAAATGCCTACGTCTTGGTTACGAATATTGGTTTCCCCCTTAAGTAAAAAACACTCATGACTGCAAAGCTGCTGATCTCAGAAGATATCGGTGCATACAAAATAAGAGCAATATATTTAAATTCTCCTTTTTGTATTAATTATGTTCATACATGTGACTAATGCATCTGCACTGATTTGTGTGTGAAGAAATTAAGTAATATGTAGTGCTATGATTTTGCTTATTGGGATGTAGGAGACCTCATCTGTTTTGATTCATGGACCAACTTTACATGAATTGCTACAGAGTCTGCGTTTGCTCTTGAAGCCAACAGCTTCCATAGATACTTGCAGGATTACACATTTAGTTTCAATTGATTTTTGTTGGAGTACACTACATTTCATTTCCTAGTTCTTGAAAGCTGGTTGCACAAAAAAAAAAGAACATAGCTTGTTTTACAAAACTGAAAAATATTATTTGACCCATTAACTCTACTGATGATTTTTCCACCTGCTCAAAAAATACAAGAGATTATTCAGTGGAATCATTCCCATCTGATACTTATTCTGCATGTCTTTTCCCCCTCCTTCTTTGTCATCTGTCTTGTGGTTTCCCTCTAGACTTTGCAAATATTGTTCTCCAGGTCCTATGTCTCTTACTGTAGGGATCAAGCCTACAGAAATGGAAGTGAGCAGTAGAAAGCTGGGGATGTTGTACTTTCTATGGGACCTAGTGGAAAGATTCAGGGCAAGATCCAACGACTCTGCTCTGTATTTCCATGGAGCAGGATCCAGGTATTCCACAGAATTCTTGGCAGCATGGATCCATTCAGGTACTGCCAGGGACAAGATGTTGGACTGTAGCTGCCAACAGACGTGCCTGATGAGAAAACCCATAGGCTTTATGCTCACGAGTCAAACCTCCACAGGGTTTGAAGTTAAGTCTGTGTATTACTGGAGTTGGATTTCAGTTTCTGGCAAAACAATGGAGGGAATACTTTGTGACAGGTTACCTGATGCACTGTGAGGAAGCTGTGGTTAATTCTCACATTCTGTGGTTGACTATGTCCAAGTGCAGGATGGAGTAATATAGGGACTGTTTAAACTACACAATCTGCCAGCCAAATGTATCTAGCACACATCAGTACTTTAGCCATGCTCATGTCAGCCTTGCCACCTGCCTCGAGAGAACAGTGAGCTTGTCAAATGAAGCAGAGTATAGCTGGCAATGTGAAAGGGTTTGAAAAGAGAAGGTTGATTTGGCTTGTTTCATTTCATTCATTCACTGTTTCATTCGTTGTACATTTGGTTGCACAAAAGACATTTCATTGCACAAGACATTTCATTATGTTCAGTACATTTCCTTACCAGAAAAGACACTAAATATTTTGTTTCTTTGTTGTTTTTTAAACATACCAAAAGTTCAGTGGTCTAAATCCATGGGTTTATGTCATTCTTAGCTTATTTCACTCAGCGTTGCTCTGGTAAAATGAAGCTTCTTAAACTTATGAGAGAACACAGGAACACTGTCTATATGCATTTCAGTAGACATGTAACTGCAAATTATGAGGTCGTTTGGCTTGCAACCACGTGTAGCCGTGCTGCCCAAATCTTAGAATGGACACACTTAAACTATTACAAAGGTGCCTTATATGAGATTTGTTTATTCTCTATTCCAAGAAGGGAATAAATTATATTATAAACTCCCTGTATGCAGCCACATACAGAAAAGACGACTTCTACTGTAGTTGTACCACTGAGATTTCTATGTAGACAAGCTCTTAAAAGGACAAGAACTTTGGTTTGGTTTTGTATCTTGGGGATTTTGTTCAGAGCTGCATCTCCCCCATAAATACTGCAATGCCCAGTAAACCTAGAATTATCTGAAATGAACAGTTTGATTCAACTCTCATTTCTGCATCATTTCTGAGACTTCAAATCCACAAATGGTTTTTGTTGTTAAGTCCATTCTTCCTCACTGAACTGTGATGGCATTTGAGTCATTAAGAGAGACAGCACAAGAAGTCTGTGGGGGCCAGTATGTATATCAGATATAGGCTTGCATATTTATCCATTTACATGTTTTTGTTTTAGACTATTTGTTTAGGTATAATTAGTTTATATGAGAGGGTATAAAGCATAATTCCGCTTTCACTGAATTTTCAAGGTCTTCAGCGTGGCCAATGGTTTATTTTTGTCTTTACTTCTAGTATTGTTGCTAGTAATATAAGTAATAAGAATTGGGAGTTCAGGCTTTGATCCTGGCCTCAAAATCTGACTTTTATAAAACACAATTTTGGTTACTTACACAGACTTCTAGTTCACACACTTTGTCAACTGATTATCTATATGTAAGGAGATTGTTTTTACCCCGTCCTAATCTTAGTAGGTTAAGAGTTTTAAGAGACTGTCAGACAGATTATAGCTCTAATTCTTACATGTGTGCTTTCATTACATGTACACACCGTGTTGACTTGAAATTTATTAGACTACTTGCATGTCTAGGCATTATAAGGAGATTAAAATAAAATAAATAAATTTAAAAAAGCACGATCAAGATCTCTTCAGCTCACATGGAAGGGATACCATAGCGTTGTTAACGTCAGTGCTTACTGCATCTTAATTTTACTGTGGCAACTGGAAACTCTCATTTTGCTGATTTTCAGGATAAAAAGGTACATTTTATTGGTAAAACTACTGTAGCTATGGAAAGTTTCTTCCATTTATTGTAGTTACATAAAGTAAGACTTATTTAAGTGATTTTTATTTTCTTGCATTCTACTGGAGAATAAAAGCAAATAGTTGCTTCTCCCACATCCACCAATTTCCAGTTTGGTTAAAAAAAACCCAGTAGCATATGTCAGTGGACTATACAGGTTACTTAGTGAACATAGATGTAACACCCTAAATTCAGTTTAAAGTAACATCTGTGTTTCAGGAAGGTTCTGAACAGGATGTTTTGCTGAATGGGGATGCAGGAACATTTGATATCGCATTCTACATTCAGCAATAAGACTACAGACTGTATATGTACTTGTGGCAGTATAAATTTCATACTGATTTACAGGCATTGATGTATTCTTACAGCAAATACTGTAGAATGACATCAAAACTTTAAGGAAACTTTAAAAAATGTATTGTGGAATGAAATTAATGCCTTTGAGTCAAAATTGATACGCATAAGATGCATACTGCAAGCATTAAAAAAATAGAAGTACAGTAACAAAGAATTAGTCTTCTTTTGAGAGTTATGTTTCAGAAGCATATTTTTATGAAAATAAAATCAACAGCTATGTAAGTATTTAGACAATGAAAACATTTTAAAAGAGCTATATCTTTTATAATGAAATATGAAATTCTATAAGTACTCCAGTTTGCAATTATTGCACCATCTCATGATCAATATTAAAAAGTGATTTATATTACAAAATGCATATTATCTGTTACTATATTTGACAATATTTAGAAAATGTAAAGCAAGGAACCAGATTTACAGGTTTACATTTCTTTCAAGAAACTACCAAATTTTGGCAATAGCTTTCTTTTTTTTTTTTTTTTTTCCCCCCCAAGCATGACTGCGAAGTCAAATATGGGATACATTTATCAACATAAGTTGAAATCATTGAGGAAATGTTCACAGATTCCAGTATCAAGTTGATAATTTTATTTGTCTAATTTTTCTGTATTAAATTTTGATTTAGATGTTGATCTTTGATTCACACGATGCTTGTGGAAACTTTAAAAAAGTTTATTATATATGCTCTTTCTTTATAAAACATTTATTCCAAGCAAAGATTTTTGCTATTTAGTTGTGTGTAAACTTGTGTCTATGCTTCAATAGTCTTTAAGGTAAACTCTCACGGGTATTTTGAAAATATTTCAGCTATAATCAGCATGTTCTTGGTGATTTGAAGGATTCATGTTGCACTTAGATTTTTGCAACATTCAGGTTTGCTGTTTACCCTGGCATAGGCCCTGCAGTATTTTTTCCTACACCCTCACAAATAGTCACAGAGCAGCATTACCCTGGTGAAAATCTAGGCATTTCGCATTTTCGGTCCAGACTAAGACCTATTCCACAGTTTCAATGAAGTCACAGAAAACCTGACATTCATTGCAACTGGCTTTGAACGTGCCCTTTGGTGTTCAATGCTGCTATTAATGAGAAGAAAAAAAAAAAAAAAAGAAAAGGATTTTATAGAAGGAAAATGGAAATCTAAAAAAAAAAAGGTGGTGGCAGACCACAGATGAGCCTTACAGCAAAGACATGATTATTTTTGTTTGTTGTTTATTTCTGAGATGGGAAGAACCCATTAGTTCTCTGTTGGCAGTGGCCTCCTATCATGGACAAATCCCACAGTTTGGATCATGATTATATGCTGAGCTCTAACTCTTGTTGACTTGAGTGGGATCTGACCTCTTTGGTACTGAATCTCTAGCTTCTAATTCCCAAGTGCAATATAACACGATCAGGTCTAGTTCACTGCCAAGTCATCTGTTTATTTTTGTTTGCCTAGGAAGGGATGTAGCATTTGTTTACTTGCAGTGGTCAATATTTTTAAGGACATCAGCAACACCAGTGTGTTAAATTGAGGTGATAAACGAATGGTATAGAAAGTTTTTGATCACCCATATTGGGTGAAACATGATGTATATTCTAAAGTGTATCCATTACTAACTCTTGAGTTATTGAGAATTGGTACAATATTCTTTAAGTCCATTGTGGAAAATTTGACTAGAGACTACACAATAATGGGTTTGAGTCTGTAGTGCTACTACTGTTTCATGTTGTTACGGTATTTAGTATTTTGGTCTTTTTTTTCCAGTGTGTAGAATTTTTATATAACACAGGAAATCTAACCTTCCATGCAATGACCTTCTCCAAATATGGTGCATTACGGTTGAATAACTTGACCCTTGGCTTTTGCAAAGTAAATGAGGATTTAATGTAGCATTTGAATCTTCAAAAACGTTTTACAGGTTTAGGTGGCTCTTTCTAGTCCATGAAGGAAACCTGTATTTTCTATGATACAAATATGTTGAAAATGTAACATTTTATTTCTTTGTAATAGAATCTTTTTGCCTTTTTGTTTTTGTGCGTGCATTAAATCAGTAGAGCATTTTTTGCACAAGCAGAAAATTAACATACTAATGAGAGTGCTGCATTTTGGGTTTCTTAGTGATGTAGTAAATACTTGTAACATAAATGGGAATATTTTCAGTAACTATGAACTTATTTCAAAGGTCTTCGGTACATTTAAAGAGAGCAATATACATTTGAAGTCACCTTATTTCCATTAAATTATAAATCTTGCAAAAAAAACCAACCTGTGGGTATTGTGACACAGTAATTTTGTACTGATATCAAATATATAGCTATTAAGCTATGGTTTTCTTTTCAGCTCATACTTTTCTTCCTAATTAAAATTTGATTGATTTTATTAGCTTATATTTTTCTATATATGTATGCAATTTCAAAATATTATGATTGGATAAACTGAAAAATGTAAGTGTTGAATTGATTCTGATATTTAGAATTTTGGAATAAAATACCTCTCAATTAACAGGAATTCTGGATTTGATTTATTTATTTTTTTAAATCCTACCTCCTAATTAACAGGAATTCTGGGTTTGGTGTTTTTTTTTAATCCTAGGTGTATTTTTTAAAATGCATTTAATTCACCTGAAAATATTTCATAGTATATGTTTGTAATTCAGTTATCTACTAAATACGAAAAGGTTACATTTACATAACTTTTACTGTCTTAGCTAAAGTGGTACATATTAACCTTAAGTAAAAAAATTCTGTAATTGCAAGCAAGAAAGTATCTACTCACAAATTATATTCTGTCACCAGAAAACTGCTTTCCTACCAAAATTTTTGTATACGAAAAATAAATATTTCAGATTTCGCAGTTGCTACATCACTGTAGAAAATGGTAAATTCTTATCCTTTGGTTATGAAAATTCTCAGAGAGGTGGTGTTTCTTTTTTTGTTGTATTATTAGACTGATTTTATCTTAGTATTACATTCTTTCTGATTAGCAATCATATTCATCTTTGTGAGTGGGGTGACAGTAAATATTTTGTGTCACAATAAAGGCATGTGTTTATTTTACATTGCTAGAACACTTATTTAGAAACAAATGTTGGTGCTTGTGAATCCTTTAGAAAAACTCCAAACTGCTGAGTTCCCTGGATTGCTAGTAGAGAATTTGTTAAACTAAAGTAAATAATAAAAAAGGACACTGGAATCACCATCCCTGGAGGTATTTAAAAGATGGGTAGATGTGGTGCTTGGGAACATGGTTTACTGGTAGTTTTGGCAGTGTTAGGTTGATGATTGGAACAGATGATCTTAAAAGTCCCTTCCAACCCAGATGATTCTATAATTCTATGACACTGAAAAGATGAAAAACTGGTATTTAGTAAACAGCTTCCAGTCACCTCACAGTAGATACATCTAATAATGCGTAAGAAACATCACAGCAGTAGTCAAAATGTGACAAATACACAAAATGTGTTCAATACACGCTGCAGCCAACACGGGCCTAGTTTTAGTTAAATAATATACCTTCAGTTAATGAGCACAGTGATCACTACATCAGTTCAGCAGTTCCAAAGCAATGCCTTATTGAGAAATTAGTGACAACAGCTGTCTCATTACAACAACAAGGCAACAGAGTGGTTATTCAAATCTTATGCCATAACCACCTTAAACAAAATGACTGTCCGTGTCTTGAGGTTATTTACATCAACACAACTCCATTGTCTCCACTTGAGTCATGCTGCCTTACATTGTCTGGGTTTCTGACTCTTTGCATACATGTACGATATTTTATTGTATGCTTTTATCATTAGTGAGTTTCTAAATTAATTGCTAATACATTAACACTTTATTACATATTAGTACATTAATATATTTTTAAATTGCCAGTTCAATTAATTTTAAGAACAGGGTGAAGAAATGTAAAGACTTTCTTTTTTTAAAAGAAGTATTTGTATGAAGATCTCCTCAATGTATTGTCTCATATACATAAAGTATTAGGGTTAGTACTGTAAGCAGCCCGTCTTCACACAACGTATTTCACAATCAATTTGTTTTATTGCATCTTTCTGGTAAACCTAAAAGTTTCGTGCTGAATCATTCTCTCTCTTGACAGACTTAAAGGACATGCTAAGACTAAGCTTGCAGGACACAAATGCACAACACAGGCCTTCCAAATGTGAGAAGCAAAAATAAAAAAAAAAAAAGGACAGTAAAATACCACATTACTAGTCTTTAAATTTTCACAAGCAGACCATCTCTGTGTGTTACTGTTTTTCAAAGAGTTTTGCAGAATCTATCTACATTTCTGTGTCATTTGTGTACATGCTTTTCCTGACAAAGTATCAGATGCTGTGTTGCATCTCTTCAGTGGTTGATGACGATGGTTATAATCTCTTTAAAGTTTGAAGAGTGTGTGAGCAACCTTTAAAAGGAGTTACTTCTGGACATACTTCCTCAAGCAAATACTCAGGTAGTTGAAATGCATTACTAATTATTAGCTTTCACCAAAGAAAATTTGGTTAAGAAAACATAATCCTGATTATGATGTTTTTTTTCTTAAATGCGGTGTTGCTGTGTACTCTAATCCTTTCTCAGTAATTTATCTAAATGCAGTACAAACAATGAATTTCCACATGCCTTATTCCCCTTTTGGAGACATTTTCAATAAAATATTTAACAGATTTGTTTCAGAACTTTATAAATGAATACTTCTGCATGTTCGCATCATCAGTTTTCAATACTGCAGCTGCCAAGTTGGTTCAACTATTCCTCACCAATTTATATTTTTCTAAAAGCACAGGTCTACAAACGTTTGGAAATGAACATGTATGTGATCCACACTTTCTCAATATCACATACTCATGCATCAGCCAAATTCATTAACAAAATGTTGTGGTTCAACCCAGTAGGCAGCTAAACACCACAGAGCTGTTCACTCACTCCCCCACAGTGGGATGGGGGAGAGAGAAAAGTGAGAAAACTTGTGGGTTGAGATAAAGACAGTTTAATAGGTAAAGCAAAAGCTGTGCACGCAAGCAAAGCAAAACAAGGAATTCATTCACTGCTTCCCACCAGCAGGCAGGTGTTCAGCCATCTCCAGGAAAGCAGGGCTCCATCATGTGTAATGGTTACTTAGGAAGATAAATGCCATAACCTCAAATGTCTCCCCCTTCCTTCTCCTTTCTCCAGCTTTATATACTGAGCCTGACATCCTCCGGTATGGGATATCCCTTTGGTCAGTTGGGGTCAGCTGTCCCGGCTGTGTCTCCTCCCAGCTTCTTGTGCACCCCCAGCCTACTGGCTGCTGGGGTGCTGTGAGCAGCAGAAAAGGCCTGGGCCCTGTGTAAGCACTGCTCAGCAGTAGCTCAGACAGCCCTGTATTGCCAACGTTGTTTCCAGTGCAAATCCAAACCACAGCCCCATACCAGCCACTGGGAAGAAAATTAACTCTACACCAGCCAACCCCAGCACACGAAGGAAGCAAATTGCTCAAAGCATTAGCCAGCTTTCTGTAAACCCCTTTCTTCCCCCTGAGAACATGCAGTGTTACAGGGATTCCACAATGAATTCAACTTTAACAAAGGCTGTGCAGAAACAGCCTCTTTTTCTTTGCAGTGCCCAGACAAAAGGTTGAAATAGGAAGCTAGGTAACAGGATGTTAACTAGGCAAGTAGGAACTGGACAAATGTTTTCTAAACATAAGCCAGAATCTCTCATCCTTGTGAGCTGCTGGAAGACAGTTCCACATCAAGTAAATGATTGTTTTATTTGTCTGTTTTTTGTGCTCTTTTGCTTACTTAAAAGAAAAGTCCCATCAAATGAAGTTTTCATGGCATGTGGTTTTTTTGGTGCTGATGAAGAAAAGGGAGACTGACATACTCAAACTATTCTAAAGAAAAGTATTGAAAAGTAACTGCTGAGGAGGGTGTAGATTTCCCACTGCAGCATTACTCAGCAGGCAGTGATCGTTCATAATGCACGAGGGGGTGAAGTCAGTCCATTCTTCAGTGGTCCCAAAAGGTGCCAACAAATTATCAGCAACTGCGAGAAAATTAAATTGTACTTTCTATGCCAATTCCAAATCTATTTGAAGTCATTGTTAATGGAAATGAATCAGTTACATTGTTGTATAGAATGACATTAAATCATAAGGAAAAATATATTAGATTTTCTTTAGATTTTATAAGAGACCTGTTGGAAATATGCAGTGTAACCTCGCAGTTTCTCCTTTCAGTATGAAAAAAATTCTATTTCTCTATAGTTTGTAACTCTATTCCCCTCCTTTTTCCCCTACATTGAAGAAATTTTCTGAGATCTGAAAACTACAGAATTTGGCCTAATACGTCATTATGTCTAAACCAAAGATTTTTACTTGGCTAATCTTTATTTTATTAAAAGGCAAATAAAGTGATTTTCAAACAAATTCATATTCACTACTCAAACATACATTGAAAATGTATTATCACTGAGTTCTGAAAATCCTTACAGTGAATGAGATGTTTGCCTAACCAAAATTATGGCATGGGCACGCTCATCAACACTAGTGTGAAATTCACTGTTAATGTGGTCCCAGTATGTGTTTGGCTCTCAACCATGCAGACGGCCGCATGCTGTGGGCAAGTTTGATTTGTCCAGATGTGCTGCCTTTGCTCAGGTGTAGCAGTGTTACCAGCTGTGAACAACCTTAGTAATTTTTCCATGATCCCACCCTAGGTTGTGTCTATACATGCATTCCAACTTTACCTATGCTAATCATAAAATCATAGAATGGTTAGAATTGGAAGGAACCTTGAAGATCATCCAGTTCCCCCCCCACAGCCATGGGCAGGGACACCTCCCACTAGACCAGGTTGCTCAAAGCCCCATCCAGCCTGGCCTTGAACACTTCCAGGGATGGGGCATCTACAACTTCTCTGGGCAACCTGTTCCAGTGCATCACCACCACCACAGTAAAGAATTTCTTCCTAATATCCATTCTAAATCTACACTCTTCCAGTTTGAAGCCATTACCCCTTGTCCTATCACTACATGCCCTTGCAAAAAGTCCCTCTCCAGCTTTCTTGTGAGCACCCTTCAGATATTTGAGGGCTGGTATAAGGTCTCCCTCAGGCATTCTCTTCTCCAGGCTGCACAACCCCAACTCTTCAGCCTGTCTTCATAGGAGAGGTGATCATCTTCGTGGCCCTTCTCTGAAGCCACTCCAAGAGGTCTACATCTTTCTTATGTTGAGGGTTCCAGAACCGGACACAATATTCCAGGTGGGGTCTCATGAGAGCAGAGTAGAGGGGCAGAATCACCTCTCTTGACCTGCTGGCCATGCTTCTTTTGATACAGCCCAGGATGTGGTTGGCCTTCTGGGCTTGGGTGCACGTTGCCAGCTCATGTTGAGTTTCTTATCAACCAACACCCCCAAGTTCTTCTCCTTAGGGCTGCTCTCAATCCATTCTCCGCCCAGCCTGTATTTGTGCATGGGACTGGCCCGACCCGCGTGCGGGACCTTGCACTTGGCCTTGTTGAACTTCATGAGGTTTGCACAGGCCCACTTCTCCAGCCTGTCCAGGTCCCTCTGGATGGCATCCTTCATTCATTCGTATGTATGCATCATTCTAAAAAACGTGTAATGTTTGATATCAGGACCATTAACGTAAATAAACGTGTGAACATGGCAAAGACGTGCCTGTTTGTAGAACCAAAGCTTTAGGAGACCCTACTAACATAGTTATGACGATTGCCACAATGATTGCCACTTCCCAGCATGTGAGTGAAGGCGATATTCAAGTTGACATGGGGTAATCTTAAGTGTGCCCCATAACATGCCACACTGCACAGGGGTTGCTAAATGCACCTTAATACTCTCAGCAACGAGGGTTACACTCGACGTAAATGCTGCCAGTTCGGAGGGCGCCGTTTAATTTCCTCCGTAAATCATTCCACGTCCGCGGCATCCGCAGGCCCCGCGCCCTCCCCTCACCGGCCCGGCTCTCCCTCACCTCTGCCAGGCGGCCGGCCGCGGGGCGCGCGGCAC
>NW_009649570.1:88854-138564 GCF_000708025.1 Charadrius vociferus
TTTTGTTTAAGGGAGGCGGGTAGCGGGGCCGGGGCGGCTGCCACGGGGCGGGCGGGATCCATCTTTAATATCACAAGATCTGTATGCGGCTGCTGTAGCGTGTCGCTGATGCGGTGAGAAATCCAGCCCGGTAATGGTGTAGCCTGGGTCTGACCCAGCTGGAGATGCTCCCTCGGGTGCCAGGCAAAGGGGCTCGGGGGATGCGTGGCTCCGTGAATTCCTGTTTGCTGGCAGGAGCCACCAGGGCAAGATATATCTATACGTATAAAATAGAAAAAAAAATATATAATATACATATATTTATTTCTACATGCACTTACATCAACATAAAAATAAAGAGAAACCGGCTGATATATGTGGAAGTGTCTTAAGCTCATCAAATGAGTGATGGGGGGGGTGAGCTCATTAGTTTTTGCATCTCCTCTGCAGAAGGAGGAACTACGTCGTTTATCCAGCAGCTGAGAGTATGAAAATAATGTGCTTATTGCAGTATTAGTCCTTGGTATTACGGTCAAGTGTGTGAGGGTACCCCTTTATAGAACTGGGGCAAGTGGTAAGGTGTTTGTTCTGTCATCTAGTTTAAGAAATATACATGTATTCTGAAGTCTTACTGTCTTAAATTAGGATAAACACAGTATTTTTCTTGACGTATTGCCTTTCACCAAAGAATTTCAAAATGGTTTCAAACATGAATTATTTAAGACCTTTTAGCACCAAGGTTCTGTTTGGGCATGCCACTAGAGCATATGTTTCATTTTTAACATATATGCGTATTTCTATTTTCAGTTGACTTCGAGAAGGTATAAAATGTTCTTAGTTTCAGGCATATGGTTAATATTTTGCTGGATTGAAGCCAATTTACAAAGCTGCCAAAGTATGTATGTTAATTAGGAAATATAAGCAAAGATCTTGAATTCTGGTCTTTACTTGTAACTTCTTAAAGATTTAGAACAAGAAACTAGATTTGGTAGAATATGAACACGCTCTTAAATTCTCCTGATACACTCTTAAAATGCATTGATCTGGTCTTTGATTGGGTTCTGGTTTTGGGGCCAGGGTGTTTTTTTTTTTTTTTTTTTTTTTTTTCCAACCATTTAAACTATAGGACTTTGAAGAAGGGTATTTGATGAACAGCTTGGTTCTTGTTTTTCCTTTTGAACTGGTGGTTTTTCATTATTTTGTTTCTTACCATGCTTTTAGCGGAATATACCATTAATCACCCACAAACCCCACTTAAAAGGCATTGGCAGCATTTCTAACTTGTGCAGTGAACATTTTGCTCATTAAAAATTGAGTGGGGGAAAAACAAGGGGACAGTTTTTGTAATTCAATGATCCTTTTTGGTTTCAGGTATTGATTTCTTTTCAAGAAGCTCTGCTGCCTTATCACCTTCAGCCCTGGCCAAAATCATTGTTGGTACCAAACAATGTGATGCTGATGCTACTGGTTTGCTGTTGTTGCTGTTGCAGACTCACATGCCCAGTTGCTCTTCCTTTCTTTTATTTGCTTATTATGCTTCATAGGTTTTGAGATATGAGAGTCTTGAAAGTGTTTTATAGTACGCAGCTTTCATGATCAATCCCAGTTCATTGATGTTAAAAACTATCATTTGAGCTGATCCTCTGCATTTGTTTATGTTACGTTTAAAAACAGTTAGAGCTTTATTTCACTTGTTGGCTGACTTTCTAAATGATCTTGATTAATTTTTTTCTTTCACAAAAAATTGAAAAGAGATAATAGTGATTAATCTTTTAAAAAAGACATGGAAATCACTGCTACGAAAATTTCATTACTCTGAAGAAGCTGCTAAGCACCTTTGGTTTTTGTGTGTTATTTCCTTTCAGTAAGGCATGTGAGTAAGTTTTGCTGTATCGACATTTTTGAAATTTTAAAAAGGAAGAGCCTGACTCCAGATATGTATTTATCAGATACTAACGTCTTTTTCCATGAAATTATTTTTTGATGGCTTACAGACGAAAGGTAGGGAGGATAAATGGCTACTGCCTCTCCAGCAGAAGACTGGCAACAGAGTAGTCCCTGAGGGGAATGCTCTGAAGAGGCTACTCCTGCAGCAGCTGCAGGTCCTGTGCTGGGAACTGCCAGGCAGGCAGTGGCTTCTGCAAGTAAGGAGGAGCCTGGCTGAATTTGGATTTATGCTGTGTGTTTGTGACCACAGTGTTGCTAGAACAAAGGAGCCTTATCCTCCTGAAATAAGGAAGGTGCAGGGCTAAGGTTGGAGTTCACAAGCTTTTCTCATTTGATGTTCCTGTATCGATGTCCCTGTTCTGTCGAAGCTAATTATACAGTTTTACAGATCAATTCCCTTCTGGATTAACAGACTTCTGCCAGTGTAATTATTATGCTGTCTGAGAAGATGTGCTAAAGTCAGCACAGCTGTGTACAAAGGTTTGGGGTGCAGACTCTACTGCTGACATGTAAATGTAGCAGTGAGATGGTAGTTGCACATCATGACCGAATAGGTTTTTCTGTTCATCCCTTCTTGTTGTTTATAAGGGAGAAGAAAGAAACTTACCACTTCCAAAAGGAAAAAATAAATTCTAAAGATGAAGCAGAGAAGACATGCCCAAGAGGCACTCAGTTCATGGAGTTACTCTGACTCACATTATCTAACTGATGTAGCTATTCTTCCAGATTTTTGGAAAAAAATATTCGGGGAGAGAGGGACCGGCCTCTCTGGTTAGTGTGGTGATTGCTGAAGTGCAGAACCTGTCTTGGTTCCTTGTTATTCATACTGAGTTTTTCCATTTACTGTGTGGCAGTTTAGAAATCTGGACTCTGGTGTGCAGAGACATTTGAAGAGAAGTTGCTGGGAGCTTCGAATACTCAGCTTTGAGGTCGGCAGGCTTAAGCACAGAATTCAGTAAATTATAATCCTGGCTTTGATCCAGGCAAATTTGTTTTTGTTTTCCTTGTTCATTTTTGTTTTTCTTTATTGGGATGCATTCTTTACAGGAGGTATGAGTAGTGTTCTTTAATTTTCACAATGCTTGGGATATTCTGGATGTGGTACATTGTTATTCTCTTTATAATGAAGTTATTGGGCAATAAACAGAGCAGAGACCACTAATTAAGTGACACTTAACTGCATCGGTTCCATAGCAGATCTGACATATACTGAATGCACTAGATTCTTCTGGAAAAAAAAAAAAAGTGGCAGTTGTGTAAATAGAAGCTGTCACATTATGTATAGACAGCACATAGGATGACATACACCATCTTAATGTTGGATTTTTTTTTTCCATGTTGAGACCTTAAATTAGACTTGAAATATATTTTAAAGTAGGTGTTACTTCTTCAAGTTTCTTTCATACAACTGCCTGCTCTGTGCTGTGGCTCCTCTCCATACCTTTTGTAATCCCATTGTAAAAAAAGAAGAGGCTTCTTGCCATTGTATTTATTATAGACAATTCCTAATCTGCCTCACATTCCAGAATTCAGGGAAAAAGAAATTTATTTTGCTCTTTTTTTTTTTCTTTTTTTTTTTTTTAGGCAATATCTTGTGTGTATGATGGGAAGATTAGCTTGATTTTTGTAGGGTGAAATTAAAAAGCGGTAGCAGCTAATAGTGGTCCTGAACAACAGAGAGGAGAGAATTGGAATTGTTCTGCATATTTATGCAGTTAGTTCTGTTTGTTGAGACTAATGAGATAAATAGATTGTTGGCAAACCGAGAAGAGAATTAGAGATTACTTTTGTACCTGTTGGAGACAAATACACTGTCTGAATGCTGTCTGTGGAATTTGATTCTGCACCCATTTCTCAATATTATCCGCTTACATGCAATGATGAGTTGCTATCTAACGGGAAGCAGTGTTTTAGACAAGAGATACGTAGTTATGATTTTTCTAAACTCTTCTGTACGTTGTCTTATCTCCTCCTGGAATGATCAGGAAGAATAATTTTCTCATGCTTCATATTTATTTGAAGTACTGGAACAGAAATATTTCTCTGACGCATCCTTGTGTGACTTGCTGCTTTTCTAATTTTTGTTTTCAGTGTTTCTAGTAATGAAATATTTTTTTCTAATGACTTGTATGTTGGTGTGTAGGTGGTACTTAGAGGAACATTTGCTTTTGATAGCTTGTTCTGTTAATCTGGGTTTGAATTTGAGCAATAATACATAATTATGCACTTAAAAAAAAAACTATATATATAGTGCGATGTGGCTGGCTTGTTTGTTGCTTGATGGAACAACCTTTGTGGTTTACTGTCTCTACAGTCACTGGATAGGGGACTAGTACGGCAGCAATAAATCCAGTTCTGTTTTGGAGCTTCTGTTGCAGTCAGATATAGACCCTGGGAAAATGAGTGAGGATTTAAAAGCTGTATAGGAGATTCTGTACTATTCCTATAAAGAAGGAAATTCAGTAATTTTCATGACTCGGTGATTATGTAGGATTCAGTCCCTGCTCAAGAAGTCAGGGCCATCTAACTAGGACCTTCTGATCAGCACTGAGGTTAATTGTTTATACAACCAGCAACATAAACTTCTTATCTGGTAGGTACTGGAATATAATCAGTGTCAGGGAAAAGTTTTATTTTTAAGTTGTCAAAGCTTATAGGTTAAATTGTAGTAAGTGTTTTCTATTTGGACATGGAGGAGATAGTCTGCAGTCTTTAAAATAAGATTTTTGTTTTGTTTTAGATGTATCATTTGTAAATGTTTGTTGGGAATCTATATGTTTCTTATATGAAGAACCTTAATGAAACTTTGTAAAGCTCACTTTCGATCTGGTGAAAAATAATTCTTTCATTATGAAATAAAACTTTGAAAGTGTTACGTGCATACCCCAGCAAAGTGGTTTAATGCAAGGAACTAACTCCCCCTATGGAAATAAGCTCAGAAAACGGCCTTTGATTTGCTGCTCAGTTTTCTCAGTGTTCTCAGCCTCTGGGATTTGCAATAATTGTTTCTCAGCTAGGTGAGAAAGTAGAGGAAGAATGTAAGACTTAGACTTGTCCTGATTTATTGAAGCTGATGTTCTTAAGTGACTTAACTTTCTGGGCTGATCTAGGGCTTAGTAGTGCAACGAAATGTCAGGAAGGGCATTAGGACACTGAGGGGTGGTAAAGCATCTGCAGTTTGAGACAGAAATGAATAACAAAAAAGAAATATTCACAGATAGTTTCATTTATGTGTCCCTGTATTCCATGATTTAGGTCACTTAGTTGCTAATACAAGAAAAAAAGGAGTTTGGGGTTTTCCATGGTAGAGCACAAATGGAAACATGTACTTTTTTATTTTTCAGGAAGAGAATCAATATAAACAAAGAGGTACTGAGGAGTTCGGAAGAGGTAGGCAGCTCTCCTGAGTTGAAAGCTTGCTTTTATTGAAGCTTGTAACATATTATACAGCATCATGCTCTATACTTCAGAAAACTTGATACCAAGAAATTTGTGTTGATAGTAGCTTTCATTATAAAGAACTGAGAGAGACAAGGGCAGAAACGTGTTTTAGCATTCACAGAAACGGGACCCACAGTTACTTGGTGAGGAGAAGTGGCAGGAGGCTACCTATTTCAAGGTGGTAGTTTTTGCAGTTCTTATTTGTTTTCTTAAAGTTTCATTGCTTTTTGTCAATCTGTTGGCAGATGATACATCATCAAAGGCCAACTGATATGTAAAAATATTCACAGAGTTGCTGTTAGGCTCAGAAAAAGGCAGTTTCAGGATTTGGAATGCAGCTGCTATCTGGGTCACTGGGGATCTATAGCATGCTTTCTCTGTGAACTAGCTCAGTAGATGAAGTCTTTGAAGACGGAGGCAAAGATCTGAGAGGAAAGCTTATTCAAAATTAACTTGGTTTTTGGCATGTCAAACTTCAAAAAATAGTGCAGGTTACTTTGTTGTCTTGAAAGTTGCATATTTTTGTTTGCCATATCCTTCTGTAATGAATGGGGATTTGAGGCACAATGTGACAGAGCAGATAGGTCCTCCGTATTACTCCTGATAATGCGTTTTCATAGATCTGTTCCTAGATCTATGCAATCTGGTGTGCTGTCGGAGCACCCAGATACCATGATCAAGAATTTCCATTGCACTGTAGGGATTAGTGTACTCTTGAATAATGCTTCTGTGTTCAGTAGGATGAAACTACCAGATCTAACTCCTCCTACCTAATCCCAGTTTGCCAGAGGTGTTCCAGCACACCTCGTGTGCTCCTAAACTGTCATCTTCCGCTCATGTCTACAAGAAGCTGTATACAGCAGGCTGCAAAGCAGCTATTGCATTTCTTGCTTTGCTTTTCTGGCACTAATTGCAGTAGAGAAAACATGAGGTTTTAAAACAATTTTCATGCTAGCACATGCTTGAGGGGAAGATGTGAGCATGCACAGCTTAAAAGTCAGAAATATGAAAGTATATTTGCAGAAACAACCTGTGCTAGGGAATTTAAGGTTAGAAAGCTCAAGAAAATGAATTAATCTTTAGGAGTGCCTGTTGTCCCTAAGCCAGATGTTTAGTGGGGGAGAGTTCACACAAGCTGTAACTCATCTTTTCAGTTGGAATAGGCACTCCAGATCCATCCAGCAGGGCTGGGTCCCTGTGAAAGGGCAGTTCTTCCAAACCACGTCTGAGGCTGCAGCACAGATAGAGCATATGTTTTTACAGCCGCAGCACATCTTCTCGTTCACATCTACAGAAGAGACAGCCTGTACAGAGGGTCACCTTTGGTGAATGTATTGCCCTGTCATTTTGGGAGGTACATAGATCGGGAAGGGATGATACTTAGACCTTCCATATGAGAGAGCACACACATACTGTAGTGTGAGCAGGCTCTTGTGACTAGGAGATAAACATCAACAGGCATAGCCCAGTGTATGGGGAGGACACTCTAAAAGCACCAGTTACCTTAAACACAGCTTCTCAGGCAGAACACAGGACTAATATGCAGCACCAGCAGTTCTGTGAAGTAAAAAACCTGTATTGTATGCTTTGAATTTCACAAGCGGTTGTCAGCTGTCTGTAGGTGAAGAAAATCTCCATTTCCCATTTAAGTGGGACCAGCTGCCATAACTTTCCAAGTGATTCTGCTTGCCCTCTGACTGTAAGCATATTCTGCATTCTTGTAAACTGCAGACCTGTCAGTATTTTGTTTATAGTATGTGCATGGCATGACCCTGATGATGTGTGCTCTTGTCTGATGTAGCTCCTGGGAGCTATCCTGTGTGAACTGCTGGGATTGACAGGGCTAGGGAGTGATGTTCTTTCCTGTCTGTGCATGCATAAGCCCCCCGAGGCTCACCAAGTGCAGGCATGAATCCTCTCAGGTTCCCAGGCTATCCTTATTCTTTCCCCCTCAGTTTCTTGTCCTTCTTTCTCTTCCCTGAGGTTGTGATTATGCTTCATCGTGTGGGCTCAAAGAGAGTCTCCACTGACTGAAAGACGTAAGTCAGATTTCGGGATGTAATTGTTACCCTTTACCATGTGGAAATGAGATAGTTGGAGGAGGTGGGTTACAGGGTCAGATCCTCCTGTTGGACTTCCCACGTGACCTTTCTCGCTTCAGCATTCTGCATTTGCTGTTGATAGCACCAGGTACCTAAGACAGTGCAGTCCTACCAGTGGAAGAGGCAAGAGGTGGGCTTTCATTGAGATTACATGGAAATAAATTGTGGCTTTTGGTGAGTTAGGAAAAAAAAAATATCTTGGCCCTATACCATCTGATTTTCTTTGTTCCATTTTGAAGTATTTAATGGTTTTGGTGTGGGTCTTATCTGAACTACTGGCAACTATAGCAGGTTAACCTGCAAATGGAGGGACAAATAGCTGTGGTGGGGAACGAGTTTTCTGTGTTGAGTATGATGTGGTGGTTATAGGTATGAGTGCGAGGCACATATTGAACTATGTGCATTAGGAGGTCATGAAGCAACAGAACACAGAGAATCCCAGAAACGCTTCAACGTGTCCCCAGCATACTCTCATTGAAATGCATTATTGACATGACCACCGCACCCCAAAAGCACTCTAAGGTCAATAGTTTTGTTCGATTAATGAGTGCTTTAGCATGTATAACTGAGTGTTTGCTTGAGTGCTTTTACTAAACACGTGTAGCTATAGCCAGAGAAATTGGAGCACTGACCCATTATCCTGCAGTTTATTTTGGAGGACAGAGTTGAATTTAGGTGGGTTGTTTTGTTGGTTGTTGTTTTTTTTTTTTTTAAGTTTCTAGATGGTCATTAATAGTCCATCTGCCTCTTCTGTAATGTTTTCTTCTGGTCAACATACTTTTATTTCTTTATTTCTCATCAATCTTTTAGCTGTATTCAATGATTGAGCTTTCCCACTGGAGTGTGCATGTAGCTTTCAGGTTTTGTGTTGTTTTATTTGCAGGTCTGAGCAACCCTTTCATTAGTCAAACTGATTTTACTTTCAGAATCATCAGTGTTTCTGTTTTTATTGACTGCAAGTGTTATCAAGTGCAAGGCCATGCAAGATGAATTGTATCTTTTTGTCCCATTTCCTTAATAAAGTGTAGAATTTGCATCAGGTTGTAAGCACCAAATTATTATAGGATGCTGTACCGAAACATCCAGCCAGATTTGACAAGTGTATTAAAATTAGCAGCTGAAGTGAACCACAATCAAGTGAAGACTATGCTTGTTCTTTACAGGTTTTTCTTTGTGTTTTCTGTGATTTGAAAGTAACTATTAGGATCTGGAATTGTGGAGGTATTCAGGCTGTAGGGGATATCAGGAGTGCTATAGTCCAACCTGCGTAAAGCAGGGTTGACACTGAATTCAGACCTGTGAGCTTTTTCCTGTCAGGCCATGAAAGCCTCCAAGAATGGGGAACCTCTCTGGACAGCCTATTCCAATGATTGTTGAGCCTCAGAGAGAAAAAAATTTCCTCATGTCCCGTCAGATCCTTCCCTGCAATTTGTGACTGTTGCCTCTCATTACCCTGCCTTGCATCTCGACAAAGAACTTGGCTCTGTCTTCTTGGTAAGCTCATGGGTATTGGAAGGCTATTGTTTAGGTCCCCCAAAGCTTTTCCTTCGCAAGGTTAAACAAGGCTTGTTTATTTCTGTGGGTCCAAAACTGAATGCAGTTTCCAGATGCAGTCTAGCGAGTGCTAAGTGAGAGGGATTAATTACTTCTCTTGCTCTGCTTGCTATGCTTCTGCTGATGCAGTGCGGAGTGTTGTTAGCAGGGTGCACTCCTGACATGTTTAGCTTATTGCTCAGCAGGACTCCTTGATGTTTTCAGTAGAGCTCCTGCCCTGCCAGTCAATCTCTTGCAGGTGCTGCTGGGAGGGTCAGATGCATCATTTCCTATTTGTCCCTGTTGAATTTCATGAGGTTCTTGTTGGCCCTTATCTCTTTCTAGGTCCTTTGGTGCGTGTTGACTGCATCCTCAGCTCATTACCATCTACAGACTGAGGGTGCGTTTTGTCCCCTCCTCAAGTCATTGACATGGACTTCTACATGACTATGGGGTGTGTCAGCTGCTAATGTTTCTTTTGAAACTTCTGCATTTCATTTTGGATAGACTGTTTTCCTCTAATGCATGTACATTAGAGGAAAGTGGAATTATATCCTCTGCTGCTGATTTGGGGCTGTTTTATAAATATGAGGTATACATCATATTGGCTCAGTCTGTTGAAATAGATACTAGTGTGTAGCATGGACTTTTGGTTATGAAATTGGGCAAGGCACCAAATTTATTTATTATTAATGACTTTATATGGGCAAGGTTCCCAAATGAAACTGATTGGGACATTCTCATAACTTATTTTACATGAGGTAGCAAATCTGGTTGATAATTTGTCTGTGCTAATGTGAGCTAAACTAGAAAAAAGGTAAATGATGTCAAGATACTTGAAAACAGAAGCTGTTTTCCTGGAATGAATAAGGAGGTGCTTGCCCCTCTGATTACTATAGACACTAATGGAATTATAAAAAGTTTTTTCAGGTCATTGTGAAAAATACTTTTTCTCTGCTCTGAGGCCTTTCCTTAAGTGACTGAAGAGGAGAAATGAGTAGTTTTATGTTGGGTAAATGCACGATATCAGTAAAGTATGTGTTTGGAACAATAAAAAATTGTTAATAACATGAATTATGCCTTGTGATAAGTATCACAGGAGCGTATTTCATTGTTTGTGAGAGCAAGGGAGAAAACTTACTCTCACTGGGCTGAAGGATAGATTTTCTTTGCATTATGGATCACTGATGTAGAGCAAATCCTCCAATTAAGTTGACTGAAATAGAGACCCAGCAAAACATTTGTAAGGTACTGTATAGTTTTGGTGTAGTGTTGGGCAAAAGAAGCTGTCATGGCTGTTTGCCTTTTTTTCCTAAGCACAGTGTAGAAAACCTGTCCTTTTACAATTGTTTCCTGTATTCTTCAATGTTTCATGGAACAGATTCTCAGAAATGCTTATGTGGATTTGTTTCCCCCGAGTCCGATTGGCTCTATGTTAGACATGCTGAATGAATCTGAGTAATTTTTGGGGAAAAAAGAAAAACCAGTGTTAAGTGTCCCATTTTTAGTCTTGGTGTCAATAAAAATATGCCCATCATCCTAGAAAGGTTTCCATGGTGCTAAGTTGTTTTCCAATTACTCCCCACAGGAGTCTGGCCACTTGCTGTGAAAGGAGAACTTGTGGGTCTGTGTTGGTGGTGTTTCTGTTGGAGACACAGTTGGTGAGCAGCAAGTTCATCTCTAACAACTGTCCTTTAGCTGAATCCTGGAACACTTCATCCTGTGTTGAGCGGTAGAAAGGCAGTAATGATTCAAAGTGGCAATGGCCGTATCATTAATATGTTCGGTATTGCTACTTACTTTGGCATCCATGTATGCAGAAGAGTTATATTATTATGGGGGCAATCTTGATTCAATTGTTTTGCTTTATCCTGTGATCTGATTTGACAGATCCTTCTCTTTTTTTAAATTCTTATTATAGTATCTGTGGAATTTTACATAATTAAAATTAGTAGGAATCTGTATTCATTTTAATCTGCAGTCATTTGTCTAAAAACGAATGTCATATTGTTGTTTTGTGATTATTTTTTTTTTTTTTTTGATCATTCACTTTAGGAAACTCAACTTTAATAAAAATTATATAAGAAAGAAATAGTAGCTTGTTGGGTGCACGTTTTATTGCTGCAATATGGATTTCCTTAAACAATTAAATTGTTCCCACCCTGTATGTACAGGACTACACTTGGGATATGTTGGCCTGCAAACTTCCAGTTGTATTTTCTACGTATATGTCTTTACACACAGGCCTTCTTCCAAAGGGTTAGAGGATCTTTTCCTATAAGTGAAAGATAAATGTGGCTGGGACATTGCAATATCTTTCTTTCACACTAGTATGAGATTTGACAGCTTTTGGGGAAGAAAATTATTTTCAGTAAAGAATAGTAACCAGCATCTTATTCAATAATGTCACTGAAAGCATCAGGAGTTTTCCTTTGTGATTAGTGAGTAACAGGCACTGATGTTTGAATTACCAGTTTGTAGGTTATATTATGCCACTTGGAGTTTATACAGGCATATCTGTCTTAAGGTTAAAACCTTCAAAAACCTTCAGGGCACTAAGTGTGATGTTTGAAGAGGGTACTGCTTTGTTTTCCTGTGACTTTTTTTTTTTTCACTCTGCCAAATTAAGGGGGTGTTTGAACTTGCACAGATATTTATTTTTTTTCCCCAGCTAATTCCACTCACTAGCCACCACTAAGAATTACATGAGACAAATCCTGTAGCTAATCCATTAGGTTAAAAAAAGATGATTCATGCTACAGGGTTACTGGAATATTCTTCCTCTGCCCAAATATATTGACAGTTGAAGGGTAGATGTGACAAATCATTAGAAATTCTCTATAAGAAATTGTCTCATTTTGTAAAGGAGATGATGCTGAATGATTTTTTTTTTCTGTTTACATAATGAAGGTTTGATTGTAACGTTTACAAATGGGAAATGCATGTTGTTTGCTTATCACCTAATAGGCACTTGCCCATTTTTCTTGAGGGTATATAGTATAATATGGGTATTTAAGATAGCCTATTTAAAATAGAGTATTATGATGATTTTGATGTTTCACTTCTGTACTTTTTTCCCAGTGTTCTATAACAAAATGTGAATTTTTAATATTCTTTTTTTCATTCTGTCAACTCTGATGCAAGGTAGAATGATACAGGCAGTCATTTAAAAAAATGAAAGAGCAGCTTTACAGGTTTAGTATTAGCCAATGAGTAAACTGAGATGAAAAAGCTAATCTTATAATGGCCTGTGAAATGCCTGGGCAAAGGTGTTCTATTTTGTAGCCTTCAGGAGCTCTATTACTAGTATTTACTTGCTCATTTAAATCTCTTTCACTGGCAAATTTGTCTTTGTTTGATATGTAAGTTTTATTTAAGATTTTTGATCTTGTAATATTAATCATTTATCTCACTTATCTAAGATTACAGAAGACGATATTTAAAATAAATGAATCCTGAATAAGTGAAGCTCTGCAGACCGCAGCATTTAGTCTTGTCAGCTGCATATCTCCCTTGGCCCAGGAAGATGAATTTCTCAGCTTTCAGCTTTCATCTTCCATAGTAACCAGAGTTCTGAGAACCAGACTGGTTGATGCAACAAAATAGCAGCAAATAAAAATGCAAAGTTGCTATGGTAATTGTAATTGTCATAGCTTCACTAGCAGGTGTCAATTTTGAATTTTATTGAAACTCAATATTTATGCCTATGTACCAGTACAGAAAGGCATGTGAAATACAATTCCGTAATGGAAATTCTGGTTTATTGTATTCTGTGAGTTCTCATGTTTTGGCTTGGGTGGTGAAATATTCCGATTTTCATATGTAAGGTGAACGATGAAGGCATCTAATGATGAAAAAACATCATGCAACTCATTACAAATGAGTACTTTACAATAGTACGTGATATGCACTTAAAAATATTCCAGTAGATTTTGTTAATGACATGTATACCACACAGTGTTAAAGGAATGGGGGGGGTGAGGGGGGAATCCCATCTAAATTTAATAGCTGCTTTCATGTCTAAGTTTCATAGCTCTTGCTTAGGTACCCATAAAAAATATTTAAAGGGGAATGCTTGTTTTCTTTCTATTTGGTATATCTTGGGTGCACTTGAAAGTGTCTGGGGGCATGTTCCCACTGGATAGGCCAGTGAATTGCTAGCAGCTTTATGGATTAGCCTGGTGGCATTCTTGCATAGTTCTTACAAGCATGATCATTCCAGGAAGGTGTTTATTGATTATGCAGTAGTAATCATGAAGGATACAGCCTATAATGATCTCTGTTATGTTATTGATTTTGCAGGACCTTAATTTCATCAATATTTGGTTTGTGTCAACACTTCTGGAATGAATATTGTGCTTACTCAGTTTCTTTATGCATCTGCTCTGAGGTCTTGGTTAGAAATGTAAACACGATCGTATTACTCAGCTGTTGGTTGTAGAGGAGGATTGTTTTGTTTTATTTATTTATTTAAATAATTCATTAAATTGGTCCACTCATATACAATAGATCTTAAAATTGAAAAAGCTGAAATGTTAATTTGACTACACAATAGTACAGATTTCGAACTCTAAGGCTGTCCAGATAATAAAATAATCCAAATCCAATAAAATAAAATAATTACAAGCACTCAAAGTTTGCCTGTTTGAAATTTTCTTTACCTCCCTCTTTAACAAATGAACAAAACTCCCTTTCCTCTTGTTGTTTGCTTAAGATTTGTGTTTATAGATGCACACACAAAATACAAACCCCTGGAATATTTGGGTATAAAAGGAAAATAATTATTCTGTTTCAGTGAAACAAAATTGTTTTAAGTAAAAAAAATTCATTGAACAACTTTTTTTTTTGTAAAAGCATCAGTGAAAATTCAGTGTTAATTCTATGTAAAGATATGGTGCTAAGTCTATAAATATTTTTTTCTGAAAAAAACCCAACCCTAGAATGTATGACTGAGAGAAAAAGTCTATTTCTAAAGTAGTGTGATTTTTTTTTTTAATTTACTTCTCTCTGCTACCAAAATCCCTTTTAGAAGGGCAAGAGGCCTTATTCTTATCTGTAAAATATATAACACTTTTTCCAGTATTTCAGCAGATGGTCATCTTCTCCATTGTGTCTGATACAGTTTTATTATAACATGAAACTGGATTTTGGGTCTCTTTTGAACTAAATGAATAATTAATCTCTGACCTCCTAACTTACTTAGAACCTTGAAGTTTGCTCTGGATCATGTGCTAATTTGCCACAGGCAATCCCCTGTAGTTTTTCAGTCTGCTAGATTTCAAGTCTCCATTTAAAGTGTACATCCCGATGGGTTTGATTCACTGCGTTTAATTTTATGTAATGCATTTATGACCTTTTAGTTTATAAAGCTTGCAAAAACCCTCATCTTCAGAAAAGTATTGATCTTTCTTCATGATCAGCAATCTCGCAAGCTAAAACATTACAGGGAGTTATCACCGCAGAGGTTACTCCAGGATGGGATGAGTGCTGGGAGGATGGAGACTGAGCAAAGCTCCGCCAAAGAAGGCAGTATGGAAGGCATGGAGAAATATGAACTGGGAAAGCTAATTTTCGGAAAGCAATGAATGAGCAGAAAGCTATGCAAGCAAGGATGAAATCTTTTTTGTTTGAGATAACAGTAGATTGTTGGTTTTACATCTTTCCTACATTGCTGTTTTGTTCAGCTTTTAAAAGCAAACATATCCAGTTGTTTCAAAAGATGCAGCTTGGTCTTGATTTTGAACTGAGGAATCAGGATAGTGTGTGGAGTGTTTTCTGAAGTACGTTTTATTTTTAATATTATTTTTTTTTCCCACAAAGGTGGGAAGAGGGGCCACCTGAAGACTGTAGTATATGCTGGAATAATGCGTATTTCAACATGAATGAGCTTCTGGTAAATAATTTCTATTTTTTTCTTACCAGTGTACAGATACTTAGTGACTCCGGCACTGTGGTCTGCATGTGCCCATCACAGCATATGGTATTTAAGTAAAGAAGCATTTCTCTGTATCTGAAATAATGCTTTATTTGAAGCAAATGTAAAAGAAAATGTTTGAAAAGCTCTGAGTTAGAATATAATTATTTTTTCCCAGTAAAACCACACCAGAGTAGCCTGGTGACGAATCCCCCACTTAGGTAACAGTGTGTTCAAATTTTTTCTCATTTCTAATCTCTTACAGTTTCTCTTGAATACGAAGCAAGTGCTTGCTGGAGACATCTAGATTGTGTTAAACTGTCTCCTGTAAAATGGCTGTAACAGCCTTTCTCTGTGTAAAAGGCACTGCTTGTCCCCCTCAGGATCTAACCTTAGCTCTTTCATAATTGAGATTTTGTTGATGGCTTCTGTGGAAATTGGTTGACCAGAAATAGGGCAATGGGAATACTGTGGTGTCCTACTTTCCCAGACCCTGTTTTGCAGCTTTGTCCCTGGAAGTCAGTAATGTATTCTGTGCCACTGCAGAAATTTTCGCCAAAGCTATTCTCTTAAATAGACATCTTGATGTTCAATTTTGCATTAAAATATTTTAAGGGATTGCTAAGCTACGGAACTGTATTGTATAGATTATATGGTGGTATTACCTCCACGGGATTTGCTGTTCATATACAAATGGAGCAAATGTTGATTAGCTCCGCACTCCAATTTATTTAATATTTTATTTTTTTTACAATATCTTTGCATTGCCTAAAAGCAGTTCTTCCTAAGTCTCGATAGTTGAACACTATTGAACAGCACCACTGACATATGGCAGTAAAATGTCAATACTTTCCTTTTCCAAAGTGCGCTTCAAGGAGCAGTCCATACTTGCTTTAAAGGTACAGTAATAGTGCTGCCATTGTGCTTAAATATCAACCTAAACAAGAGCAAGTTTTAGCTATTGCTGTAACCATAGTCCTTATGTGCCCATGTTCTTTAGTGGTCATTTCATGGTTGTAGTTACATGGCTGTTTGCTTGCTAGAGGAAAGTGTTAACTCCCAGAGTGATTCTGAAGAGGGGTGGTACAACTTTTCACCTTGTGCGAAGTGCAAGACTGAAAATGTGTCAGCTAGTTGTCAACTTTTAGGTGTTTTCTCTTTTCAGCCAGGTAGAATGATTATATTTGTTGCCCTGTGTGTGTGGTGTTCTCATCTGAATCTAACATTCTCTTTTCCAGAGAAATTTATTTTTACAGTTAGTTAGGTATTTGCTGAATTTCCTCAGACCTTTTGTGAACTGTGTGAGGTTTGTTGCTTCTCAGTTCAGTTATAATGCGTCAAAAATAAAATGTGTTGATTGTACTTGTAACTAATTAATAAAGACAAATTTAAAATTGCACAGGGCGAAACATTTGCAATGTTTTGTATTTTAGTAGTATTCCTGTGTCATTTTAAGGAGAAAAATAATTTTCTGCATTTATTTTATGCTGTTATTTGAAATCGGAGGAGCGTCATATAAATAGCACACAGGCATCTTTACAAGGAGCCACATAATTAGATTTAAAATTAGATATTCCATTACCAATTTGGAATATATGGAATTATTTGTGTAGAGCTAGAAATGTCTCTATACGTGTATGTGCCCAACTGTATGTAAGGTCTATAAATGACTGTGTGGAGTAAGACAGCATAAAAGAATACTGATAGACAGCAGATGAAGACTACGTTAGGGTGTAGGGGTTATTAATGAGATTTGCAGGTTATATGATCGCTACGAGAAGCATAATTGAAAACTGGTCAGAGAGCTTATCCTAGTATTTGACAATAACTGTCAGAATATAGCCATAAAATAGTTACTAGAGTTCAGAGGTCACCTATTATGTCATTTTAATGCACTATGCAAGGCAGAAAGATCTCTACTGTGTCAATGCATTGTACCTTAATAAAGAACAAAAGGTAACTGCAAACTGATGGTGCGCTGTGGTGAGGAGGGCTTACTTCAGCATTAAATCATTCCTGTGTCAGTTAGTTGCTGCCACAACTCACCTTCGTGTACATGGATTTTTAATGAGCTTTAAAGGTATAATAGGCTTTTACTTTTTATAGATATGCTTTTGTAGTTTGTCACTGGCATTACTGTAGTTTTAAGGAAGTTTCAAGAAGTAATGATTGATTTTTTTTTTTTTTTTTGTGGGCAGGATTGCTTTTATACGACCTTTTTTTTACTAAAGCGAGATGTGTGTTGACTGTGTAGATTTATTTCATTGATACCCCCCCTCCCCCCAGTGGTGATATCCATAGCAATACTGCATGTGTAGTAAAACCTGATATTCTTAGAACATGTGATTTCTTCTTTACAGACCAGTGCACCTTTCATATCCCTAATTATATTAAGCTTAAAAATATGGTGTTCTACAAATGTAAAAGATGGAAAAATGATTGTTCAGTCAGCTAAGACCAAGCAAATTGCACAGCACACATTTTATCTGTCTGGTTAGCTGGAAGCATGGTGATAGTGTAGTCAGTTTCCATAAAACATGTGTAAGCATGTGCCTTTTCTGGCATGGATTTAAACACCTCTAGGCAAGGATGAGAAAAGTCTCCTTGCAAGGAAGGAACAAATGAATAATTTAATTGTAGTCACTGTTCACTCCATAGGATAATTGCTTAATTGGGTAGTTGTCTGTGTGTTCGCGAAGAGTAACTGCCTCCTTCGAGGTGTAGAACCTCTTTTGCTATAGGACCTTAGTGATAAATAGGAGAAGGGACTTAAGACTGGGTGGCAGAATGTGTAGGAATACTTCCCAGGCGCGTGTGTGTTCACTGCTGTAGCTCACAGTTAATGATACATCTAGCTTGGAATATATTGCTCCTTGTAATGTCTCTGGCCTTGACCATGTTAATTAATCTCAGATAAATATGGTAAACATCTGCAGGTAAAGAATTAAGAACAAGTTACATAGGTGTGTTATACAGAGAGATTTTTTTTTTCTTTCACTGTTACGTTTTGTACTCATCTTTCAATTCCAAACAGTTCTTTGGCTTAATTCTGTGATATGATTTCTGAGTTAGGACAGTGATGTGAAGCCAAATTCCAGGCATTAGATGTTGTTGCCCGAAGAAATGAGGTGTCATTTTACTGGCTGTGACATTTCTGAAGTAGCTAAATGTGGTAGAAGGCCTTGTTTCCCTTTGTCTAAATAACTGCTTTGTTTGTAGGAACATTTATCAGCAAATGTTTAAATGTCGTAGAAGCTGGCATTTTCAGTGGACTTGCCAAGAGACAAATCTCCCTTCCTCTGAGGCAGCACAAATCAAATTAGCCAAGACTGGGTTTGTTCTTCTAATTGTAGGAATTCTGTCAAATCTGTTTAATATTGAGATACAGCTGACCCACTTGTGTTTGGCAAGTGTTAGTGACCAGAAAAAAAGCACAAGTTTCATCTATTGTTTAAATTGTCAGCTTTGGTTTTGTTAAACAATTACCCAACAGTTAATTTTTGCATCTGAAATGTTTTTCAGTACATTATATTGCGACTAAAAAATCCTACTGCAGTCTCAATCGTATTTGAGACTTAAAAGTGTCCTTAAGGACTTGTGCATTAAGATTTTTATAAAAAGAAAAAATAAAAGCAGGATTTTCTTTGCAAATAGATGTCATGAGTGTTAATACGACATTATTAATAACTTAATGCCATTAAATAGGTCTGATAAATTTGCACATTAAATGCATGCAAGGTGTGTGAGGGAGTTGGTCAAGGGATGTCAAGTTTGGAAAGATACAGATCAGTCATACATGTTGGACCACCACTGAGCACACAGTCTGAGCTCTTAGGACCTTATGATTGTTTTGCTTTTAACTAGACTGTTACAGCTGGCCTGCTGTAGGATGCTCTGGTACCCTCCATTTTATACAAAACAATAGTGAAATGTGGCTGTGGGGGAGGAAAATTGTTGTTACTGTTGGATTCTGGCTTTTTTAACTGGAATTTTGTACACATCATCATTTCACTAGCCTTTGGATTCAGAGGCATAATATTGTGTGCTCCCATCTTCTGCACTGTTACTGTCAGGAAATAAAAAAGATTTTTTTTTTTTTTTTTTAATTTGCAAAAAGTCTTTCCAAAATCATTGTAGACAAACTTCAAGTGACTTGTTGGCAGAGTATATTCTGGTTGATATTAGAAAATCAATGATTTCCTCATATATATTACTTGCAGGGAGGGAACAACTGCCAGCGGATTGGCATACTTCCTTTTGTCAGGAAGACTTATGTTGGCACAAAAGATAAGGCCAAAAGCAATGAGAGCTAGGGATTAAGTCTCCTCTAATCTTTGTCTTAATATTAGTGGGTGTGAAGTGAGCATTTTTCACTTGAGTAACTGCTAGTTACATCTGACAGTAATATGCAGGTAATTACTCTTTCAGAGCTTGCATCGTATAAGACTGTGGCTGTTTTCACATGGGAGACCTTTGTCTCAGTAACCCCCGCAGGATTTCAGTCTGGATTTACAACCACGCTTCTGCATCTTCTCAACACCTTTTCGGGCAGAGTATCAGTTTTGAAAAATGCTTCGGCAATTTCTGAACCCATAGAAGATAGAAGTAATGAAAGATGAGCGTGGCTCAAAGCAGCCAATGATATTTGTCAGTTCACTGTGAGAAAGACTGAAAATACTATAGCTTTCTACATTTTTTGCGGTCATCTCTTTTGGGGTTTTTTTTTTTTTTTTTCCTCCCCTCCCAGCCAAAAGCTTTTAAAAACAAGTGGCTATTAATATGGCTGTAACCAAAGGAGATGAGAGAAAGAAATATTTTTGTACAGAATAACCTCTGCATTTACTTACAGCTGAAGGAGGAATGTAGTAATTCCCCCACCCCTGTGTTTTTGTTAGGCTTTTTGTTAGCAGGAAATGGAAAAATACACATTGAAAATGCAAAACGATTGAAAGAAAGTGCCTTTCTGAACACATTCTAGTTTTTCATTTTTTTCAGCTGTTAATACTAGGCGCTTTTCTTCCTGACTTGATTCTAGCTGTTAAAATACTATTTTATACCAAGCATATCTAGTATTGGTTCCTACTGGCATGAGCTTGAATTAGGTACAGAATTTCTTATTTTTTTAAATACCATTTCATGAGATACGTTTGGCTTCCAAGCAATTACAGGATCAGAATATTGTACACAGTCTGTATTCCCTGTTTAGTAGCCTTTTAAGTAGTCATTGGCCAAGGGCAAATGACTTGTCTTCCAAGTTTTGAAAACCACTGGAATTATGCTAGTATATGTGTAACTGGATCAATCTCTTTAGAAGCCATAATTTGCTTATGTGACATTTTTTTTTTTTTCATCGTTACATGGTTTAAAAACCCTCTAGCAACAGCAATGTAAAAGCAATTTTATTCTTGAAATATCATGCATAAGGAAAAAAAGACAGTTGACAGTGTTCCAAGATTATTGTGCATTTTCTGTTTAATTCAGTCAACTATGTTCAAGTACCACTGGGATATTTTTTCTTTTTTGAAAGTATATATTAATTTGCACAACAAAATGTAGATTTTTCTATAACACTATAGAGAATCAAACTGACACAGCTGCTAAGTTTTTGCTGTGTGTGTGATAAATAGTCATAAAATGAGGCCAATGTAGCTTTTGTTGTGTGCGGGTCATTTTTTGCTTGAATATATGGTAAGCTTCATGCATACAGTGGATGTAAATAAATATTTATTTCAGAGAGGCCTGAGTTGGGTGTCTTCACTACATATTGCTTGGTTTTTTTGTGGATTGTGCTCTGCTTCTCAAGGCCTGTTCATTTAAGTCAAGGTCAATGGTAGTAATTATTTGGTGCAATGTCAGTCTCAATTATAGAGGAAATAACATAATGAAATTGAACTACAATTTTACGTAGATAAATTTCAAAGGTATGTAGCCTGACATTTGACCTAAATAGAAATGCATATTCATCATAATGTATTTGAAAATATTTGGGTATAAAGTAGTGCAATGGTGTTGAATAGTAGTATGTCTGTAACCAAAATATCGGAAAATTGAAGTTATTTGAAGTAATTTTAACAGTGGTCTGTAGATATTTTAATTTATGATAATAACTTAATTTTTCACTGGAAGTAACATGGAATTCTGTCCATTTT
Source organism: Charadrius vociferus (assembly GCF_000708025.1). Lineage (NCBI taxonomy): Eukaryota > Metazoa > Chordata > Aves > Charadriiformes > Charadriidae > Charadrius > Charadrius vociferus. The sequence continues at coordinate 109,920 of NW_009649570.1, forward strand.
CATGTACCTGCTGTATATGAAAAGGCTGCCTAATAGTTTATTTACAATCAAGGTGGGAGAGAAATTGAATGTAGTTCAGAGCATCTTGAGACTGTTGTTCAGGCGGACTTACTATTTTTGACATTCTGCTCAGTCACTGTAATTATGATCTCTGCAAGACACTAGGTATCATAAAGGAATGTCAGATTCTCTTACTAGCAATAGACAAATACTATTTAGAAGTTCCAATACAGAAAGGTGAAAACTAGACCAGAAGTGCAAATCTGGTAGGAGATGATAGATTAAAACAGTCAAAATGTCTGGATGCATTTGGTTACTTTATAATAATTTTACACATGTAAAAATAAACGTGTTATCCCACAGTCTGTAGACATTAGGTTCTCTGTTTTTAAAAACTCAAGGTGCATCTTTAAATGTATGACCCAAGCCAAGGGTTACACTTGGATAACAAGACCATCTGTGTTATCAGTGTGGTATTGCAGAGCACTTGCAAGGCACATTGACTCTCACGTTGTCACAGATGCATTGTTCAAGTTTAAATAAAAGGGGAAGAATTGCTTTGTAATTTTTTTTTTTTTAACTGGTTAGGTATTATATTTGCTGGGTTTGGTAAACACCTTTTGGCATCTTTGTGTCCTATCTCAAGGTTTTTTTGCTTCCTTCTTCTCTGTGGTATATAATTGTATGATTACCCCTCCCTTTGGCCAGAGTTTGCCCTCTCTTGAGATAGAGATCCACTGGACAGTCGATGAATAGCTAAGGTGTAAACTCTAGGACTTCTTTACAAATTTAAGTTTTGGTCCTTAGTTATGATGTATTATGACCTCCTGTTTTTTCTTTCTGTTAATAGGATCTGTTTTTACACTAAAAGTTCAAGTAAATGACATCGTGAGTCATCAGTACCTGCGACAAGCGGTTGTAGAAGTGTTTGTTAACTACACAAAGACAAATTCTACTCTTACTGGAAACAATGGAGCAGTGTTAATAAAAGTTCCCTACAAATTAGGATTAAGCTTAACTATCGTATCATACAAGGATGGCTACATCTTAACACCTTTGCCTTGGAAGACTGGGAGAATGCCAAGTACGTAAGCATCTTACAGTCCTATTATTAAACTGTATCTGTCGGTAATTAAATTTCTTTCTTCCTCAGCAGTCTGGGTGGTTACTGTCAACTGAAGATGACTGAATGAAGTCAGTCGAGGGAGGTGGTGCCTGTCAATGCAGATGTAAGGGTGAATGATCTGTTAGACTTTTCAAAATTAGTATTCTAAAACAGTAAATAGCCCTTTATAACTCAAAGTAGATTATATTGTGATACCTTGAGTGTAGTCTGAGAAATTGTTTACCTAGACTTAGCAAAGGGCTGGTAATGTGTTTGGACAAAAAGCATGTTGTTTTTAGTGATTAGTGGTTCCTGGAGTGCCAATGCTTTGAGCCAGATATAACCTGTTGTATCTTCGTCTGGACAACAGGAGTAATTTAGTTATCCAGTCTTTATATGCTCTCTTTTTTAACTGCTCTATTTACTATTCCTTCAGAGTTGGAGATCTTACAGGATTTTTTTTTTGGTTGTATAGTGTAACATATTATCACTTTCCACAGTATACTCGTCTGTGACACTTTCGTTATTCCCACAAAGTCAAGCTAATATATGGCTGTTTGAAGATACTGTCTTAATTACTGGAAAACTGTCTGGTAAGTTCAGTGTATGCAGACCATAATCTAAACGCTTTGTGATAACCATCTGTACATGTACGAAAAAAAATCAAACATGTTCATATTCTTGTATAATACCTGTCTACTCAAAGCCAGATTTTCAGTTAATTGTATGGCTGTGTGTGGTGGGCTGACCCTGGCTAGACGCCAGGTGTCCACCAAAACTGTTCCATCACTCCCCCTCCTCAACTGGACGAGGGGCAGAAAATATAATGAAAGGCTTGTGGGGAGAGATCATTCACTAGTTATTGTCATGGGCAAAACAGACTTGACTTGGGAAAATTATTTTAATTTATTACCAATCATCAAATCAGAGTAGGATAACAAGAAATAAAACCAAACCTTAAAACACCTTCCCCCCACCCCTCCCTTCTTCCTGGGCTTAACTTTACTCCCAGTTTCTCTGTCTCCTCCCTCCAGTGGTGCAGGGGGATGGGGAACAGGGGTTTCGGTCAGTTCATCACTTGTCTCTGGCGCTCCTTCCCCTTCAGGGGGAGGACTCCTTACACTTTTCCCCTGCTCCAGTGTGGGGTCCCTCCCACAGGAGACAGTTGTCCATGAACTTCTCCTACGTGAGTCCTTCCCGTGAGCTACAGTTCTTTGCGAACTGCTCCAGCATGCGTCCCTTCCACAGGGTGCAGTCCTTCAGGAACAGACCGTGGGTCCCCCACGGGGTTCCATGGGGTGAAATCCTTCAGGAACAGACTGCTTCAGCGTGGGTCCCCCACGGGGTCACAAGTCCTGCCAGTAAACCTGCTCAATCATGGTCTCCTTTCGCTGCAGAGCCACAGGTCCTGCCAGGAGCCTGCTCCAGCGTGTGCTTTCCACAGGGTCAGAGTCTCCTTCAGGCATCTACCTGCCCCAGCACGAGGTCCTCCATGGGCTGCAGGTGGATATCTGCTCCACCGTTAACCTCCATGGGCTGCAGGGGGACACACTGTCTCATTGTGGTCTTCACCATGGGCTGCAGGGGAATCTCTGCTCTGGCGCCTGAAGCACCTCCTCCCCCTCCTTCTTCACCAGCCTCGGTGTCTGCGGAGTTGTTTCTCTCACATATTCTCACTCCTCTGTCCAGCTGCAGTTGCACATTCTTCTTCCCCCGTCCTCCCTCCCCCTTCTTAAATATGTTATCACAGAGGCGCTACCACTGTCTTGGAGCCGGCTGGAATTGGCTCTATTGGACATAGGGGAAGCTTCTAGCAGCTTCTCACAGAAGCCACTCCTGTAGGCCCTCCACTACCCAAACCTTGCCACACAAACCCAATACACTGTGACAAGTGCTTGATTAGAAACACACAAACTGTGGAGAAAATAGGTGAAAAGAGGTTATGCTAAGTGGATTTCTGTTTTACCATTGCTAAGGCAAAATATTACTCTTTTACAGATGCCAAATCTCAACCAAGTGTTCAGTTTCCAAAATTTTTAATAAAGCTTCCAACAAATCACCATATTACAAATGTTACAGCCTATCTGACAGTGCCAGAGCAATTTTTGAAAGTGGACAGCTTTCTCTATACTACAGGAATTCTTCTAAATAAATCAGGTATGTAGATACGTTGTTTAAGATTTTTTTTTTAAAGAAGAAATCTTCAAGTTATAACGCATATGAGTGCACAGTGTTTCAGAGAAGCATATGCTTAAATTAAAAGGGCCTGAACCTGCTTCTGTTGCATTAAATCACAAAGCTTTGTTCTATAGGAGTAAGCTATAAACACATCAGGTGAGTAATTGATGTCACTCTTTATCTTGTTCCACGTGGTATGAGAACATAACATATTTTACTACACTGAAATGCTCCTTCAGAGTCTGCTTTTTATATGTGTGTGTGTATGTGTATTATGTATATGTTCAGGATTTCATGAGACTGTGGAACTGTTTAAGTAAACACCTTGCAAATATGATTATGGCCAGAGTGTAAACTAGGTGAACTTAAAGGAGTTGGTGAAACTGCAGCAGTTGACTTCAGCTATGGGGTTTTCTGCATTTTCACTGGAATGGTTGGCTCTAGGAACTTTACAGCTAGCGTAAACATTGTATGGAAGCTCTAGTTTGGCTCACAGACAGTTAATCTGCATAAGTCTGTTTGAAACCAAGTAGTCACTATGTATAAGGAGCACAACTGTAATAATGTTTTCTGTGCATCTGTTTCACTGGAACAGCAGTAAGTGTTTCCTAAGTCGTCATAACTGTGCCCATATACAGTTGGATCTTTGTCGTATTTGTCATTCTATCATATATGGTTTTTTTTTACTTGCATAAATACAGTAATCTCTGGTAGATTGTACTGTGTGCAGTTCCATCTTTCTTTTGTTCTTTCCTTTTTATTCCTGGTGGACCTGAAGCATGAGGAGGCTGCTACATGGCTTATTTGACACTTGTTATGCTTTCTTTAATTTTCATTGAATTAAAATCACATTTGAAACTTGTTATGCTCTCTTCTTTAATTTTCATTGAATTAAAATCATCATGTATATTGATATCTTGACTTACATATTTAAAAACCTTTCTTACCTATATTTCACCTCTTTAAATGTAAAACATAAGAGGAAAAAGCAGTGTTTCTCCCCTTCGAGTTTTCCTTTCAATCTGTCTGGCGGGTGTTTTAAATTATTCATATACTCCTAAAGGAATAGCCTTCCTTTTAGGGCAGGTGGAAGCTAATTGATATCTGATGCACCAGGAGTTTTTTCACAACCAGCTTCTAACAGCTTGCATTGATTTAATGTTATTCTGGTACTTACTAATTCTCTTTCAGCCTCTTTCACCGTCCTGTCATATTGTACATTCTGAAGTATTTGCAAATTAGTCTAAGGAAAACGAAGGAAACAAACTTTCAGGCTGCATTGTAAAGCTTTCTATATGCAACATTTCCTTTGAGTGCTTTGACAAGCCTCATGATTAACTATTCAGTTAATTATAACTGACAAATTAGAAAGTTAATCCTTACAGGAAATTTTAAGAGGACTGTTCAACTAAGGAGAAATGCAGCAGTCATATATTTGCATATGTCTTCAGCTTGATTCAATGTTATGTATACTGCAATTATACAAAAAAAAATATCTTATATTATCTGTATTTCACATAGGTTACCTATTTTGTAAATAAATTATCTGAGGGGAAAACCCCTTCTTCCTCCACCCCCAAGCCGAGTTTTGCCTAATCATTGGTTCTACAGTCAACATCGAACCTATATGTCAAAAGTCTGTTTCTCTTTTAAAGATTTGATATAGAAATGACCGGTTTTTATTTTAATCACAAGATTTTAAAAGTCCAGGAGAGAAGAAATGTTGATTTTTATTTGATCAAGTTGGTGACAGTTGACTGTGTAGCTGGATGTGAATGAGGGCTTGCCTTTAGTTATAGATTCTTAATTCTAAATGTTTTTTTAAAAATACACTATGAATGGAGAATTACAGACAAGATATTTCTCACATTCAGGTTTCAAAAGCTTGGAGTTGGCTCCTCTTGGTGCAGTATGTGTAAACGTTCTTTTGACTGGGAAGGAACTGAAAGTAAATGGTCCCATTCAGATTACACTTCCTCTTTCCACAAGTACTGTAAAATCGGGAGATGCTATACCTGCATGGACATTTGATATGAAAACTGGTAAGTGGGTTAATTATTTGTTATTCTACCTTTTAGCACATCTATATAGTTGTGGACACGTGACACTATGTCATGGAACAGTGATGGCGCTAGTATATGAGGTGGTGGTAAATAGTCACAAATTTTACTAGAGGTTCTATATTGTTTTTTGATTGACTAGCTTGAATTGTTGAAAGGATTTTCCCTGTTTTCATTAGTTCAAAGAGCTTTGGTAAAATTCATTAGCATTCCTATTGATCACATTTTCAATGTAATGGATTTTTATTTTCATGAGAGGCTAAGAATTCAGGGAAGATACATTTTAGGTGATAATAAATTTTAAGCCTGGTAATTTTGTGAACGCCTTAAAAGAAAACAAGTCAGAATTGAAGATTTGCTTTGTTTCCTAGAGTGTAGCTCTACAGATCCTTTGACACTAAAACTGGAATAGGTATTACGTCAGTTAACAAAAGCAATTCAAAAAGTGAAATGAAGGGGAAATAAGAGTTATCAAAGGGAACAGCATAGTTCTTACAGTATGCATGGGAAGGGGAGGCTGGGGATTAGACATTCTAAACCTTTTGTCATCCCTTCATGTCTAATTTTAGTCAAGAGTGAGTAAAGAGCTACATACACTTATCCCATTTAGATGTCCTGTATTAGGGGTGTGTGTGTATTATTGTACTGATTGTTTTACGTTGTACCTTATACTTTCCATTACACTTCGTCTTGAAATACACAAGTGAGTGAAGAGGTAAGTCCCTTACTCCTTATTAAGACAAAAAGCTGTTATTCAGCTGTTGGAAATACAGGAGAGGACACCAACTCTAACAAAGTGTTGTTTACATGTTCAAGAAAAAACCCTGATCATCTTAATGAAGAACAACCAAGGAACATTAATTTGAATTAAGAACATGCTAGTAAAAAATTGGCTAGGTTGTCTCTTGGGAAAAGAATGGAGTAAGTTTTGGCGTAGAAAATTAAGTCTTTCTATACACCTAGAAGACTTCAGAGGGGGGTAACTGGTGATGAGAGAGCATTCTTCATCAAAGAAAGGGTTTTAGTGTGACATTGTGAAGTAGCATGATGGGTTTTAATTTCTTGCTGCCACAGCCACTTTTACCAGCTCCTGTGCTCATCTGTACCTATGCTGAGCTGTTTTAACTCACTGAACAGAAAACTCAGTGAACAATGTTATTAAAACAAAAAGCTGACAGAGCTAAAGCAGCTTGGCACGGGGTCAGGTTAGAGTATAAATCAGTGTAAGGTGTGTATGTGGGTGTTGAGGGGCCTACTCAACACTCAACTTAGGCATGTTGGCCTTGGGAGTAGAGCAAGAACAGGAGCATGGCATGCTGACCCAATAAAAACAATTAAAACAGTTGTTTTTTTCCTCTCAGATGGGGTGTACACTGCTAGAGGTTCCGTCAAGGTAAATTGTGGGGGGTGCTCACTGAGGTGTAGTGTTTGCATGGAGGCTTTGCTGCTGCTTGCTGAAGAGAGGACAAGGAGGACTGTGGACAAAGAGAGAGACTTTTGGGGCCTAACTCTAACTTCCACTTTTTCTTTCACTTCCTTATCTCTTCTCTAAAGTGAAAACTTGCAACTGTATTCACTGTTCTGGATGTTTATTCTTAAATAATATGTTTCTTTTATTTTTACCTTTGGTCTGAATGTGCAAAATGATTTTTTTCTAAGGTAACTGAGTACTATCAAGGCATTCCTTAGTCAAGGTTCTGGTGACTGAGGACAGCTGAACACCTCAGCTCTCCAGCAAGTATTCGAGAGTGTCCATAAGCAGCAGTAGGCCCCCATCTGAGCCAAATGGAGAGCTACCACTGGCCTGAATAATGAGGCTGCAGCACCCAAGCTCTTGCATGCAGAATATCCAGCAAGATGTTGAGACACACTCCTAAACTCTGATGTCCTTGGGTATTATGTCATAATGGTAATCAGAGCTTCCATGTCAGTATCGATAGTGGTAAGGGAACAGGTCTGTGTTTGATGTTGTGTAGACTGACCCATGTGCAACTAAAAAAAAAAGATAGAAACTGCTTTCACGTGTTTGCTCATGCAGTATTCCCTGGGGTTACTCAAAGTGCAATAGTACTGAGACTGTTCCTGGAAAATGAGATTTTGTAATTATATTCCAGCTGCTGTAAATACAGAATTTGTTGATGTATATTGAATGTGGCTTCCTTCTTACTAAATATTTTGCCTCATTAGTAGCAAAAGTACTTTGGGGATTTTGATAGAATTACAAAAAAAAAACCCACAAAAACTTGCAAGCTTGCATTGCAACATTACATTGAGAACAATATCCTTCTGTTTGAATGGCAGTAAATCATAGAAAATATGTGCTTACTCATAAATCACATTTTAATGCTTTTCTTAATAAGTACTATTTTCTATGGAGTATATTGAGGGGGAGCTATAATTTACTAAAGAGGACAGCGAAGATTATATAACTTTTTATTGATTAGTTCAGTCAGTATAGAACTTCTGGAGACCTAGAATTTTTTTTTGTCTTGTATATGTGGTTTTTTTTAAATCTGCCTGTAAGTAGTCTACCCTTTATACTTGTAAAACAACAGTTTTGCAGTATAGTGACATCTTGCCTTAGAGTTGGCGGGACAGAGAATTTGAGGATCTGTTGTTGCATCCATATGAGAGTTAGGGACGGAAGACTCTTCCAGCTGGTCTTGCTCCTGAGTCTGGACAAAAGGTTTTCCAGAGAAAACTGAGGAACTACCTCTTTCAGGGCCTTAGGTGGTAGCTGCTGTTATTGCCCTCTGCCAGCCATCACAAGTACCAGGAGAAGGCTGCAAGTTTTACTGCCGAATGATATTTTGTGTGTGTGTGTGCGTATGTGGCATGTGTCAGTTCTCATCTTTACCTCTTGCTGGTAGATATTTCCCTTTGCTTTGCTGAAAGAAGGGTCCTGGACAAAAATTGAAATTATAAGGCTTATATAAATTATACTTTTTGCATGCTTTGATGGTTGTTGTTTTAAAAAAGCTGGTGCTTCTCCTTCTCAGTATTTCTAGTTTGAAAATTTAAGGTTGTTTAGAAGAGGTTGCTTTCTGTCCTTAGAATATCACAGATGGCCCATAATAAATGTGTTCAAGTGCATTAAGTATAATTCTGTCTATTCTACTGCGTGCTTTATTAATTGTAGAAGCTGGCATACCATAATACCTATCCTTTGCATTGCCAAACAGATGGTGTGGAATCTGTGTCCTAACAATAGACTTTCCTTGGGCGAAGTGAACTGTTACTGCCTTGGGGCAGGGAGCAGGAAAGAACATTCAAGACAAACATTGTTTATCCTGTTGTGCTTTATTAGATTAAAATGTTTTCCTGCTAAGTGCTGCTAGCTCATGTTAAACTTGTATTCATATGCTTAAATTACCTCCTCCTTGATTATTTTTTTTTTGTAGTCTTGGCTTTCGTACATGCTTAAGCTCATATGATAGGATTTTTTCAAATTATTTGTGTGCATATCTATGAAAGATATTTGTTAATACATAAATGAATCATATTAAATTAAATTCTGGTAAGTAATGCTGATGCTTTGTTTCAAAGTAAATGTCCATACGGGGATATTTGCAATGAAATTGTCAAGAGAGAAAGTTTGCATGTTTAGCTAAAGCTGTGTAATAGATAGTGTATAGGTCAGAAGTTTGTTTTTCTTGTGACCTTGTGTATTTTTGGCAATAGCCTAATTGCTAATGGCTTGAGGTATAGAAGAATCCTGCATGGCATGAGCAATATTTTGTCCTTTTTGTTTTCAGGTGCTTGGGTAAGCCGTGGGCTGGGAATGGTGAAGGAAGCAGATGGTCAATTAGTATGGACATACACCGCTCAACACTTAGGCTACTGGATAGCAGCTCCACTGCCTGGAACAAGAGGTATTGCAACAACTGGCAAAGAAATTACTGAGTAACCCAAGTAACAATGTATCATAAAGCTGTCAGTTTGATTGCTTTATTTAACACTAGAAAGGGAAAAATGACATGCAATTTCAACAGTTGCATAACTTTTTTTGGAATCCCGATAGTGTGCCTTTGTGCATATAACCATTTCCTAGAACTTCAAATGCTAGACGGGGAAAAGTCCGGACTGTATTTGAACTTACCTGTTTATACTATCACCATCTTTTGGAAGAAGCCTGGAAGGAAACTGTGACTATGTAGATCCTTTCCTGTTGAGGATCATGTATGACAGGAGGAAACACAGGAAAATTGGGGTAAAGTGGTCCCAGTGGATACTGTTTTATGTAGACTTGTTGCATGTGTTGCAAATTCATATGAAGGGATTCTTATCAGAGAAATATGGTGTCAAAATTTAAAAACAGATAGCACTTCCTGGCAGAAGCACTAAATATAAAATGTAGGCCATGTTTCTAAGTCACTTTGGCCAACTAATACAAATGTAATTTGACTGGAATTTAGTAGATGCTATGGTAATGCTTTAGTACTTGAGATGGACCTTCAAAGATCCATTGTATTGTAACCAGCGTTTGTATATTTTCTAGTTTGCTGAAATAGCAAGGTGAAAAGGGAAGGATAAACATAGTGCCATAGGAACATAAGATCACTGGAAAAGTACAGTTTAATTTATTAGCTACAGCTCTGCATATCTAGCAGAATTACTTGTTTTTGAAAACTAATTTTTGTCTGGTTTTGTTTGACAACCTAGAATCCATTATTAGTGCTGTTTCCAAGGACATAACAGCCTATCACACAGTGTTTCTTACGGCAATACTGGGAGGTACTGTTGTCATTATCATTGGATTTTTTGCTGTTCTCCTTTGTTACTGCAGGTAAGCGCAAAAAAAAAAAAAAGGCTCTAATAAGCTCAGCATGCATGAAATTTGAGGTTGATCATAGAATCACAGAATGGTTTAGGTTGGAAGGGACCTTAAAGATCATCTAGTTCCACCCCCCCTGCCATGGGCAGGGACACCTCCCACTAGACCAGGTTGCTCAAATCCCCATCCAGCCTGGCCCTGAACGCTTCCAGGGATGGGGCATCTACAACTTCTCTGGGCACCCTGTTCCAGTGTCTCACCACCTTCATAGTGAAAAATTTCTTCCTGATATCTAATCTAAATCTGCCCTCTTCCAGTTTAAAGCCATTACCCCTTGTCCTATCACTACGTGCCCTTGCAAAAAGTCCCTCTCCAGTTTTCTTGTAAGCCCCCTTCAGATACTGGAAAGCTGCTGTAAGGCCTCCCTGGAGCCTTCTCTTCTCCAGGCTGAACAAGCCTAACTGTCTCAGCCTGTCTTCATAGGAGAGGTGCTCCAGCCCTCTGATCATCTTCATGGCCCTTCTCTGGACCTGCTCTGACAGGTCAATGTTCTTCTTGTGCTGGACGCAGTACTCCAGGTGGGGGTCTCACTGGAGTGGAGGCGTAGAATCACCTCCCTCGACCTGCTGGCCACGCTTCTTTTGATGCTGCCCAGGATGTGGTTGGCCTTCTGGGCTGTGAGAGCACGTTGCCGACTCATGTTGGGCTTCTCATCAACCAACATCCCCCAAGTCCTTCTCCTTAGGGCTGCTCTCAATACATTCTCCGCCTAGCCTGTATTTGTGGTTGAGATTGCCCCAACTCCTGTGCAGGACCTTGCATTTGGCCTTGTTGAACTTCATGAGGTTTGTACGAGCCCACCTCTCAAGCCTGTTCTGGTCTCTCTGGTTGGCATCCGAAGGGATGACGCCTGGCATGTCAGCCACGTCACACAGTTTGGTGTCATTGGCAAACTTGCTGAGGGTGCACTCAATAAATAGTCTTTTGAAGTTGACAATTGTTTCCTTAGCCAACCCATAACACGTACCCTAATATTTCTTCAAAATTGCAGTTATTACAGAATTTCATTTTAAGTTTGTGACATAACATTACACTATAACTATAACCAAAATCTAATCTTCAATCAATAGTCTAATGTTTCCTAGTATGCTCTACAGTCACCTTGCATCTCTTTTGCATAGGGATAAGTGTGGTCGGACACAAAAGAAGGAAAAAAATACAACTAAACTGGAGGTCATAAAAAAAGACCAGACAACATCAACAACTCACATAAATCACATCAATGCTGTCAAAGGGTCTTTAAAGTTGGAGGATAAGTCACAGTTATATACACCGAAGATCTCTTCATACAGCCCTCAAAGAAGGATGTCCATAGACACAGAAGATGGAAAATCACGAGACAATTTTAAAATCTACGCAGAGGATGCTTCTTATCAGTCATCCTGTCAGACTGGTCAGTCAAGAAATTCAGCCCATTCACTGGAGCCTAATGCTGTAGTTAGGCATTTACAGCAGCAGAAGCATAGTAATGGTACTGTTTCCCAGACTCCTAGGGACATTCAAGACCAAAACAGATACCTTTCACTGAAAGAGGAGATGTACGGGCTTTCACATATCCCAGAACATCTAATGCATATTTACAATCAACCTATTGCTATTCTTCAAACCTCTGACCTTTTCCACTCCCCAGAACAAATACATCCTGCTAAATCAGCAACTTTGCCAAGAAAAGGGCAGTTAGTATATAGTCCCATGATGGAACCCATGAATCGTGACAGTTACATGCAAACATTACCGAAAATGCCAGTGCACTCTCATCCACAGCCTTCTGTCTGCAGAGATGAAAACAGTACATTAGATGGTGAAGAGGGCTTACCTTCTCAAGCGTCAAACTGGGGCCGGTACACTAATAGCTTACTTGAATCTGTCTCTGTTCCTGGGACGTTGAATGAAGCAGTTGTAATGACTCCATTTTCATCTGAACTTCAAGGTATTTCAGAACAAACGTTATTGGAACTCTCTAAAGGAAAACCATCTCCACACCCTCGAGCATGGTTTGTGTCCCTGGATGGAAAGCCAATCGCTCAAGTGAGACATTCTTTCATAGATCTGAAAAAGGGCAGAAAAACAGAGAGTAATGATACCAGTCTGGACTCTGGTGTGGACATGAATGAGCATCATCCTAGTAGGAAGCTGGAGAGAGAGAAAACTTTCATAAAAAATATGCCGCATTCTAAGATCCTTTACTTGGAAGATCTGGATTTGAGTAGCAGTGAAAGTGGGACCACTGTTTGCACTCCAGAGGACCAGGCTGTAAGGCATATTCTGGGTGGAGGGAATGGGCCAGCCATAGAACAGCATGATGAGGAAGGTCTAAGAAGAAAAACTGTATCAGGAAGTCACGAATCTGGTGTCCCTTCTGCTAAAAAAAGGGATAGACCATCTATCACGAAAAGAGATAGCAAAACCAATATCTGGAAGAAAAGAGAGGAGAGGCCGCTTATTCCTATAAATTAAAACACGATGTGCTTTGTGTTGTTGCTCTCCCTGCTGGTTTTTGACCTCTTGGCTGCTTCTGTAATTCTGCAGTGCTGGGTTTACAAGGGAAATGTTGTTTTCTAGTATCAAGGAAAGTTACTTTTTTTTTTTAATATACAGATTGAGTTACTAAAGTTCAACTGGGCAATTGATATTCAATGTGAATTGAAAACAGGGAAATGCTACTATTAAAATTTTCCAGTTCCTAATTTTGCTGGCAGTGTAAGGAAGGCCCACATTTTAATTAGCCTGTCATTCTTGGACACACCTCTGGGAATGCACGGTGAGAAATGTAGGCACATGTTTTAATTTTTTCGTACTTATTGCTAATGCATTAGTAGACTAGTTAAAGCCATTCCTTAGCCTTGTTCCTAATCAATGTGACCATCTGTACAGTATTTTATATATGAACTTTTCTAGGGATCTGTTACTACTTCTTTGTATAATGTAAAAGGTTTCATCAGTTAGTTCCACGACACCAGCAGATGAGCTCTGTTGGATTTATCAGCGGAGCTCTATAGCATTATTGCCCTCCCTGTATGCCCATCCATTTGCAAAAGGTTGCCATACCATATAGCAGTGCCAGAAGGGGGAAGCGTACAAGCTCTGTGGCTGCTGCAGTTCATGGTCATGCAGTTCATCATCTGTCTTAAGATGTTGCCCATCTGCTTTGTTTTAATCTGTTTTGTTATGAACTGTGGACATTGAAGATCGGCATCTGCTATGAAGTGTCCACATACAGCAGGAAAGGACTGGTTCTGGTAGCATTCGGAGCTGCTGCTACTACTGATCCCGGTGTCTTGGTTTGGCTTCGTTGTCAGTTAAAATCTCTTCTGCATGCTGCTGGGCCAGTTGAGCTCCACAGCCTGGTTGAATCCCTGCATATTTATAAGTTCGAGTTTGGCCCATAATGAAAAAGTATGCAAGTGTAGACAAATTATGCCTTTGAAATAATTTCCTTTAGCAGGAAAGTTCAACACTGTTGCTTTTTATTTTGTGTTTTAAAAAATGGAAGATCATCGGAGGTTTATGTGCCTACATTTTGCCAGCCTGAGCTGCTTTTGTCTAGGTTGTGCATCGCAGAGGGGTTAAACAGGCTTTAAAAGTTGGGGTTTTTTATGAGCATGAGAGAACAGATTGCAAAATTTGGTCTATAATGCAATATAAATACTACATATGACTCATCTTAGAGTTAAATTTACCAAAAGTCATGAATGCATGAAATGTAACTAAGATATGTATAGAGGAAGGAAAAGGCCATCAGAATATTCTTTATTTTTAATGTTCATCTTGTCAAAGTGATCGTTTCAACTTTGGCTAACAGAAAATTAGATGCATCCCTTAATGTGCTTCATATAGTATTTAGAATGTCTTTCTGTGGCTTTTAAGCTGTTTCCCTGATAGAATAAGTTCCAGCATTTTGGCTTTGGCAGTTTGATTATAAATCATCCTAAAAAAGCTTTATAAATATTTCCCTTAGAGCCTGGTTAAGGTTCTAAACCGAGACCCAAACATACAATGCCTATAGCTGAGTTGTGGGGTGAGGTACACTCAATTGTCTGCCCTGTAGTACACTCAAGAGTTGGGAAATACCCTACACAGCTGGGCTTCTGGGAATACTTACTCAGGAAATGTCACTGTGAAGTGTCTGTTGTTTTGGGATTGTCAGTTTTCTGGTCCTGTTTCTAGAAGAATATGTAAGGTGTGCAGTTGCTTCATGAGCAAAATATGATGTTCCTGTTGAGTACACAAGTATTAAGATGCAAAATAAGTTTAAGATAGGTGTGCAAATAAGTCTATAATTTCAGTCGGCTAAAAGAATCTGGCTTACTTATACAATTCGTCTACTTCAGAGGTGAAGATGCTGGCTGTGGTTTAGCCCCAGCTGCCAACTAAATACCATGCATGTGCTTGCTCACTCCTCCCCCCCTGCCTCGGTGGGATGGGGCGGAGAATTGGGAAGAAAGAGCTAAAACTCATGTGTTGGGATGAAGACAGTTTAATAGAACAGCAGAGGAAGAGAAAAATGACAACAATAATATGGATAAAAATATACAAAGCGAGTGACACACAGTGCAATTGCTCACCATCTGGAGTCTGATGCCCAGCCAATTCCTGAGCAGCGATCCCTGCCCCAGCCCTGCCAACTCCCTCAATTGTATACTGAGCATGACATCAGATGGTATCAAATATCCCTTTGGCTAGTTTGGGTCAGCTGTCCTGGCTGTGCCCCCTCCCAGCTTCTTGTGAAAATTAACTCTATCCCAGCCAGAACCAGGACATTTTCCACCCCTTGTTTTATACCATCTACGTCATGTGCACATCTTACAGTTTCCAATTAATCACCACCACTTTTCCTGTCTTTTATATGTGTGTGTATATATATATACACACACACACATATATATATACACGCACACACACACAGATATCATTCCCTTAGCCTATGAGCCATCCCTCTAAAACATCCATTGAGTTAATTTAATCCATGACTTTTGGGCTCCTTCTGTCATAGCAGCCTTTCAGGGCAGGAGAGATGGCGTGTGGTGTTGGATTGTTGCATGCTGCATCCAGAGCTTGCATCTGGTGCAGCTCATGCCCACGGTCTGCGGGTTAAAGATGTCAGTCTCGAGGAAGTTGCTGGGCGCTAATTGTTGAAGGCAGTTCTAGTTCCATCACTGCTGCACTTTGCTTGGTTTCATCAAAGTTCATTCTTCATAAATTTGGGTGATTCTTACTGTAATACCATTGATACGGCATATAGCAACTGTAGCAGTGATGACATACAGTGGCAGGGTTATTTAGCAATTAACATCATAAAACTTGATTCATTGGCTATTCTCCCCAAAATCATATCCTTGTGAGGTACACATCAGACCTCCCCATCCTCTTGCATCACCCACCAATTGCACCCAGGTCCTTGAGCAAAAGCAATCCCACAGATGGTTTTGCCTTTGCCTGAGGCAGGGCTAACCCAGACTGTCTTCCCTAACATATTCTTCATGTGCACTGTGGGGACTTTATCCCCTTGTATGGTACGGGGAAGTTTTGATTGGGCAGGGCCAGCTCGATTGGTAGATCCCCTGGTGTTAACTAACCAAGTAGCTTTTGCTAAATGTGTATCCCAGTGTTTGAAGGTCCCACCACCCATGGCTCTCAGTGTAGTCTTTAAGAGTCCATTTTATTGTTCTGTCTGCCCCGAGGCTGGTGTGTGATAGGGGATGCGATATACCCACTCAATGCCATGCTCTTTGGCCCAGGTGTCTATGAGGCTGTTTTGGAAATGAGTCCCGTTGTCTGACTTAATTCTCTCTGAGGTGCCATGTCACCAGAAGACTTGGTTTCCAAGGCCCAGGATAGTGTTCCAGGCAGTGGCATGGGGCACAGGGTATGTTTCCAGCCATCGGGTGGTTGCTTCCACCATTCTGAGCACGTGGCACTTGCCTTGGTGGGTTTGTGGGAGTGTGATATAATCAATCTGCCAGTCCTCCCCATAGTGATATTTCAGCCATCATTCTCCATACTAGAGAAGCTTTAACCACTTGGCTTGTTTGATTGCAGCACATGTTTCATATTCATGGATGACCTGTGTGATAGTGTCCATGGGCAAGTCCACCCCTTGGTCACGAGCCCATCTATATGTTGCATCTCTTCCTTGATGGCCTGAGGCATCATGGGCCCACCGAGCTATGAATAATTCACCCTTATGCTGCCAGTCCAGATCCACCTAAGCCACTTCAATCTTAGCAGCCTGATCCACCTGCTGGGTGTTTTGATGTTCATCAGCGGCCTGACTCTTGGGTACGTGGGCATCTACATGACATACTTTTACAACCAGCTTCTCAAGCTAGGCAGCAATATCTTGCCACAGTGGGGCTACCCAGATGGGTTTGCCTCTGCGCTGCCAGCTGCTCAGCTTCCTTTGCTGTAACCACCCCCACAGAGCATTTGCCACAATCCGTGGGTCAGCATAGAGGTAAAGTACTGGCCATTTTTTTCATTCAGCAGTGTCTAAATCCAGCTGGATGACTTTCATCTCTGCAAACTGGCTCAATTTACCTCCTCCTTCACAGTTTCTGTAGATTCTGTTGTATAGGACTCCTCCACACAGCAGCCTTCCACCTCTGATGCTTTCCCGCAACACAACAGGACCCATCTGTGAACAGGGCATATTTCCTCTCATTTTTTGGCAGTTTATTATACAGTGGGGCACACATCACTTCCTCTTCTGGCGATATACTGAAATCTTTGCCTTCTGGCCAGTCCATGATCTCTTCCAGAATTCCTGGGTGTGTAACTAGATCTAAACTTAGAGCGATCACTCAAAATGTGCAAACCACTCACCTATAAGGTGAGGACACTCAGTCTCGGGAAGTTACTTTGGATGGCATCCCAACCCAAAGGGAGGGCTTACGACTACAGACCTGCTGCTCTGAGGAGAACCACTCAGAAAGGGTCTCTGGTAGGGCCCCCATTTTATACCCTGGATTGGATCTGAAGCATGGTCATCTGTTGGTCATGGTCGTATGCAGCTCTCATTGGTTGAAGAGTCTCCTCGGTAGGCTCGGTGGTCTCTGGTGACCTCAGGTATCTGGGGTATGTGGCTAGAGGCTCTTTCAATACATGACTGACAGCACAGGTGCTTCCCACCAAGCCAGCCACCATGCCTTTGTTAGACTCGTGGGGAGTGTGGCTCTCGCCTACTGAGACAGTGGTCCATAGAGATGGGGAACAGAACTCTTGGGACAGTTTCTCAGATGGTTTCTTGGCTAATGTGTCTGGCAGTTTCTCCACAGCCGAGATGCAGGCCCATATGGAGGAAGAGAGACTTCCTTCTTATCACTGGAGTTGGCCAGCCAATTCATACACCATTTGTCCATCGTTTTCTTTCCAAGACACAACTGCCAGTGAGTTGGCATATGATGATGGTGCACTCTGTAAAAACTTCGGCCACATGGGCTGTGTGCATTGGACTTCACCTGGATCTGTGGGTAACTGCTTGTTATTTGGATTATTATAAATCACCTCCAGCACAGCTAATTCCCTTAGGTACTGGATGCTTTTCTCTATGGTGGTCTGCTTGCCTGGGTGACATGTAACATCTTCCTTGAAGTGGTACCTTTCCTTCCTGCCTGAGAGACGTCGCCTCCAGAGGCTGAGGGCTTGTGTCTTTCTCCCAATCGCCTTGTCAATGCCCCCTTCCCTAGAAGGGATCCCAGTTGCTTGGCTTCCCTGCCCTCTAATCCCAAGCTACTGGCCCCGTTATCCCAGCATTGGAGCAGCCAGGTGACAATGTGCTCACCTGGATGGCGGCTGAAATCTTCGCATATCTTGCAGCTCACTCAGAGATAGGGACTGGGTGATTATCTCTGGTTCTGCCTCTTCCTTCTGTTCTCATGATGGCCCTGGTTCATCTTCCTCCCTTACTAAGAGAACTAACGTTTTTGTGTATTTCTTCTTACGTATAGGGGCGACTGATAGCGGCACAGGTTGGTTTTCTGGTTCAGCTGCAGTGCCTGTCACCACAGTTGGTGTGGTGACAATGCCGGTTGTGGGGCTAGCAGTAACCTTAGTGCCTGTTGGTTTATTTTCCCTTTCTTCTCCTGGAGGTTGCTGCACAATATCAAGCAGTGTTTGGTAGATATTAGCCAGGGCCCAGCACAGTGTGGTAAGTTGTGCCTCTCTGGAATAGCCACAGCATTTTTCTTTCAAACATTGTATGACTTTATTAGGGTTTTGTAGTTGTTTGTGAGTGAAGTTCCAGACCATTGGAGGTGAATAGTTCTCTAGGTGCCTGCCCATATTCTCCCACATGCCATGCCACCTCTGACCATACTTTCACAGAACCTGGGTCATATTCCTAAATTGCTTGTTAATCTGAAACAATTTTATGACCAGAAACACATTCAGGAGACAGAAATGGGAACACGCTGTTTTGAACATCCTAAGGGTATTCAAAATTCTCAAGAGCTATTGTAATTAGCCTGGAGGAGAAGGGGAAGATGGAAGGAAGGTGTCTCCCCTACAGATTGGTTCTCCAAGGAAAAAAGGTAAAAAGCGTAGTTATTAATAGTTTCCACTAGATGGCTTCCAAAGTAAAAAGATGATGGCAATTCTGAGTACAAATACAATATTGGTTTTATCAATGATTTTATCATGCCATAAGCCAGTGTTACTCTGTACAGCAAAGTGGTAACCTTGATCCAACTTCCACAGGTAATAAACAGCACATAAATACTGGTAAACAGCGCATACAGCAAGTCAGGTACTACACAACACAACTCTGAGAACAACTAAAGCAACTTTGTGACCAGTGACTATTACGCTAATATAATGAATGCTTAGAACAAATACAACAAATTTAACATGTTTTGGTCACTTCTGTCATTATCTCAACCCTTTGAGCCCCTTTGAGCCCCACATGTTTGGCACTTGAGTGCCAAAAAGGACTGTTGTGGTTTAGCCCCAGCTGGCAACTAAGTACCATGTGGACACTTGCTCACTCCTCCCCTCCCTGGTGGGATGGGAAGGAGAATCAGAAAGAAAGGTAAAACTCATGCGTTGGGAGAAAGACAGTTTAATAGAACAGCAGAGGAAGAGAAAAATGATAGCAATAATACTGATAAAGGAGTGACAGCACAATTGCTCACCACCTAGAACCTGATGCCCAGCCCAGCCACGTCCCCAGTTATATACTGAATATGATGTCATATAGTATCAAATACCCCTTTGGCTAGTTTGGGTCATCTGTCCTGGCTGTGCCCCCTCCCAGCTTCTTGTGAAAATTAACTCCATCCCAGACAAAACCCGAACAGATGGCTGGTCATATTAGCATGCCTTTGCTGCTCTTTAGGTAACTGTAATTCAATTTTCCTATACCAAATACATTCTCACAATACTTTTTTTCTATATTTAGTTCGTCTGGATTGTGTATATGACTGACTCTGTAGCCCAAGATGCTGATATTTTCATCATCTGTTAGATATATTAGTAGGAATCCATTTATATATTTTAAGTGTTTCTTCTGAAAGCTACTTTGACTTTTGAGGTTCAGTATTGCTCTGCTTTTAGAGTTGCATCAGTTCTGATGACTCCCTTTTCAAAAAGAGAACAAATATATGCTGTTGAACATAACAGAAAATCCCTGACAAGCTAATGGTTTTGAGGTTTTAATACTAAATTGATATGTCTCTACTTGAAATTTTGTTTACCTACAGTAACTTAAATATATTGCAGATTTTTTAAGGGATTTTTTTCATCGTATATACCAAAAAGACCTAATTCCTCAAAGTTACTCGTATCATTAAAAAATACAGACTATCTGAAATGGCTTTATTCATGTGAGTTCCAAGGAATGAAGTTTTGCACTCCAGTGTTGTTGTTCTGCATCAGAGTAGGTATGCGGTCACCAAAGAAAAAGAATTAGAAATGTTGATCAATGATAAATTTGAGACTTCAAAGTAATGGTGCCAAAAGACGTGGTGATGTAGCGCAGATTCTTGTCTGCTTTGCTAGCTGATCAAGAGGAAAAACGGAGATCAGTTCTGTACTGTCATTCTAGAAGGGCTTTTGGCTGTCTGGATTTAGTCACAATTTTACCTTGCACATATTGCAGTGCACAATGGCCCCTTTAAAGGCTGTGCATCAGTGATACACTTCAGCTCTTAGCCAACAAAGGAAATCAGAGCAGAACAGCTCTTGCAAGGGTTTCTTGCTGCTAGGCTTCTCAGGGGTATGAAGAAAGACAGAATAAAGTTTTCTGAAAAACAGGCATCTCATCATATATAGGATCGGTATCTCGACTAGACAGTAGCTCCTCCCTTGCCAAATGAGGCTGTGGGCATTTCTTTTAGTGGAATACTTAATTTTTTTTCTGGAAAGTGCATGCTGCAGTTCTGGTAATACCATTTCCAAGGCTGTTCCTTCTATCCGTGCCAGTCAAGCAACAACTGTCTTTGCTTGCTTTGTAGATCCCATTTTACAACAAAAAAAGTTAAAACTTTTCTGTGTGTAACTTGCTAGCATTTATTGCATAATGTCTTATGCTGCTGGTAACACTTGAAAAGGTTTTTCTAAAGTTAAATTTTATATTAAAAATAAATACATAACTTGTTTTCTGTGTCAGAATATGAGAAAACTATTCTGTAGAGAGAAATTATTGCTGCAGTTGTATCTGCAAAGATAAATGCTGCATGAAAACAGGTGATGCCCCTAAACACGCAATGACAGGGAATTCTTCCTCAGCCCTATCACGAGCATTAAATCTTGGATTTTGAAAAATCTCTATATAACTCTAAAATTATTAGAATTACACTTCATGTTTATATACAGTATTTGCAGAATATATTATCTGAGTCTTCATGCTCCAGCTGTATGTTGGAATTTATGCACTGGAAACCTGGGTTACCTATTAGTGACTGGATTTCTTTTTCGTTTTAGATTATTAAAAAAAGGAGTTTGACTACACTGAGTTCTAAAAATTTTTATTCCAGATCTAATCATACATGATGTGCCGCATACGTGGAAAAGACAAAATTTTATCATGAAAATTGTCTTTGTGGTCAAACTAGTGCTTTTCTATATTGTTATTTACGATTTCAACATGAATTTATAGGAGTCAATGAATTTATTTTCTAATTTTTCTTTTTTATTGTCTCAGTATTGCAGCACTAACAGAGTGCTAAAATGCTAGTGCTAAAATGAGGTCTATACAAAAAATAGCAAGGATTCATGGGACGCTGTGCTTGGAATGGGCAGGGAAACATTCAGAGGTTTTGACTTCTTTGAATCTGAAGGTTTATTACCTTGAGAATAAGAAGTGGGCCACGCCTGAAGCTTTAAAGTAAGCCCCCTCTCCGTAGAGGGGAATGGGTGGGAAAGTTTGAAAGGATATAGCTTCTTTCTGATGCTTGTTTCCAAACTGAGAAGTATTTGTGCTTCAGTGGAATTGATTATTTTTGAAAAACACAAATGTTTGCAAGAATTATGTCTCAGTTCTTTACAAGATGCTTCTTGAGCTGTCACCTTTTGCAAAAAAACTCACATACATGTACGTACAGTTTTAAGTGAAAGGTGTTAGGTAGATAGGGAACACTCAAGACCAAATTTTGTCAAATATTTAAGGTGAAAGGCAGTTAATGAACTTCAGGACATTTTCCTTGCCATGGTTGCAATACGTGATGTTGAGGTTCTTCTTGCAGAAGGGTATACCAGTTCCAGGTCTTACCTGTTTTGGATAAGGTAGTTAATGGAGTTAGTCAAGGCTTTTTTCTACAGGTAATTCATGTGACTTAGGTCAGTACCTTGTTGTATCATAAATGAAGGGAAGTGATCAGGCTAAATAGTATGCAGCTGTATGCACATTAATCTGGATGTGTTACCTAGAATAACCTAACTGACAGTAATTTTCAGATTGTTACCAAATGCCATATATTGTAGAAATTAAAAAAAAAAAAAAAAAAAAAAAAGGTGGGGAGTCACTTAAAAATTCCCTTTGATTAACAGGAAAAATCTTTATAGTACTTCCAGAAAATAAAAGACCTCTGGTATCTTACAAACGTGAAAGCAAAACTGATTTGATGATTAGGGACATTATTTACCACTGTAGAGCTAGAAGTGTTGCACAAAAAATAATCCGTAATGTAAGAAAGTTTAGTTGTCTGCTTTGTTTTTATGTAGTAATTTGTACCAAAGAGGATGAAATGAATAGGCACCAGTCTAAACTCTTCTCATTAGTTAAAAAGTGAAACAGGTTAACAATATTGCTGATCTAACACTGTGCAAATTAAAAGGCAGTACACTACATCTGTTGTCTAGTACTGCATATTAGGAAAATCTGAAGATAAATTAGCCTGCTGAAGTGCCTTTCTCTTTCATCAGACTTATTTTATCAGTGGGACACCTGACTATCTGAAAAGCACATGGGTTTGTTTTTTTTTTCTGTTAGCCAAAAACCCCCTCAATTCATACTTAGAATTATGTAGCTTTTATATTTTAAAAGACAGATCTAGTGTTTTTTATGTTGGAATACTGACTCTTGCATGTTGATGATGATGGTAACTGTTGTAAACCCTGTTTTTTTGTATTTTATGTTTGAAAAGAAATTAAAAAAATATATCTTTAGCAATCTGAACAGTAGTATCTTTTAAAAATGCACATATGAGATCTGATTGAATTTCATAAGTCAAGAGTAAGCATCTTGAAGTCACTGGATTTACAGGTACAAAACTGGGATTTTTAACTTCAAAAATGAAATTAATATATGTTTATATATAAAAACTATTATAATGATAAAAATCCTTTTTTCAGCTGCTAATCTTCCTTGCCAGTAGAAGCAGAAAGTGTATGGAGATAGGTACTTAATTTTTATTTTCTAGAACCAATTTTTATCTCAATTTGGAGCCTAACCTGCATTGTTTATATAACCCAAGCTTCTGCTTTTTAAGTTTTTTTTTATTCAGTGGAATTATGCAAAACACAGTGCTGTGCCTACAGATTTAAAAATGAGCATTCTTTTATAGTAGTTTGCACTAATTTGTGCCACATTTCTAACAGTAGGCAGCTATATTTGTGTTAAAGAATTTATATGAAACATGGTTTAAATTACTTTAATCTGAGCTTCATTTTCTTTTAAAAACAGTATTCAGTGTGTTCTGATTACCAAAAAAAATGGCTTCAGATTGTTTTTTGGTTGTTTGGGTTTTTTTTTTTTTGAGACTGGCAGGGAAAAACTGTGTCATTATTTTTAGTACTGAAAACTATTTTACCAAGTGATTTTTTTCAGTCAGTTTAAGACTTACTGAACATTCCTATATTCTCCCTCCCCAAAATGTAACGGTACTTTATTCCCCAGTTAACTGATTCAATTCCTTTGAAGCACTTGTTGCACTTCAGTCCATATTAGAACAGTACAATTTTTACAACATCTTGTTATTGTGTAGAAAGGCACTTCTTAGTGCTCATTAGAGCATGGGGTTCATAAAAAGCCCAGCTCTGAGATGCTGCAACATAGGTGAACTGATGGCACCAACTGTGCTCACCACCTTGCTGGAGCCTTATATTCAATGAACACTTCATTACTTTGGAAATAATTTTCAAAAACACTCTGGTATGGGTATTGTTCGTGTAAAACATTCTTGATATTCAGCATCCTGGTTTTAAGTATTTCTACCTTTTTATATTTTGTCAGAGGTGTCTTTTCATCTCTATTTACTACAGTATCAGTGTATCTGTTGCTGGAAATGTAACTAAGATTTGTAAAATGTTTCAGCTTATGCAATATAATAAAAGTCTTAAAAAGTCACCAGTGCCTTAACTTTAATTGAAGATCTTCAAAGTCATACATTGTTTAGGAACGTACCTCTCTCACTTGATACTTTTTTTTCTAAATACCACTAAAAATGTGTACCTCTGTCATCACCATAATTCCAATGACAACAGAATGGAATTGTCCTTAAGTTTACCAATTCTAATTGAGTCATGTTCTCTGTTCCATTTCTGCTGAACACAGACATCTATATTCACATTAAATCTGATTCTTGTTTCTTGGTTAGTGCAGGTAGGGTTATTGCTTGTGTAAATTGATTTTGTTGCAATTGGAAAGGGGTACCCAGAGAAGAATGTTATTTCAGCTTTTGTTCTTATGTCTAATCTCTCTTTCTCCATTCTTTTATTTAGAGACTTTCTGTAGCTTCGAGAACAAAAAAAAAAAAGATTATTTCTCTGTGTCTGCAAGGTGCGTAAGACAGAGGCATCAATTCCAGCTACGAATAAGCTCAAGTACTTAAATCCAGGTAGAAGAACAAGACAATATTGTGATATAGAAGAGCTTAAGCTAAACTTAGGGGTATAATGTCCTATTCTTAATTGTATCTAACGGTAGTATTTTTCAAGCCTTTTTCTTTTCTAAGCTTCACAAAAGCCACATTTCAGTGTTTTCACCATTGTTCAGAAACCCTGCAAGACTGCAGGCAGGCACATTGCAAAGGTTCTGCTACCAGGGGGAGCACTTGCATGTGTTGTGTGATCCCTCCTTTAATGCTCTGAGAAGCCAGCCTTCTAGTAAACTACTGGGTTTCTTCTTACTCTCACAGAATAACATTTTTATTTTCAACTTTCCTGAGAAGTAATTTTTTTTTTTTAAAAACCATTGCAAATCCGACTGCTGTAAACTGGATATTTAAATCCCATTTTTAAAGGTGCTGCAAACATCAAGTTACTTAACTGTAACAGATGATTACACCTATATTTACTACTATAAGGAATCAGTGATGACTGTGCTAGCCTTCCTTTTCAGCTGAATTGCCCCTTTGATTCTGTTCCCTATCAATTCTGGACTTAATGGGCAGTAATTACTGAGACTGTAACCAAGATCCTACAAGAGAGCAAGGAGTTTGAATTTATATTACTACTGTCACATCATCGGTGAAGAAAAACTGCTGGTCAGGTAAGCTAGCTTGAGTTAAATAAATCTGGAAAGGGCTATCTTCTGCTAACTTGCTTAAAGGTTCTGGTACAAACTAGCAAAGAGGAACTTCACAGATTGGCTGAGTACTGTGTATTTCTGAATTATGAAACTTGCTGCAGGCTTGCAAAAGGCTCCCCTACTTTCAAGTAAACTTGGCTCCTTTTTGCAAAAAGCATACTGAGACAGATCAAAGCTCCACTGCTAAGTGTTTGAAATTATAAACTGCTCAGAGGATGCAAACGTGCCTCTCAAATACTGGGAAGGTGCTAACTGACGCTGATTAAGAAGCACAGAAAGAATCTGGTTATTTTGGCTTCAACTGATAAGCTAGCAACCCTGAGCAGGCAGTATTTCAGCATCTCAATATCCCAGAGGGTCTAAATCTTTGCAAAATAATCTGTTTTAAATTTTTTAAAAATATGTTTGTTCAAGATGATCTACTCAGAGAGATGCTACTGAGTTCTTGCAGAATGTATCACAATTGGAAGAATATAAAAAGTGAACCAGGCTCCTAAAGAAAAGTACCACATTATTTAGAATTTGTTCTGTAGAGAAGTAAATATCAGTAACAGTAGGTAACAGTGAAGAGTAATTTGAATTGTCACTAGTGGCCATAAAACATACATACCCCTGATGCAACTTTTGATTCTAATGTTATTTACCTTATCTAACCTCCAAAAATTAAGAATGCAGATTATAGGAACAGTCTGATTCATTACTACCAGAGAATTATGCATCAGACCATTTCATTATGGTGCTCCTTGTCGTTGGTTAGTAAAAAATTTCTAACCATTATGCTTCCTGTGCCTTAAAGCAGGTGTTAAGACTGAGGCATACAGTTAAGTAAGGATGCAAACTTCCAGACCAGTGGCATGAACACTCATATCAGTGGTGCCTTATGGGTTCCAATACACTATGTGCTGCAGGGTGTCAGCATGAGGAAATCCAGTGTGCTACAAGTTAGCAGGC
Source organism: Charadrius vociferus (assembly GCF_000708025.1). Lineage (NCBI taxonomy): Eukaryota > Metazoa > Chordata > Aves > Charadriiformes > Charadriidae > Charadrius > Charadrius vociferus. Next base: position 136,010 of record NW_009649570.1, read on the forward strand.
TATATGAAGATGCCCTGCTTTGAGGCAAAACAGAACCAATTTTCTGTTCAGTAATTTTACTTTGCAGTTAAGCGTTTTCTAACTAACTGAACTCTCTGAAATTAACAGCATATTGTCCAGACACTGTTCTCTCCCAGAGAGGGAAGACCTGATTGCTTATGTCGAGGAATGTTATGCAAAGAGGCTCTTGCTTATACTTATTGCTATAACACCCAAGGCCAGCTAACTTTCTTAGTTGCCCCGTTGGAGGGTCAGAAGCGGAAAAGCGTAGAGGGGTCACACCTGTAGGGAAGAGCAGACAGGAGAGGTGACCCAAAAATGACCCACAGGGTATTCCATCCCATCTGCCTCATGCTCAGTATAAAAGCTGAGGGATCAAAAGGTCAGCTCTCTTTCTTCAATGGCTGATGTCTGAGGAGGACTCTGTTCATCTGCCTTTGGTCCTGATCCGTGCATTCCTGAACCCAGATCTGGAATCCAGCTCCCATCCATCACTGCGTCCAGTCTGGGACTTCCCAAGTGCCTGCCAGTGACTGGACTGTCATCCTGGGAGCTTGGTACAGTTTTGTATATATTGTATAGATTTCATTTTTATTATTTTATTAATATTTCATTAAAGTACTTTAGTTTTTTTTCTAAACTCATAAGCTTCCTTCTCTTCCTCCTCAGAGAGGTGGGGGAGAGCATCTGTCGTTTGTTTCAGTGGCCAATCCGGCCCAAAGCACGACAGAAGATTTGGCTCTTTAATGTTTAGAACACTTTTTTTCTCTCTTACCTTGTGTTTATTCCAACCCAACCTATTCTATGATTACATGGTAGGAATATGATATACATGTATGCTATACAGGTATGATTATACATATATGTATACACACACGTATGCATACATGTATGATTACATGCTGAGCAAGTTGAAAGCTCTTCAAACAGTCTACACTGAATACCCAGGGCAAGCAAATTACTGTGTTTACTGATTGAAATGATGGGTAAAGATTTTACAATGTTCTTTGGGGTACAACTAGTCCTAAAAGAAAAAAGAAAACAAACAAAACCCAGTAAATTTGGAGAAACAGCAACTAAAGCTGAGTGCTTCAGAATGATAAATTTTCTTTTGACAGAAGTTTCTGATTCATATAGCCATAAGTTTGAGGGGTAATCTCTGTGACATTGGCAACATTAATGAAATACTACAGTTTACATGATGTGAAAGTAAAAATGTCACCCTAAGCTAGAGAAGTCATTGCAGCTATGTTAGTTTATGCTGAAGGACTTGCTACACAAGTGATAAAAGATGAACTGTAGTTTTATAGCCATTTTTTTATCAAATGAAGCAGCAAATTTGTCAGTGTCTACCCATGAAGGATATCTTGAAAGCACTAGATTAACTTCAGTACAAGGTGTATTTATAAACTAATAGCTTTTACTGTATATATTTGAGATTGTTGCTTTTTCTGCATTTTCATTTTTTCTTGAAACTGCAGTTGTAATCAATGATATAACACAGTGTTCTGTATCAGAAAAAAAATGAAACAAATCGGAAAAGGCCTGAGAGCACTGAATTTTTGTTCAAGTGGAAGAGGGAGAGGAGGACCAAGATGGTGATCTATGATCAAAATGAAGGACACTGCTTCATGTGTTCTAAGTTCGTAAGCTCTACATGCAAGCCATAAACCAGATGCTAATAATTACATTCATGATCTCTTGGTAATGCATACTTTTTCAGCAGTATCCTACAATTTATAATCAAAATCTCTGATATGTAAAAACATCGATGTAAAGTTACTTTGCTGTTAAACTTTACAATTTAAATGAAGCAGCCTTTTAAGAGTCTTACAGAGAAAGTATTAGTTGTGTGATTAGATGAGAGAAGCCAGGTAATATTACAGTAGTGAATTCAGTTTAATAAATTTAAATGAATTTAAAAAATGAATTTAAAAAATGAATTTAATTCTAGGGTATAGTCCCACTCCCAGTTCATACTCCTGTCACTTATAGGGCACATTTGATTTCTTCAGTGACCTGGTTTGACTCACGAGACTGCCAAAAAACCTAGCCTAGCCAAAAACCCTCAGTTGACTTAGTGGGTTTTGATTCAGCCTATGGAATCCCAAGACAAGGGATACATCCCCAACAGCGGAGAGAGAATGGGACAACTACTGTGGCAGCGGGAAACGACCTCACGGACTCCAGTGTGACGCTTCACCTCAGGGCAGCGGTTTGTGGCAGCGTTTGGAGCGTGTCGGGGCTGGGGTGGGAGCTGCACGCCTTCCTCTTGAAGTCCAAAACAGATCTTGAGAGACTGTTTCTGACATCGGGTTTATCTTTGCCCGGACACGAATAGACTTTATAAACATTTTTACCCTGGTACTAAAACCAGCCCCACGTAGGTAACTCCGGGACGCTACGAAGAAGAAACTGGTGTAAGTATACTTCGCCCCGCCGTCAGTCGCAGTTTCCCTTTGCGGAGGTAACTGCTGCGCCTCATGCTGAAGTCGGACCGCGCACAGGGCCGCCGAGGTCCTTCCTCAGCCCTCACCGCCCTCCGCGCCGCCCTC
>NW_009649570.1:138714-144342 GCF_000708025.1 Charadrius vociferus
GGAGCAGCCGCGGGCCGGATCGCCTCTGTGCCCAGCCAGGGCTCCTGCCGGCTCTGCCGGTGCCCCTGGGGGGTGCCTGCAGCCTGTGGCCGCGAAGGTGCTCGGTGTCTTGGTGTACGGCTGGTGGTTTTGCTGTCCGGCATCGCTAGGATCTTTCCAGAAAATGAAGGGTCGCCTCCTCTCACCCGGTTTTGTGCTCTCGGCGCTCCGCGGCCTTTTTTTTTTTTTTTTTCTTTTAATTATTATTATGTGTATTTCAAGAGCGTTAAAAAAATAACAATGTTTTATTACGTGCTTGTTGTAAAGGCAAACCGGTGCTGAGAACACTGACCAGGGCGCCGGACGGCTTCTGCCGGGTGCCGCGGTCGCTAGGGGGAACTGTTGCACTCACTGCAGCCTGTAAAAAAACGTGCTTATGTTCACTTTACCTTAAACATTTCTATCAGTGCTTCGAGCAATTGATAGTCACGAGTCTTTTGATAATATCAAAGCAACCTGTGTGATTTTTTTTTTTTAACTGGAATACAAACGGGTATAGTGCGGTAATGAGGGTCTGACTCGCCTTTGTGTTTTCCCGAAGGTGTAAAAAAGATTTTTTGCCCTGTGCAAGGCTTCTCCGAAACGCCTTTTTGTTTCAGCAGTGACTAAGCCCTGCTGGGAAGCGACAGGGACGGGGCAGCGCTCCCGGAAAGGCAGGAAGAGCCGGCAGAGGAACCCCCGGGGATGCCGGAGGGGCTGAGGTGCGGTTCTGGGAAGGCAGCAGCAGCCTGGGGCCTGCCACGGCCCCACGTCACAATGGATGTGTGTCCCCACCACACACCACCACCCCCCCCAATGCCAGACGGTGGAGGGAAAGTCTGGCGGAAGAAAAGCTGATCTAGCTGCAGGACCCTGAGCCAGATCAGTGCAAAGGTGAAAACCAGGTTAGACATAAAGATTTTGGGTTTGGTTTTTTTTTTTATTTTATTTTGATGCCAAGTTTATGAAAGAAGCAGCTGGGGACCCCGGTACCTGGAGCAGAACTACTGTAGAGTAGTGTGGAAGGCCCTAACTGCATAGGGACTTGATGTAGTGACATAATACAGCGACTCAGGTGAGTTGGTCACCAGTGTGACTTGAGTCAACCCAAGCGGACAAGTCAAACTGGAAGGATTGAAGGGGCCGTATGAAGTAGGGTCTGGAAGTGAGTGTAGTCAGTACCAGAGTATGCCGAGGCCACTGTTTTTAAGTAAAAGTTGTGTGTCAAATAATCCTCACAGTTTATTCTTTCAATCAATTTGTAAGGCCCCTGCCAGCAGATCAAGGTTAACAGATAGTGAGCGGGAAAAGGATCAATAGACAAAGTAAGTCTCTTGGTGTGATATTCTTAACCAAAGTCCTCAGGGTGTAAGTTTTAGCTAGATATCACAGACTTTGTGTAAAATCTCCTGCATCAGCTTGTTCATGTCCTTTTCCTTGTCTTCACCACTGTGTCATCTTGCCTGAATGATGTTTTAGGAAATAAAAAATTATATTTCATTTCCCCCCCCCCCCTTAGAGATAAGACGTTATGCAGAAATATGTAGTATCTGCTCTGAGGGAAGAGGAATTTTAAGAACAGCTAAGCTCAGTCCATCATTTTGTGATTTATACAATTCTCAGTGCTAGGTTTGAGAAAGATACAAGTACCTTGCTAAACTTTTGAAGGATAGGATTATAAACATATATGAAGCACTAAGTTTCCCAATTTGTTGAACTTCTTCAGATAAAGAACTTCAGAAAAGAAACTGTTGCAGTAAATGTTACAGATTAACAGCTACACTATGCATATTTCGGACGCACAGTTTTCTCAAATCACAGTATAAGGAGTCATTTCAGTGAACAAATGGGGAATATTGTTATATTTGGTTGTTATATATAACACATGACAGACCATTCCCATTTGCAGATACAAACTGTTCCATGACATGACACAAGATGTGTCATTTTGCTCTTAGAAACTGATGATTGCCTTGTGACCTATTCCTCTTCTAGAGCTACTCTGATATTTATTCACCTCTTGTTCTGTCTGGCTTACTAGCCTCAGAGTACAAACGTTCTTAATCCTTATCCCCTTAAAATGTTACAGAATGCAAAATGACACTGTTTTCTTCACTGTCAAAGCAGACCAGCCAGTACAGATCTTCGCCAGCATGCCTACCAGCTTGAATAGCATATTATTAGTGTGAGAACCCTCACTCTATGTGGCAGGAACCAGCTATATTAATGGTCTTTAGAAATAACTGTTGTGCAATAGTGCATTTTTTTTCTAATGTTCTTTGAGACGGCGTGTGCCTCTTGATTTCTTTTATTGTATTTTAAGGCAATGAGAACTTTGTCTTTCATGCCAGTGCATAAAAGCTTCTTGGACTCCTAAGTTTTGTTGACTTTGTAAAAGGTACAGATGGGCGGCGTCATTCATCCATCTTCATGTCTCTAAAATGTTACTATGAAGTGTCCAGACAATAGTGGATTATTTTGCCCTTATGGGTTGCAGTTTTGAATACTGCTGGAGACCAGTTCTGAACTTAATTTTGAAGTGGTAAGTTGAAGACAATTTCAATTCCCACCTCTGTGGGAGGTTGAAGCTCCATTTTCTGTCTAATTGGTAAGTCTCTGATTTCCAGAATTTAGACTACATGAAATCATACAGGAAAGGGAACTCTGCCCCTCTCTTGTTGAAATTATGCTGTTGTAAGTCAAGATTTATTGGGCTAGAAAGCAGGAAGGTGACTTTTTATCTTGCTAGTTTATATACTGGTTTGTGCACATGCTTTTTGGATAATCTCTCATTGAACAAAATAAGAGCAAGTAGAAGACAGATATGTAATCTTAAATATTTCCTCTTCCAGGTAAGCTTCCTAATTATAAATTTCATGCTTCATTCATAATGTTCTCCAAGCAGATTTTGTTGTCTTTTCCAGGTGCTGGCAGTTGTTGGATACAGATGGTGGAGAATGCCTCTAACATTACTCTCCCCCTTTATCCCCTTGAAACTCATTGTGAAGTACTGACTTTCCCATTTCTGGGGAAAAGAAGGTGTCTGTGCCCACCTCAGGGTTAGGTATTCTCTTTTATGTGCTTTGGTCCTGTTCTATACATACATATCTACATTGCTTTTAAACCCACAAGATTTGCAGGATAAATATTTCTTTTCTGTGGAGTTATGTCTGACAGATGCTCCCTGCCTTGGGGGAGAATTAATCAAATCTATTTCCAAAGTGTGTTTCACAACCGCTTTATCCCCGGAACCTCTAAATACTGTGGAGCAGGGTAGTAAGACATTTTATTCCAAAGAAGCTCTTTAATTAAAAAAAAAAAAAGGACTGAAAAATAGGATCAAAGTATTTGGGAAATCAAAAAGAATTATTAGATTTCTGAAATCTCCTGCAAACATGAAAATGCAAGATATATCTCCTGTCAGGGAGCCTAACTTAGTGGTAAAACCCCCAAGTATTATAAGAAGTAAGATGACCTTGTGGCTTAATGGTAGACTAAGACTGAGGAGAATCTAATCATCCTCGTTCTTTTATAGACTTCCTGAGTTACCTTGCACAAAATTGTTTAGCGCCTCAGTTTTCTATCAGGAATGTTTCCTTTTTCCTCTTCCCTGCCTTACCTGTTTAGACTGAGCCCCCCTCTTAAGGAGGGAGAGTTCAGGGCTCTCAGTATATATTGAATGAGTTCTCTCAGTATATATTGACAGTAACACAGTGGAGTCCTGATCAGCTAGTTTCTGCTTTACTAATAATCATTAAGCAATGATAATCAGTTTGGGATTTGAATTTGTTCAATAGAATACTGACTTCTTTGAGCTCCCGGAACTCAACAGTATTTTCTGAGTAAAGCCACACAGGTACCTATCTCTGGCAGACATCAGCTAGCTGCATTCTTTCCACATAATTTCAGAAGCTATAAATGCAAGAAAAAACAAGAAAAACCCCAAATCAGAAAAACCTACTTCCCCTCTTCCTCTCCACCAGAATTATGAAGCTTGGATTCTGACAGATACCTGGAATTGAGCACAGCATTGATAAATTTGGGCGTACTGCAGGACAACATTGTGTGTTCAGTCTTGCCAATAATCTTGCCTGGATGTTATTTTAAAATATTTTTTTAAATAATATGGGAGTAATGTTTACTCTTGCTTACATTCTTATATTGATACTATCAGCATGATCTCCAGTGTGATTTCCTGACTCCTAAATCATATAGAATCATAGAATGATTTGGGTTGGAAGGGACCTTAAAAATCATCTTTTTCCAACCCCCTTGCCATGGGCAAGGACACCTTCCACTAGACCAGGTTACTTAAATGAATGATTTAACCATTATTAATATAGCATTGTTTAAGAGGTCTAGGCTTCTGAGTGTGAAACACAAAACCCTATTATATACTACTGAGCATTAATGCTGGTATAGGGGGAACAAAAAACCCCAACAAATTAAAATGTTTTCCATAAAAAGATTTTGAAGTGCTGCAGTTGCCGATGCCTCATGCATCAACTGCAGATTTAGGTTTTTTTCTTTAGTTTTCCTAGTGTGAGGATGATGGATTATATTTTCTCTTCTTTTTTCCTTGCATCCATCTCCAGGTGAAATGACTAGAAATCTTCCCTGTTATGTCAGTGGAGATACTGAAAAATTACTTTTTAACTGGTGGTGTCATATCCACAAAGTGAGCACATCAAAAGGAAGAATTTGGTTTCCTGGATCTCTGCTCATAATCTTTTAAACCTTGTGCTTATTGTTACTGTTTTGTTTAGTGTTTGTTTTTTTTAACAATCATATTAGAAAAAAATCTCAGTGATTTTTTTTTTAACATTTGTTTTGGTGCTGTTTAACTGGTTTTGTAACTATATAGCGCAAGGTAAATCATTTAGGTGTTTTACCAATTTAAAACTGCGATTCTTGTTAAAAGCTTAATATACTAATGCTGCCTACAATATCTGGCTGGGCAGTAAGGATGTTATCCTAATATATTTTTCACTAGATATGTTTTTTTTCGGGGGGTGGTGGTGGTGGTGTCAGTTCATCATCTTACTTTACCACAGTTCATCTAGAAGGCCTTGCAGATAAACAAAACTGACAAATGAACTGTTTAGTGGGAAAAGTTGTGTATAATAATATGATACTTGACCTTTAAAGGTCTACTTCAGAAGTGGGCTAGAGAAATAATCACAAAGAAAAATTTATTTTTGTGCCATAAAGTGAAGCAGTTTCAATACTACTGACTACTGAGTCATTTCAAGTTGTATGAACCTAAGTTTAATGTGTGGTATATGATTCCCCCTCTCCACTTTTACTTCAGTTCAGTTTGTGCAAAAGACATTGTCTAGCAGGGACTCAGGTTTGCGAAACTACATTTTTAATGACATTACAAAAAGATTAGTACTGACAGTTTTTTATATATATTTCCTATGTGGGGCCAGCTCTTCCAGCCCATTTCCTTCAGTGATATCTGGAGAGGATCTGATAAGCTTTATACTGCTTTTCACAGGTCAAAGGGCATTGTCTTCCCCTTCGCTCCAGCTGCCAACAACAAAGTCAGACATATGTTATCACCATCACACAGGAAGCTGTGAGCCTGCTTGTGTTCAACAAAGTACA
>NW_009649570.1:144367-161435 GCF_000708025.1 Charadrius vociferus
GGTAGTATATAGCTGATAATACTATAACCCAATGATACTATTCTATATGCTCTGTGTGTATGTTTCAGTACCAGGGAGGGGTGTTTATCTATTGTTGATTGGTTTAATATTACCATAGCCTAAGTACAGGTATCGTTTTACAGGTGGTATCATCTCCTGAGGTGGGGCTGCATGTTGTTAAGAGAATAATTACTTATTCAGTAAAGAGCAAAGTTGCAGTGGGATTAAGTGATAATGAATTGAAGTTCATCTGAACAGATACAATTTCACATTGCCATTTAACAAAGAAGATGTGAATTGCCTTACATTTGTTCTAGATGCCCTCATTTTAACATACAGTATGTTGCATAACAGGATTAAAATGATGTACATTATATGAGCAAGCTCATATAATGAAATGCTGTCAGTCATGACATCTTAGTGTTGGTAAAAGTGGGTTTTCCACTTCTCCGTAATTTTGGAATGTGGAATCAGCTTAACAGGAGCTTTATGTTTTCATCACTGATAGCCAGTATTTTGGAACTGTGTTCATTAGTGCTAAATTTGGATCTATTTGCAGCTTGTCTTCTGCTTCCGGTACATTGTTTACTGCTTCAGGAAAATCTTCCCAATACATTATACTAGTTCCTATCCTCTGGCTTTTGCTCAGCATGGAACAAATCAGGTCAGGCACACTGAGTTCCAACTCCTGTCTCTAAGGACCAGTTGAAGCTCTACTATGATGTACTGCTACTACCTGGAAGTTCTAGGCCACACCATAAATAATACATACAGATATCTGTGGGAATAGAGGACTACAAAGGTAGAATTAAGCCCAGTGTTTGCCCACGCCTTCAGGGAAGTGAGGAATGGGGTCTGTTTTCTACTGACAGTGCCAGTGAGTGCAGCACTGCATCTCTCTGGTTGTTGTATCTTTGTGTATCTTTGGTTTTGAACCTTCGGTGGCTATGCCAAGAGCTTAATATACTTTCAGAAGGGCCTGAGAGTGGTTTGCTTCCTCTATTGAGATTGTAGATTACTTTAAATGTGAAACCAGCACTTGTGCTTTAGCCATCCAGAACTATAGGTCCAGTGTACAGTGCCAGTGTCCTGCCACTTTGCAGTGCTGTGTGGACAGAAGCAGTAAGTAGATATGAAAGTCTGGTGAACAAGTGCAATAGATGAGTAAATAGGACCATGGCATGACTCAGATCCAAACTTCTGCGTTCCTAGTCTGCCTGTATGTCTAGCAGGGAACACCAACAGCAAGAAATGGTGCGTTCATAGCAACTGAAGCTCAGAGAGATGGTAAAGCTTTTCATCTAACCCAAGGGATGGCACCAGTTGGGGTAAGAGGTTGTTCCTAAAGACTGCTGGCATTAAGCACTACTTTAGGTCACTGCCCCGAGGTGGAGCATAAGGGTAGCAATAATACTTACTTGAGCTTTCAATCATGACGTATGAGAAATAGTCCCTCATGGCAAGAAACTGTTGCTGTTCCACTATAAACAGCTGGCCTCTACTCATCATCCTGCTATGTTCCTGTCAATCTCTTCTGTTTTACTTATGAGTGAAAGCACTTGAACAATTTCACATGATTTTATACTATGGCCTATCATTACTGCAGACTTCATTTGTGCAGGTGTAAATGTATGCTTTTACAATACATCAGAAAAGTTTGTCAGGATTTTGGTGGGGGGATAGAAGAGGGAGAGGAAGTAGACTGTTAACAGTAAAATATTATCTACCAGCTGGAAAAGAGACATGTGACCATGTGTAGACTGAGTGGATATGTACCTGTAGTACTGACAAGAATAGCTAAAGGCAGAAACAAGGACAGGCAACAGAATGGAAGATAGGATATTGAATGAAGAATTAAATAAGAGTTATGGTTTTAGCCAAGAGTATGGCCATATAATTATAGATCTGCTTTAAGCCTGGCTAAAAATGATGAACCTCTCCATGATTTCAAACTAAGATATTCATCACTATGGCAATCCGTAAGTCATACTTGGCATCCCTTCTTGTTAGCTAAAATCCAAATGCCAAAAAATGTACACTGGCTGATAGACTGAAAGATAAAAGGTGTCAGTGAGGAAATGCCCAGAGTCAGACATATGGTGAAACAAAAAAAAAAAAGAGACGAGGCTGAGGGAGACCTTTTATTCAGTTGGCATTTCAACTGCTCATTCAGAGCAGATGGCCCTCTCAAAGAATACATACTTGGAGGAGTATGCTTGTGGTTCTACAGGAAATATGACTGGTATTATTTTACTTCTACGATCTTTGGATTTTTTTGAGTGCTCAGTCTTTTGAGCAGAGACAATGGACTAATTTGGGTTGAACTGCTGAGACCCAGTAATTTGGTTTAGATAAGGTCTGAGTAGGTGAGCTGTTTGAATGTACAATTGATCATCTTAAATACTCCTAACTTTTTGATCTTTGTCTATCTGCAGTTCATAGGAATGGCATTAAACACTTCTAGTTCTGATATTCTAGAAGACTGATTCTTAACAGTACTAGTCAAAGCTTTGTATTGCTTAATAGAGATGTCTGTAATCCCCAGTGAAACTCTGAACTGTATATAGATGCAAACTGGAAATATTGGAGATGCTCTGAAGCAAAAAACCTATTTTCAAACACATCTGATGACTGCGCTTTCCTAACTATCCATTTTGTGAAATGAATAAGAAAGCTTTTCTATCTTGATAGCCTTATCTTTATAAAGGTTTATATAGGTAACTTTGGAATATCATCAATGCATGAAGGGGTAGTTTAAAGCATTTGTAGCTTTAAAATTTTCAGAAAGTGGTTTGTGCAGACACTTTAAATGTTGCTCTGCGTGTTGGAAACAATAGGCTCTCTCACAGTAACGCTCAGTAGAAGGCTTGTTAGCTTAGACCAGTATGGCTGTACTTAGACCAGTATGGCCCATCAGAGCTCTGAACTCTGATCATGTTCTGGACCTCAAATGCTTCTTTAGTCTGCATAGCAGAAAGAAACCACTTCCAGGATTTATTCTAAAATCATGTCACTTGCTGAAACAAGGGTGAGTCTGCTGCTTACCATCTGAAGAAGGGGCACTATACCAAGAGATAAAGTCAGACTGCTAAGGAGCTGAGAAGAGATGCTGCCAGACTGTGCCCCTCAACTGAGAGCTAAATGCCAAGGGGTGAGAAGTAGGCTGTGTGAGTAATTTGGCCTGGCAGTTGTGTCCTACTGTGCTAGTTTTCAAAACCAAGCAACAGGAGGGAAGGAATGAGTGATAGGCTGGATGAATCCACATTGTATGTGGATTGTATACTCAAAACATCTATAATGTGCTTTACCTACCTGTGGGTAAAATCTTGAATTATGAATTATATAGGAAGAGTCAATCTAATCCTTTTGAACCATGATAATTTACCCTTTGCTTGGGATCCGGCCTTAGTTCTGAAAGTCATTAGCTTTCTCATACCTTAAATAGGTCTCAAAAATTTCCATTAACAGCAGTTAAAATTGGTGCTGGTGGTTTCCCAGTACACCAGTATTATATACGCACTGAATTTATCCATTTGTAGAGTCAGTAAGTCAGTATAGTATAAGCTGATATCCTGTTCACTGTTGAAATGTAATTTCTGAGATGTAAAGTTTCTAAGTTTCATATATGTACCTAGATAGATGCAGATACAGAGATATGTCAGGCCAGGTCAAATTTTAATGGCATTTTGCGCATATGTTCCTCCATTTTAGCCCTTGCCCTTCTGCAAATCAAATTCACGAAGAATTTATGCTAAAAGTTCTTTGATAAAAGAGAAGTTGCTAATATTATGGTGGTCCTGAAAGCTACGTTTATTACGCACCACTGGAACAAGAAGTTATATCAAAATTTCTTTTTAGATCCTTGAGTCGTTTGGATTGTACCTGAGGATTTCCATGTCATGGAAAAATTCCTAGATGGCATAAAGCCAGTGGAGCTTTTTTTTGTATCCTCTGCTTGAGGTATAGTAGGTGTACAAACAAGCTTTAAGTGATAGAGGTGGAAGGAATTCATACTGACCAGTAAACACTTTTTATTCTTATCTTGTACAATTTTATCTGATGGCTACCTTTCTATCTAAGTTAAGACAGAGAGATTTGTGACTAACGGAAGGCAAATAACTATTACCCTGAGAGCCAGCAGGAACGGAATACTGTCACTGTACTATGATGCTTTTCTTCATGTGACATCTGTTCTGATGTTGGGAAGAAATCAGCAAAAAATAAGTCAACTGATGTTATTTCATTCAAGTCTCACAATCTATCTAAAGGAATTTTATTTGGGTGGAAACTGCTTCAAACTGCGCAGTATCACATTGTGAAACTGCTTGTTTTCTGATTGTCACAAGAGGGAGCTGGAGTTCTTTGCAGTTTGTAAAAGCTGATGTTCCGCTGTAATTGGGAGACGGTGGTTTGCTTGGAGTTCTTTTTGTTTTTTTTTTTTTTTCTCGAGGGTAAAAGAAGTCCTTCTTATTATGGGCTTATTGTTGCATTGTACTGTATTCAAATAGTAGAATATAAAATTGTTGAAAAGCTTAGTTCAAAACAAGAGCAGTTAGTAAGAAAACAATTGTTCCATACTGGTCTTTATTTTGTACTTCAATGGCAAATATATAATTGGAAAAATTATAATGTAAAAAGCATTCTTGGGCATAGTCATACTGTTAAGCAGTGAAATTCAAAGAACAGGAGTTGGGAGGAAATCTCAGTGAGAAACTTCATTTCTTTAGGTAACCGTCACAAGGTGAATCTGAGTCATCAGCTAACCAGGGTAAAGAAAATGAAATAATGATGGTTTGTCCGTCTGAGGCCCTATTCCTGTTTATGCTGGTATTTGTAGGATGCCAGCATCCTGTATAAAGGCTCTCCTCTTGTTTTGTGGTAGAGTGAGAAATATCATTGCCCTACTTCAGAATCCCCACTGGGAACAGGTTTTGGAAAAAGTAGTAACACAACTCTAGGTCCATTTTTTCTTCTGGATAGTCGCTGAACAATCTGACACGTTAGGGGATTCTATACATCCCTGGATCATTCATTCACTTCTAAGCATGCAGACCCAGGAGGAGAAGTGCATTCTTGGAAATGCTTGGGAAAAAACGTAGACAGTGTTACAAAAATGGCTAGGCCTCCACTTTTCATAATGGAATAGGAGGATGTTAGTGAGGAGATGTCTCTCACATTTGTTGAAGAAAAGGTTTGGAAAAGTTTCTTCTCTGGGTTTAGAGAAGAGATGTCTTAAATGGTAAATGATTGCAAAGACTTTGTTTCGATCAGTAGTGAATTATTATGATGCAAGAAAGATAATGCGGAAATCCTTTTTCTGTCTGTGGGGAAATCTAAACTTCCTTGTTCTTTCTAATTCTGGGAAGAACTAAGTCATTTCTCTTTGAAGTATTTGTTTATATGTCCTTAATTCTTAGAAAAACTTTTTCACTCGTATCTATGTTAGCCACATTCTGTGTTTCTATTGTGTTGTATAGTCTGTATTAACTACCTTTAAGCATCACGAGGGTTGGACCTTTCTCTAGAAAAGCTTACCATGCAGCAATAAACTGATTTCATATCTTGCACATCTGGCAGCAATTCAAGATTTTTAAAACATCAGCAATGCTCCTGGAAGATCTCTGTACACAGCTGAGGGCTTTACAGGGCTGTGGCAGTGGCTTTTTTGGTTTTTGCCTTTATGTTTCCAATCTCTGAGAATATTTATTATGTGAGTTTTCTTAGAATTAAAGTAATAGAAATGCAGTATTTTTAGGAAAGAAATGGTTTTCAAGGTAACAGCAGATATACTTTGAGAAATACTACTTTAATGAATGCAAAGTCAGGAAGAATAATTTTTAAACATTTTTAACACATATAAAAGCATATAGTCAAAAGACTATATGCATCCCTTGTGAGGAACAGCATTATGGAGGCCCATTTTTTGTTCCTGAAAGAGAACACATCTTTTTCCTTTCAGCTTTGTTTAGTTTACTTCGATATTCTGCTGAAAATCCCAACCAAAAAAGGCAAGAAAGAGGGGAAAAAAAAAAGAATAAAAGAAAAAATCTCTTGCTCATTGCGCCGGTGAAAAAAATAGGTTACACTTAAGTGGGTTTTGTCTTAGAATTACTGAAGAATTAGAGAGGGATTATATCCTCACTCTTTTCTACTGTTATTATTGAGTACAGCCGAGTTCACAAATCAAATGTAGGGCATCATAAAAACTTGCCACAATGTGAGCTATAATTTGCTTTGTATTTACTCTTGGGAACTTTGAACAAAGGTCAGCACAAGTTTTGTTACCCCTCCCATTTGCATTTTCCCACACTTTTCTTTTTCCCACACTTTAATGAATCTATATAGTGCTTACTTATGATCATCATAGTGATTTATATTTAAAATGTCACATGTATTTTTGAACTCAAATATGATGCAGATTCATGACTGGAGTATTTATGAGATACTGTCATTAATTCTGTCCTGTTTTTGTCAGTAACACGAGGACTCTTTCTGGTTTTGTCCTCTTTTTTTCAAGTCAGAAATACTTTTCCTTACATTTGCAATGGATTCTCCACTGAAGTGTTTTTCATTTGGTTTTGGGTTGGGTTTTTTTTCCCAACAGTGGTTTTTCTTTAGAACGCAGCTCGAACTTGCACATTTTCTTCAGCACTACTTTCTTTTGACCAAGAATTCAAAATGCGAGGGTAGGCACTGCCTGTCCACCATGAATTGTAGACTGCACCCCATTTACCTCCTCTTAGCTTGTTATTTGTTCTGACCTTGGTCCCCAGCTGAAAGATGTGAAGACAACTAACAAAACCTTATTATTTTTGCAGGGATTACTGTCTGTAGGAACAAGGCACATAGAGATGAAAGAAAAAAAATAATTTTAATTTCTGTTTGAAACATCAGGTAGAGACTTTGTATCTTTCACTTTACTGAGTAACAAATTCCTAGTTCTTTGTTATATATGATAGAGTTTCAAATTTTATACAGGTTTTAAAAACAGCTGGTAATAGAGAAAGTTCTTGCAGGTCACAGTCTTCCCATCATAAACCCTTTGCACTGTTCTTCAGCTGTTCAAATAAACATACCTCTGCTTCTTTTCTTCCTGCTGAGAAATTAGTACATAAGCCCAAAGAAACAGGTGTCATACGAAACAGAACAGCATTTTGTTTGGAAGACTTTTCTACTGACACTGTTAGTTTTACTTATTGTCTTTAATATTGAAGCTATCAAGTTTTAAGCAACTTACAAGGGTGAAAGTTAACAGGGAAACTTGCATATTTGTACATCTTTAAGACAAATGTATATTTGACCAATAAAATTATTGCTCCGTTGAACCTGCTTTGAGTAGGAGGTTGGCCTACACAACAACTGTCAGTTCCTTCCAGCCTGAATGACTATTATTCACATTGGCGACAGTTATTCTATGATATGAATAATCCATTTATCTTAGACAGGTAAGCCTGATAAACGACCCGTTGGGCCCATCAGCTGTTGCTCTTATTATGTAGTTATTGTTTTCATGTTGCCTTTTGGTGGTCTGCATACAGGCAAACCTCCTCTTGCATCGTGGAATCCTGTTAATCTCAAGTGAAATTTGTATACAATCTGAACAATGAACCAAACAATGATAATGGCACAATGACACGTTCAGCTCTGGAGTACCAAAATCCAATGAATTTGTATTGACACCAAAGCCATGTTATCCTGTGGTAAGAACAATCTAAACTGTTTTGGAATATAATATGAATAGCACATATAGTATGAATAGCACAGACTATACTGTGTATTTGAGAAAGCCTATTTAAAGACCGCACGGAGAAAGACTTAGTTATTCTGAGAAGTGCAGAGCTAGCAGCTAACTCAGTTTATAGCTGAACTCATTGTTGACCCATGGTCAATAATGGGTATTTTCTCATACACAAAACATCAGACAAAACAAAGCAAGTTTTATTGTATCCTGTTCTGTCAAAGAAATGTCTTTCTAATATTACTATTCTGACATTCTTCTACTATTCTTCTTCTGGGACTCAATGAAATCTATCTGCGGGTCCTGGGGGAACTGCTGGATGAAGTTGCTAAGCCACTTTCCATTATATTTGAAAAGCCATGGCAGGCTGGCAAAGTCCCTACTGACTGGAAAAGGGGAAAAGTAACCCCTATTTTCAAAAAGGGAAAAAAGGAAGACCGGGGGAACTACAGACCAGTCACTCTCATCTCTTTGTCCGGCAAGATCGTGGAGCAGATGCTCCTAGAAACCCTGCTAAGGCACGTGGAAAATGAGGAGGTGATTGGTACCAGCCAACATGGCTTCACCAAGGGCAAGTCATGCCTGAGAAATTTGGTGGCCTTCCACGACGGGTTTACATGTTGGTGGATAAGGGGAGAGCAACTGACGTCGTCTTCCTGGACTTGTGCAAAGCGTTTGACACTCTCCTATCTGACATCTTTGTCTCTAAATTGGAGAGACATAGGTTTGATGGATGGACCACTTGGTGGATAAGGAACTGGCTGGATGGTCACACTCAAGGAGTTGCCGTCAACGGTTCGATGTCCAAGTGGCGACCAATAACAAATGGTGTCCTCAGAGGTCAGTACTGGGTCCGGTACTGTTGAACATCTTTGTCAGTGACATGGACAGTGGGATTGAGTGCACCCTCAGCAAGTTTGCCGATGACACCAAGCATGCGGCATGGTCAACATGTTGGAGGGAAGGGATGCCATCCAGAGGGACCTTGACAGGCTTGAGAGGTGGGCCTATGTGAACCTCATGAAGTTTGACAAGGCCAAGCGCAAGGTCCTGCATGTGGGTTGGGGCAATCCCAAGCGCAAATACAGACTTGGTGGAGAATGGATTGAGAGCAGCCCTGAGGAGAAGGACTTGGGGTGCTGGTTGATGAGAAGCTCAACATGACCCAGCAGTGTGCACTCACAGCCCAGAAGGCCAGCTGTATCCTGGGCTGCATCACAAGAAGCATGGCCAGCAGGTCAAGGGAGGTGATTCTGCCCCTCTACTCTGCTCTCATGAGACTCCACCTGGAGTATTGTGTCTAGCTTTGGAGTCCTCAGCACAAGAAGGACAGGGGCCTGTTGAAGCCGAGTCCAGAGGAGGGTCATGAAGATGATCGGGTGGCTGGAGCACCTCTCCTGTGAAGACAGGCTGAGACAGTTGGAGTTGTTCAGCCTGGAGAAGAGAAGGCTCCGGGGAGGCCTTACAGTCATCTTCCAGTATCTGAAGGGGGCCCACAAGAAAGCTGGAGAGGGAACTTTTGCAAGGGCATGTAGTGATAGGATGAGGGGGAATGGCTTCTAACTGGAAGAGGGTAGATTTAGATTAGGTATCAAGAAGAAATTTTTCACTGTGAGGGTGGTGAGGCACTGGAACAGGTTCTCCAAAGAAGTCGTGGATGTCCCGTCTCTGGAGGTTTTCAAGGCTGGGTTGGATGGGGCTTTGAGCAACCTGGTCTAGTGGGAGGTGTCCCTGCCCATGGCAGGGGGGTTGGAACTCAATGATCTTTAAGGTCCCTTCCAACCTAAACTATTTTATAATTCTGTAAAAAAATTAGTGAAAAAAAAATGGTTAATTTTCACTGTGAAAAATGTCATAGAAATTGGACACTTCAGGAAATTTTTTTGGGGAAAAGAAGTCACATCGTCTCTGCCAAAAATTCAGTATTAATGGTAACAAAAATGAATATTTTCTGAAGAAGAGAAGTTGATAAAATTTTTCTGACCAGCTTTAGTTCAAATAATTTTATTTGATAATACCTGTATTACTGCAAAATGATTCTCTAGGTAAAGAACAGGACCTTCAAGAGCAGTTTGTCTGATAGCATTTATTAGTTGTGGGAAAGTCACCTTTTCACAATTATATTTTGCAAATGTAATTCCAGTAGCATAAAGGTTGTAAGCATTACTGTTTCTATAATTAAGTGTACCTTCACTTGCTCTTTTTTACATTAGTTATATTTTTCTATTATAAGGGTGTTATTTCCAGTATTCTGTTCCCATGGGAAGTTTTATTTATCAGCCTCATCAGTTGCCTTGTTATGAAAATGTATACCCAACTCTTTGCTAAGTTAGCTGCTTATTTAGTATCAAATATCACCATCTGTTCTTATTATCTGACAAAAATACAGATGATCAGGCTAGAGGTGCCTTAGCGTCGGTGTGAGTTTAAAGTTCAGATGTTAGATACACTGGCATAAGCCATATCTTCCTTCCTACCATAGAATTTGAGTGAGAAAAGGATTAGAGGTGCTAATTCTGTAGTTTGTTCCTGTTTCATTGCGAAGGCACACCCTCAGAATGTGGGAAGCAAATGTCTTTCTCCTGAATGCAGACTCGAGCGCTGTGATTATCTTTGATCTATAGACCAGTTTGCTTTCTGCAAACTTTTGCTATATGGACACTGTGGGGCATAGTGAGAAGGGAGTTAAAAATCTGGGACAGGAGCCTCTGGTGCTGCTGAGATTTACTTTTAGTTAGCAGCTGGGCTTTGTATGGTGCCATAAATCAGGTAGCCATAAAAAGAAAAATTGTTACACAATTCAGAAGGAAGTGGAATATGATAAACTCCTGTTTACAGCCTGAGTGACTTCCTTTCAAGCCCTCCTCCTTCTTTAGGAAACAGAAAAATCACCCTAAGCTATTTGACAAATTAATATCTATTGAATATATTCAGTACATATTCATTCCTGTTGTGACAGAGCATAGGCACTTTAATTGGGGACTGTGGGGCTCATTGTGCTGGGCACTGTCCTAATGCATATTGAAAAGGCTGGGCTGGCTCTATAATTACCAGAGAAAGGAAAGGGCTTTCTCCTTCCTGCCTGCTCCTCCAACTGTAGGGTATTTGATGCTAGTCTGTAATTGTGGCTAAGGAAGCTTCTGAAAGATTCTTTTCTTGATAGGGAACCACACAATTACAATATGGCTACTCAGTCTGTAAATGGATTTTCAATAAGAGCAAAGCTGCTAAAACTTGTATACAGTTGCTCTGCTTCCTTAAAATGCTGGAACCCAACAAAGTTTTTAAATCAAGGCCCAAAGCACTACAGTGAAGGTGGGCTGTAATCTTCAGTTTAATGGTATTCTGTCATTCATTATAAGATAAATTGTTATAGTGTGTTCATCAATGACATACAGCTTAACTGATGACTCTGAATGGTATTTTATGGTATTATTGTAGTGTTTAGGAACTTGGTTCTTGGGCACCGCATCTGTTGTGCCACACAGGGGAGCATATGCTGCAAGTGACTGGCCCTGTGTTAGAAAGTTTTTACATGTAAGAGAAGAGACAACAGACATATACAACCAGATGAGGAATGACTTAAATGGTCAAGATGACAGATGAAAAAATCCTGTAGAATTATATATACAAGACTTGATCTTAAACCCTAGAGTGCCTTTTATCCCACGTTCCCAGGAACAGAAAACAGAAACCTGTTAAGCTTCAGCATTTCAGTGAAACAAATAACTTATTTTAAAATCCAGTCACTTAAGTAGTTTCTCATGGCCAGCCATCAATAAGCTAGATGACTTCATGTGATTTCTTACCAGTTTAGTGTTCTCTGTGTAACTACAGTGTGAATGAATATGAAGGAATGAGTGGAGTTTTTATTGAGTTTGCTGCTTAGTCTTCAAATTATGAAGTCAGACCTCTGCCTAATACTGGGAAAGGAAGTGAGAAGTGTTCAGTGTTTTAATCTATGTACTTTCTACAGAGAATACCGTTTTTAAGTCCACCCGAACTGCTATGCCTGCCTCCGTAAATTATGTGATTCTGACTAATATAAGCACATCAAATTTTCCTTTATTAATAGTGCCCAGTGTTAGATGTGATCATAAAATACACATCTTCATTTGTAACTTGGATTTTAGAAATCCCCATAGACCAATTGAGGAAGTGTAAAGAGACCAACCCGAAATGTCCTGGGAGAATTTCCAAAAAAAGCAAAGCAGCAAGACATAGAAATCAAAATAACATCTTTAATTTTCTCTGCCTTAAATTCTTAGAACACAACTACTGTTTCAACTTTCTTGCAAAATCACACTATTATCATTTTGATATTTTCTGGCTACTGTAGACAAATGTTTAAGGCTGTAATTAGGGACTCCCTCTGTTCCTGCCTCTTCAGCCCGTGTCCCGCAGCTCTTTTTTTAATACTGAGTGCCTATTCGAGCTTACCTACACAACTGAGAAAGGAAATACATTCAGCCAGCTGCAGTCCCCACTCTCCTTACTTTCCTTTCCGATTCTAAAGAAACTGTGACCTATGCAGACAGGATTGGATAGGGCTTGGTACTTTTCTCTCTGTTGCTTACCATAACTTTTGCTCTTGCCTGCTCATGGCCTATGTTGTCTTCAAATCAGTTCATAGTGCTGGCTCTGCTTAGAACACGACACTATTCCAAAAATTAAGTTGCAAGAGCTAATCTAAGCTGAAAAAGTATTCTCAAGGGACTGGGCGGAAAGCTTGCTTATACATTCTGGGAAAGGGTTCCTTAATTCTTATGCTAGTATTTTGGATAAATCTACAGTTATGAGACTTCCGAGACATCAAAGTTCATGGTAGATATCACAGATCATGGTATCATGAGATATCCATAATAATAAAATTAATAGGTCCTACAGCTGCTTTCTCTACGGGGTAGAGTTAATTCATTTTTACTGTTGGAAAGGTGGGTCCCTGATGGAATTTTGCCATGTCACTTTTACAAATCTGTGGTCCTAGTGAATTTTTTTCCTGATTATTCGAAACATTAAAAAGTTAGAATTTAAGATCTGACATCAAAACCTCTCATGGTAAGTTAAAATTCCTAATGCTGCACGTGTTAAAATAAGTCATTGTATTGCATTTAGTGGGACTAGTCATGTTATTTACAGCTTGGTGTGCACTTCAGTGATTTACTGAAGACTAATCTCGCCTAATGCATCTTTATTATAATGCTGTTGCAGGTGAATATATGTGGACAGAGAATAAGGAATTACAGATTCCTGTAATGAGTATCTAGAAGATTAACCTCACTAAAATAACTCATCAACAACACACTTCTTGATAATGATTAATTCTTACACTTTATTAATCATATAAAATTGTTGGTTTATAACACTTATATTAGCACTGAGCATACAATACCTACAGAGGTGATGCCATATAGTTAGGACTGATGGTGAAATCCTTGGTGGTTCTTAATCTCTGAGATCAGGGTGATCACTTTATTCTTCTCTAATTTTCCTTGACTGTGTGTGATGTTCTTATGCTGTTGCCCACTCCCTCCCAAGAGGGATGTCTCAGTGTTGCTTATCTTGTTTTTGGCTTTTCTGATCATGCTTCTTGTGTGGTAAGAAGGTTGTTCTGCTTATCTTGTCTGACAACTTTGGTTACTTGAATGCCTGCTACGTGTACTGACTCACCTGTCTTTGCCTGTTTGGTTGTCACATTGGTCACATATTTGTATAAAATTTTTATACCTTATGTCCAGTTATGCCATCGCAGGATTAGGAAACACTTAGATAACATAGTTAGTTACACTGTTTTAGAATACTGGTACTTGGGTCCAAGGCGTACAAATATTAATTGTACCCTGATTAGTACAGTTACAGTTTATGGGTGTTAAAAGGCTTCTATCTTGCCTACAATCCAAACTTAAGCAAAGATCAATAACTGTTTCTCTTAAGATAGAAAAATTGTTTTAAATTTTCAATAAAATTATATAACAGATGAGAGCTATATGAAAAAATTATTAATAGATTTGGTGTAATCTCTCGCTTGGAATCATGGAATAAAGAGCGTTACAGAATATTTTTTTTAGGTTTGTGCCCTCACTAGTATTGTTCACTTTTCTATAAGAAGACTGTGATGCCTGGCACCATGCATGATGCAAAACTGGAATCTCGGATACAGTCATGGGAGACACTTCAGAAGTTCTTTACAGACTAAACAATCATATGACCAAGCCCTGCAACCATTTAGACAAAAGTGCTTGAGTCTCACAAAGTGAAAGGCAAATCTAGATGTTGCTCCCATCTCCCTGGGGCATGTTTTCCTTCCTTCCACATATTTTTCTGAAGCAGGACTTGACATCCTACTCTCATACCAGCAACAGCTTCTTTCAGTAACTGTCGTCTTCTCCCAGCAACTACAGCTGCCTCCAACTGTTTGCGTTAGGCTACAGCAGACACGAGAGAAGGCTTTTGACTGTTGGAAGAGCTTTCATTGCTCAAGCAGCTGTTCCTGATGTTCCCTGGGGAAAAGTCAGAAATCTGGATGGAAGCCGGTTGGACCACATGAATTTGGGTGTCTTTCACATAAAATTATTGCATTATACTTTCTAAGAGGGTCAAGCAATTTTTAAAGAATAGGCTATTGATTGTCAACATAGGAACATAAAGTAATTTCTACACTGCCATTTTTTCATCAGTTCTACATGTGCATCATTTTTTAATTAATTTATAGACACAACTGCAAAGCATTAAGTTCTAAACAGATTTTTTTCATTAAGTCTTTTCTTCATAACACCACATATAACACTAGATATAGAAATCTGTAATATGCTGATTGCTAGTAGCTCTTCGTTCTAATGTTTTTTCATTAGAGCACTAACTGATAGAAGGAGCAGTCCACAAAGGGAATGCAAGTGTCATAAGAATACACCAATCTCCCTTAATAAGAAGAAAAAAAAAAAGAAAATTCAAACATCCACTCGTTATTGTTGTTCAAGAGCTACTACAGCAGCTTAAAAGCTGCCTCACAATTAGCCAAACAATGGTTCAGCTAGCTGGTTTGTGATGTGTATGATGGAATTCTTTTCCACTGGCTTGTATAAGTTTTCCTCAAAGATAGCTAATTCTCCAAGGCAGGCAAATGATTTCAGATTTTTTTTATGGCGTAAGTAATATACAACAGTCCTCATATATGGAAGTATATTATGACCATTAGATCTCACACACATTAGATTTTGTAGCTAGCATGTTATCTCCAGTAGATACAAGCAAATGTAGTATCCCTGCTGCTGGAAAGCTACTCGTGCCTGTCAGCACATCTGTCCAGGCAGAACAGAGATGCTGATACCACACTTGCCTGCTCTTGTCTCCTCCCTAGACTAGCACCTTTTTCTTGATTGGTCCTCAGCATATTGAATCAGAAATGTTGAAGAGGCTAAATATGTAAAATAAGTTTTTTCAATGCACATCCTGGACAGTCTCAAACATTTTCTATTTGAAAATACTGAATGATTTATCTTGGTTGGTTATTCAAAATGATTGAAGCTCCCCTACCCTCTAACTTACTAAAGTATGTTTTTGCATGAAAAGAGCATGTAAGGCAGCGGAAACAACAGCATCAGCAGACTGACTTGTGTTGAGTTGCATTATGAATTTTGGGATAAAATGTGCTTATTATACATGGGCTTGTGCAGTGACCTGTACACGCTCTAAGTTGATTCTCTGTCTCCTTCCCCCAAATTTGTTTGCTGTTGCTGGCTTAGGACTGTTCTCAGGGTTTACCTTGAATGCTGTCCAGGGTCTTGAGCAGGTTGTTCATGCCTTGTGTGGGACTCTGGGAGCCCCTTGGGGCATTAATGCTCTGGAGTACTCACCGTTTGCTTTTAACTGCAGCTAGATTTCCCAGGAGCCAGTAATGGTCTAAGAAAGTGCTGGCTTCTGAAAAGAATTCTTTGGCTTTAGAAAAGTGCAGAAAGTGTCTATGCTGTTTTTCGAACGTTGTATTTATCACCACCAATGGAGACCTTCTGCCCCTGAATCAAATACAGTGCAGTGTGAGTTTGTTGAATGTGATTCAATGTAAGCTCTATTATGAAGATGTTGCTTCTGTTGGATTGTTTTCCTTCTTGACAATATAGTTGCAAACATTTCAAGTTCTTTGATTAATGAACCACACCTATAAATAATTATATCAGCTATGTGTAATAATTATATAATTGTATTGGCTAATTTATTTCAATTTTCTCTATCAAAGTAAAGTTCACACATTAATATCACTAAGTACCCCAAAGCATCCCTTTAATTCCCTAATGTACCCTATAAAAATGCATCTCTGTAATATCATAAGGGAGATTATATCTGTAACAGTTAGTTAACTTAATATTGTATCTATTTTCTCTTTGGCCTTCTTAGTACCTTCTCTTAAACTAGAGATAAAATATAAAATTTGATGCATTTCCAGGAAGCTAATAACAATTTATGTTAAAATAATGCTTATCATGTAAAGTTTACAGTAAGTAACAACAATAGTTTCTCTAAACCAATACATAAGGAATAATTTATTCCTCTATTCTAATTTATGAGTTTGATGAGCTTTATGAATGGAATAAAAATCTTGTTCTCATTAGCTGTTGGTTGTTTTTAACAGTATCTGCTAAAGCCTTTGGCTTATTTTTCAAAGGGATTTGAAAATATACCCCCATGAGATTCAAACTTGGTTAATTACATTTTGAAATAATCCAGACACATGCACTGTTTTCTTAATGTTCATTTTTATTGTGATATTCCAGGATCAAAAAAAGGGCATAGATTGTGTTTGCCCCTCTTTTCTTCCCTGCAGACATATGCACATCTGGAGTGTTTAAAAAAATCTGTTACAATTTGAAGTTAAGAGATTGTGTCTAATGTTAATACTGGGAATCTTTGTAGTGGTTTTTGTCCTGCAGTCTATTAAGCAACCTTATGATATTTGTACCAAATACACAATAACATGTAGCAAAATCATTGTTATGGATCATCATGCTTATCTTTGGATTCCGTTTCTTGAAGATTTTTTTTTCTAAATTAGTGATTGAAAATGGCCTCATTGATCCTTCATGGTTTTGAACTGTTGTTCAGTAAATGCAATTTGCAAAATAATTTAGAACCACAATAAAGGGATTTTCTGGGTCCATTTTTTCGGAGAATTCTGAAAGGAGTGGTTTGTTTGGAGTGCAGTTCTGCAAGCTGTGAATGCCACTCTTTGAAGTGTTTGAGTCTTCAGAATCCTTTGGTCGCCTCTGGGTAAATATCATGTTTATAGTTCCAAGAATTTGGTCCTGCATGGCTGACTGGTTAAGAATGGGGGTCTTC
>NW_009649570.1:161482-161806 GCF_000708025.1 Charadrius vociferus
TTTTATGAGAATGTTGTGGGTATGTTCTCATTATTGTGTAGGGCTGCCATTTTGCTTTAATTTTCACCAAGGCATTAGTGAGGACTGACAGCAAGTATATGATTTATTATTGTGACTGAGACAAGAATATAGGCCTTTTCTCTGCACTCTCCTGGGAAAAAGAAAAATAGCATGAGCGTTTCTGAAACAACTGAGGTGCAGCGACAGGCGCACCCTGAGAATTGACTCTCGGCTGATCCAAAGAAAATACCTGCAGCTGCATGTGAAATAAGCTCTCTGTTTGCTCTATGGCTGTAATTATTTCAGTGTATTTGTGTTGGCCAC
>NW_009649570.1:161851-178568 GCF_000708025.1 Charadrius vociferus
TGAGGCACAGTTATGTTTTGAAATCAAAGCTAGACATGCAAAGCCATCAGCAAGGATACCAGGATTACAGATTTAACTCACAATAGCCAATTTTAAATGTAACTTATACTGAACTGTGTAGTATTATTTAACTATATAGGTTTATACTGCTTGTGAAAGCCAATCAACGAAGGATTATCTTTGACCTAAATGACAGCCATCTGCATTTTGCTTTTTCACCAGTAAGTTCTCCACTGGTGTCTCTCTTTTATTGCATTGAAGATTGTGCCTGGTAGTTAATGGAATCAGAATGTCTTTAACTTTTTTTCTCATCTTATCTTGATAATGCCTATCATTTCCATAACAGCTTCCTGCTTTTCTAATGTGGCTGTCAGTCTATTTCACTGTGTCAAATATTAGATGTCGTTAGATGTCATTATTTAAAATGTTAAATCCTATTCAGATTCCTTATGTGGCAGATAAGCATTTTCAATAAAGGACAAGAATACGTGTCTTTTCCAAGACAGTTTTTGTCTGAGGTCATATATTATAAAGCTAGAATACCCTATTAAAGGCACACAATTAGGTTGTTCAGCAAACTTCAGCACTTTCAAGCCACTCTTATGATAAAACGTAGCACAACGTCAATGAATCCATACTTTAAAGAAAATGAGCTGTACTATTTATTGCACAACTAAATATTAAGCCACACAATCTCTTTCTGATTAAATTTCCTAATTAAATAATGCAGCTTTGCAAAATACTTGCAACCACAACCCAAGTTGACTGACTTTTGCTGTGGTTTGTGTTTTTTTTTATACAGGCGCAAAATTCAGAAGCAGATTTCCTGGAATGTGAGAAGTCTTTTGAGTAATCCATGAGTAATTCATGATTCTGCATCAAACTCCAGCAAAGAGAAATTTTTAAATACAGGAACGTGCTGGTTATATGATTTTGACCAACTATTCAGAGAAGCTCCAGTAAAGTCATCAAAAAAATCAGTCTCTTGCAGTAGGTGTTAAAGTTCTGTTTGACCTGTTTCTTCAGCTGACACAGCTGTTTTTAAACCAGTCACTTAAATTTAGAAAAATGTAAACCAGTGAATGAAGAGAATCTACCTTCCATTTGACGTTAGATAATTTAAAAGGAAACCTGTTAGTTATTTAGAGTTATGAAATTGTGGAACGCAGGTTTAGGCACAAATATTAAAGGCAAAGATTGAGCAAATACTTAAAAAGACATCTCTGTTATCTGTAGAGTTTTTATTAGATTTACAGTTCCAGTTTTTATGTTTATTTCAATCCAGATCTTTAAGTGCAAGCTATCGGTTCCTCCTGTCAAAGTATATAACTTGCAGTAAACGTTTGTATGAATATCAGCAAAATAAAACTTTCACAAGTCAGTAGTTTTAATAATCACATGCCTACAAAAACTGCAATAGCTTGAAACACATTCCTTTTACATGCCATAGTGCTGTTCTGATGGGGAATGCTTCTTTAAAATCAACCATATCTGATCAAACCCCACCCAGTCTAGCCCTTGTGAAGATGCTGTAGAGCTATCTTTGAAAAGGATATATTTAATTAAAAAGATGCCCTCCTAGGCAAATTGATCTCCTAACCCCACAGGACTGGAACAATGAGTGACAGGAAAGAAGCAACTCTATTTTGATGTGAGGGACTCCTACGCAGAGGGAGGAAAAATCTCATCAGGAGACCTTCCATCTGCTTCAGGATGTACTGAAATTAAAAGGATTACATCTTCCAAGGACACAATTGCACATACTTTTAACTAGGCTGTGTGAAATGATTTCTTTTCTCCATGTTACTAGGCTGACAGTAGATTTCTGTAAATCAGTTAGTCTAGGAGATTACTAGAAATTCCGGTTGCAATCACCTTCTGATTTAATATCCTAATCATCATCCTGTACTGAATTCTGGTCTAAGTCTCCTATACTTTCCTTGCTGCTGCTGTTCCATTTTGTACAACATCAGTATCTAATCACTGAGTGTGAATGATAATGACTTAGGACTACCATGGTAATGCTAATACTCCTTTGGAAATAGGACATTGTGGCCTACTCCCTCACTTCCATGCGTAATTTGTGAAATTAGCATTGTTTTATTGCCTACAAGTGATTCAAAACTAAGTATTTCTAAAAGGATGAAAACCTTTCCCTCTGACTTTGTGGATATGTTTTACCCAAACCCCAAGTTTTTCAATATACAGTGAATAGATTTATTGATGTAATGTTCTTTGTAGTTTGCCTACCAAACTGAGAGATAAAATTCATATAGAGCAACTTACCAGTAGAACCAGTGCAACTATAAATGAGGACAGGGTGAACATTATTTTTTGTAAATAAGAACTATTTGTTTAACCTACTCAACACAAGTATTTTCTATTTTCAAAGCTGATTTCCTTTTCTGTTGCACGCTTTTGGCTGGGAATATTCTAACAGCCTTGTAATTAAAAACAACCTGAATTGCCATGGAAACCAAAAAAATAGAAGGGGTTTCCATAGATCAAGTAAGCAATAAACCGGACTGGGAATGTCAAGGTACTGTTTCTGGCAATTTTATATATATATATCAACATAGTTATACGTAATTTTAAGTGTCAGACTAATATTCTTTTCAAGTAACCTAGAAAAGAATGATCATCATTATAAGTTGTGTGGTTGGCTTTTTTTTATCTGTAGGATGATATACAATTTGATGTTTTTCTTCCTATTATTTTAGGCAAAATGCGGAAATTAGGTTTAGGATTGTTAGATCTGAAGATTGTGTTACTGTGCTGGGGGGACACCTTGAATGAACAGCTGCCTGTTGTCCTGGATCTTCCATTTGCTGAGGCAGAACAGAGGCCGAATGTCTGTCTGGGAATCCTTCCTGCTCCAACCCTCTAGGCTGTGGTCAGCCAGATAGTCTGGGCCTGGAGGAGAAGTTCAGTGGTGGAACCACATACGATATTTGGGATTACCAGCATTGCCTATGTCCTGTTCCATGATCTTGAGTCACGCCTTCACATTCGGTCTCTGGAGTACACGTTCACACATCCACGGCCTGGGCTGTATCAGCAAAAGTATAACCAGCATATCAAGGGATGTGATTATTCTACTCTACTTGACCAGTTAGGCCACACATGGAACACTGTGTCCAGTTTTGGTCTCCCCACGTCAAGAGACACTGGAAAACTGGGAAGGATCTAGCAGGGAACCACCAAGATAATTAGACTGTTCTAGAACTTGAAAAAATGAAGAAAGATTGAAGGAAATGGGGTTGTTCAGCCCAGAGAAAAGAATGCTCGGGGGGATCTAATCACAGTCTTGCAATACTGGAATGTATTTATAGATAAGATGGAGGTTCTCTTGTCACTCGTCATCATGAGCACAACTAGACATTGGAACAGCTTACCCAGAGAACTGGTGGACTGTCTCTCACAGGAAATATTTAAGATGTAGCTGCACAGGGCCCTGGATAACCTAATCTAAAGCCCTATTTTCAACAGAAGGTTGAATGAGATGATTTTCGGACATCCCTCCCACTCTAGGCTTTTCTATGGTTCTATGCTCAGGAGACTAGCTACCACAGTGTAGATCCTGGTCAGTGGCTAACCAGATGGGATGGCCAAGTCCACTATGGGCCAAAGTCTCCGAGGTCATTCTTCACATCTTTTTCCCGCAAATAACGTGGGAGGGTGCCTTTGCTGTCTGCAGGTTCCTGCATTTTGAGGTTACTGATGTTATCCACGGTAACCCTCCTGGGCCTGACCCTACAGCTACCACTTCATTGTCATGCAGTCTTAGTGGACTACTGATGTGGATTTATGGAAACTTTGTCAGACTTCACCAAAAGTGCTCATGATGCTTTTTTTCTTCTATAAGTCCTGTGGACTGAATGGGAACACAGGAACCTTTTTTCTAAGAAACACCAAGGTTGCTTACAATGTTTAGATGTCTGACTGCTTTGATGACAAGAGGCAGCATACCCTTTCCACTGGTGAGTTGTATTTTACAAACTTAAACCTCCTAAACCTATGACTGCTTAAATTATTCTGGTAATAGTCATACAACATGGGCTAATATTTCTCATTCAGAAGGTGTTTCATAGGCAACTTCAGTCAAACTACTGCAAGAGGTGCTTACAAACTGAAGTGTAGTTTATCACTGGAATGACACTTTTGTTTAAATTTTTAATATTAAAAACTGAATATGGCACTTTTTCAGTCAAAATTTAGGTAACAAATACCAAAAATAGAAAAGAATCCTGAAAAAATATTCTAATTTCTTTTATCCTAAGGAAATTGTGACTGGGGGCTAATACTGAGAAGTAAACATTCTGAGGCTCTTATTCAGCTTGTTCCATCAGATTGGGGCTCACCTTATCTAGGAAAGGACTTTTCAGCCTGATATTATCTTAAGGAAAATGCTAGGGTTACATCCGATGAGTGTCACTTGAAGCTCTTGGTTTAGCCTTCCAGTTTGTATTCTAAGGGCACTGTTTTATAAACAAATTTCGTGCTTGTAGAGATTGTGATCTGAAAGCTGGGCAGTACAGTGGGACAAATACACCTGCATGTTTTACATATGCCAAATCTATGCATGCTCAGATATAGCAGATAGACAATGTGAAAAAGTTATGACTTGCAGAAATAAAAATACCTTTTCCTCCATGTGTAATTTTAGTGTCCAGCTGTGACACAGAAAACATGAAAACTGAATATTTACAAGGTTTTTATCTTTCACTGATGTCTAAATATTTGAATAAAATAGCTTATTTTGGTGTAAGATGATCAACGATATACAGAGCGAGAGAAGAATAATAGTTAGAGGCATCTAAATACTAGAATAGTTATTGCATTTATTGATTTCATTTTTTCAAGTGAGAGCAATTGAGGGGCATTATGAATTATGGAGGCTGACTGCATTCAGGAGAGAATTACCACACTTCTTGTGTGGTAAGACAGAGCCGCATAAAGTAAGCAGAAGCATCTTTGTTTCAGAAAACTGAGGGCTTCATTATATGACTGTCTTGCTTAAAACCTGTCTCAGGGTCATTTTGTTACTGACAACAATCTCACATTTCTGGTATCTCCCCATGGATCCCTGTCATCTGCTCAAGTAGTTAGTTCCTTATTTCCTTTCTAGTCCTCTCTTCCCCATTTCAGTTCTGCATCTGTTTTTCTCTATGTCTTACCTGTGCAACTTCTCGCCTTTCTTTGAATTTTACTTTTTTTCCCCTCACTATTATTGTGAAATGCTTGAGGGATTATTGCTTAAATGAACCTCTGTAATAATTTATGAATCTACTTTTAATTTTGTGTGATCTGTAACAAACTAGTTCTTTGCTTCATTTTTCCTACTTCTGCCGTTTGAAAGTAAGCCTTACTTATAATTAATCTTGGTTTTGTGCAACAGTAAAGCTATTCTCAACCAGTTGACTTCTGCAGAGAAATTATTAATTCTTATTAATTATTTTAAAAATAAAAAAGTAACTTGAAATCTGAAGATATAGCCGTAAGAAATGGACAGATTCTCATTCGAGTAGTGATAAAGAAGTGAGCTGGCTTCCTGCTGGAAGGAAAAACAATTTTAATGCTTACTGACATAAGCCTTCCTACACCTAACAGCTTGTACACATTTGTAAAATCTTTCAAAACAACAATTGCCACAGAAGGAAAATAGCCAGCTTGCAGACAATACCTTCTGTGACCTCAACATCCAAATCCTAGTCCAGAAAACAAATGTTTCTTTACTACTTGGATGTTCTCAGCAGAGTCATAGTAATTTACCAAGAACTTATGCTGAGGGCTAATGTCCTTTGGGGAAGAAATCTTGTATTTCAGAGATCTGAGACATGTTCTGTAGACAAAATTAATGATGTTAAAAAACATTATTATAATTACTCATGCAGAACTTGATTGATGCAGTATGTTCTGAAAGTTCCCATCATATTATTCATAATTATCTTCTTTCTAAAGGCAGTGAGATGTTCTGACTATACAGTTTCCCTTCTGGGAAGAAGTATTTTGTGTCTTGCAACAGTTTTATAAAAAGATTCTTTAAGCACTTAACCATACACACAAAAGGATAATTGTGGTTTAGGATCGCTGAAGTATGTCAATCGGGATGGGCTGCTTTACTTATTAGAGCTGTCTACACTACAGAGAAATGCATGTTGAAGTGCAAGGAGGTTCTGATATATTTCAGTGTATTTACACAGTGTAATCGATCCCAGCAGAGCTGTATCAATCTGTTCTGAAACCTACAGTTTTAATATTGCGTTATGAAATCTTGAAAAACAGAGATGGATGTTACATCCCTGGAGGTGTTCAAGGCCAGGCTGGATGTGGCCTTGGGCAACCTGGTCTAGTGGGAGGTGTCCCTGTCTATGGCAGGGGGTTTGGAACTTGATGATCTTTAAGGTCCCTTCCAACCTAAACCATTCTATGATTCTATGTTACATCTTATCCTAGAGGTGTATGGATTAGTATGAAGTCTTATCCCCTTCTTTCACTAGCATTTCCTCCCTTTTGCTCTTAGATTATTTTTTTTTTTTTTAGTTCACATGTCTTTGGCAATGGTTAGAGGGAGCCTAGTTTGAACAAAGTGTGGCATTCTCTAGATTTGGTCAACTTTAGAAACTTTTCTGTGTTCTTGTTTTGGCCTAGAGGTAAAACATAAACCTGGAATGAAAATATCATCTCTTTTCTTTGCAGAATCTGAGGCAGAAGATAGATTAAACACAACTTTTCCTGTGAACATACTGTATGGTGCACGAAAAGAGTGCACTGGCTAACCAAAGGCTATGGTGAGTGATGTTTTCCTTTAATGTCAGTCTCCCCTGTGAAATGATCTATCTTCTGTTGATGAAGGCATTCTTAATACCTTTGTAGAGAACCCCTGTCTCTTATATCTAGTACTACGGAGTTTCTGTGGTTACTGTGGTTACTAGTTTTGTTTTATTTTGTAGAAACAGAATGGCTACCGTTATTGCATTCAAAATAACAGTGTATTTTTTGAATGACCCTATCCCAGTTTTCTCATTCTAGGGTACCTCTCTTCATTCCCAATAATTTAGTACCTGAGTGCTACAATATTTTTAGTGAATGTTAACTGCAGTTGCATTTTTGGAAGTAGAGAGTACTAGTCCCATGTTTGATGGAAGACTAAACTATAAAGGACCTATTTACATTACACAGTCCGGAACAATCCTGAGATCCCCAGCTAGATCTGCTAAATTGTCTTGTGGAATTATGTCGCGTAAAACCATTAGAAATACTAGCAGGGGTCCTGGAAATTATACAGTTGTGGTGTTATAGCACCACAGTAGGACTAATTAGCACTGTTTCTCAAATTAAGATATGTATTATATCTCCCGGTTTGGAGTTTGTATGCCTCTGGACAGTGCTGTCCCAAAAGAATGAGCAATGATACTTCTGGCGGCTGTGGTTCCATGAAAGATCAAGGCATAGAGGGTGTGAATTTTGCTTTGATATGGATTTGGAACACGGAGGAGGAAAGCATATCAACTAAGAGCACAAAACACTCCAAAATAATAAAATTAACATTTTAGACCTAACTTGAGTGATTTGACCAAGTTACCCCAGGAATCCACATAGCTCAGTTCCCTCTTGTCTGTCTGAGCCTAGGGACATACATACCAGAATATTGCTTTTACTACGTCCTGTTTTCTTTACTCACCATGCAGTGTGCAAAGTTTACTACTAATCATATTGCTGTGTGGTTCTTTGGGCTTTTGCGGTTTCCTAGTATTAACAGGACTGTCTGAAAAAGGAAACAATGCCAGGATTTTCAAGAATTCCAGTTTGGACGCAGGGGAGTTGGATGGAACATTTCCTCTGTTGTATGTCATGGAGTTTCATGGTCAGCTTTGATGCTCTGGCATTCAGGCTCCACTTTTGCCATTCAGAGTAGTGAAGCAATACTCTGGTTCAGATTCCAGCGACAGTATGAAAATTTTAGTGTCTTTCCAAAATTATAGGAGTGTAGAAAAATAGGGTTGGAAGGGGCCTCAAGAAATCATTTAGGCTATTCCCCTTAGAAAATCTGTTTGTTCTATAATCTTTCTGACAGCAGTAGAAATTATTAGGTAACAGCCTGAAACAAATTGAGTCATATAAAAAAATCTGATATACATGCTGGGTGAAACTTGCCCTCATGCAGAAGCCAGCATAAAACATCCCATTTTCTCTCTTAAACTTGCATTAAGATTTGGGCTGACACAATCCTTTATGATCTTTGTGGGTGCACAGCTGGTAGCCAGAAAGGTTCAATACAGAGAGTGATGAAAATCTAGTGGTAAAGAGTCTTCTATTTTTTAGCCCACAGTGTGGTGTGCTTTACTTAGTATTTTTCTTCTAATGGATTAAACTTTCTTTACATCATAAATCACGTATTTCCACATTGCTGTCAGTATAGCAAGTCAAACTGAGGTTAAAGCATAAATGATTAGCGCATAGCTGGCCATAGTATGGAGAACTGTGATTCATAGCTGCTTTTCGATTTTAAAGTAAATATACCAATACTTTAAAGTTTCCTAGTTTCATCTAATAAGAATACTCTAAAAGTGCTAAGAACAGAGAATTCCAGAATGTGTGTGCTGCAAATGGACTCAAACTGTATTCAGAAAGATTAAGCACTGTTTATTTTTATGCCTGTTTGGCTCTGTGCTTTGTTATTTTAGGGGCTGTTTCTGGGGGTTGCAGGTATAATATTTTTTTAAATACTACTACTACTACTATTACTTCATTGAACTTACTTCAACTTTAAAGATCAATCCTAATTTAATAATAAAAAGGCTAGTGATAAGGATCCTAGAGGGACTGGAATAAAGGCTGACATGAATGATTATAATATCATTCACTCCTATACATTTGAGATTTATACCAGCTGAGGATCTGTATATTTCCCTTTCTCTGAAGAGCATGAGGATAAACTGGCAGCAAGTTTGCAACTGCATATCTGATAGCCTTCATGTACCAGGAACATGCATAGATGGTAGCTGTTCTCCTTCATAACTAACATGCATTTACATTTATATCAGAGATGACTTTTTTTTGTTGGGGGCGGGGAAGTACAACAATTATACTGGGAAATGAAGAAACAATGTTTTTCTTTTTCTGAAGTGTACACAAACACGTTTCAGTGCTTACCATTGTTAGTACTGAATTTTTCCTTTAGAGTTGGGACTAAAAACTGAAATGAATATGTTTAAACTCATACCAGGCTTGGAGTATACCATATACCAAATTTTATAGTAGTGTAGACAGATCCTAATAAGATTTTTAATAATTGCATTATATTCTTTGGAGGCAGAAAAGCCCTCCTCCCTAAAGAGTTGGAAGTCTGAGAAAGAATATAAATTTTTTTCATAACCCCTTGCAGAGCTTTGTAAATTGGACTTTTAATATAAAACTCTTTCTTCGTCTAGTCCTTACAAATAATGAAATGCAACTGCCACAATGGAGTGTTCAAAAGTCACATGAAACTCTGGTTTTTATGTCTTCAATAACGACAGCATCTTTCTTTATGGAACAGCCAACATTCAACACCTTATAGCTAATTTCTGTAGGAATTGTAACATAAAAAATATTATAATATACTGATGGTTATAAGGTATACAATTATTTATTAGCTTTGTTAACATAAGCCAACATTAAATACTCTTTTTCCTAAATTGATGTGCTGGTAGAAACAGTAGAAGCCAATGCATTGCCCTCATATCATGGGCAAGTTGGTAAGACATTGCATGTGCTCTCAGAACTGAAGCTGTCTGCTTCATCTGCTATAATTTCATGAAATAAATGCTAGCATAATTTGTAGCAAAGACCTGTGGACTCCAGTGAATTCACACATCAGTATAACAATCTGCTTTCTTCTCAAATACTTATGAATTTCATTTTGTTCTTTTGGTGGTCATCTGGATGGAAATCACTGTAAAGACCAAGCATTTCAATGTGTTGCTGAGTGTAATCACATGTACACCATTTCTATTCAGGTGGTTTGAAACTGACAAAAACATGAGCAAGGATCAACGTGTTTACTTTTTTAAATAATTTTTTTCCACATTTCGAAAGTCTGTAAGTTCACATATCTGTTATTATGGCATATCTGGTTGCCTGGACTTGTTCTTTCAGGTTATCTATGTAACAAATAATGTAAAATGCAATACCCTGTCTTAGCCACATCAACCACCTGCTGGTCTTTGGAATAGTTATGCTGTAATTTCCCCAAATCTATTTGTTATTTTAATGCTGTAGGTATGGTGAGTGGAGATTTCCCTAAAGGGAGATCACAGCGATAGTTATGGTTTAATGTGAAGTAGATGGAAAGCAGCTGTGGTAAATGGAAATAAATTAGTTTTATTATTTCTAAGGAATATGTACACAGTAAAGCCTCCTTTAATATATTTGGGAAAATGCAGGCAAGAGCTTCTCAATTTCTTTGTGGCACATGGTTACCTCAAGAAGAAAGGATCAAGTACAGTTACTGTAACACCTGTTGCATTTTATAAGCTCAGTTAAGGGCTGGAAAGAAAAGCTGTCTAGGGTTTCAAGCAATCATGTTGGTATAGATTTCTATTAAAAATGACATATAAATCGTGACTATGCCTGGAAGCCAATAAGAAAAAAGAGTTGCCAATGTGAAATCATTACTTCTTAGTTGTATAATTCTTCTAAACTAGACTAAAAGGTTTCACATACAAGATGCTTTGCCATTTTAAGGCTTATGTTCTATTATTTGTTGAAGCTACTGCATTATAACAAAGTCACTATTGAGTTACCTGACACTGTGATCTCTGCTCTCTGGAGTGTAAGACCCTGCATACTTTTTCCTGTGATATAAAAAGTGGGAGCTAGAAATACTCAAAAGTTAAGATTATGGTGAGGGCTTACGAGATATTACTATTATGTGAATTTAGGCCGTTATAAAACTGGTTCGAGAAAACCAGTTTGGTGGTTTTTTTTAGAAAACAGTAGGGTCAGTGAAAAGCTGACCTTTATTGCTTTTCCTTGCTCACTTCACTGAATTGCAAGATTAGACTTGTACCCCCAAATCATTCATCTCTGGAATTTCAGTCACACTCCAAATCACTGCTTAGGCAAATATATTGTTCCATTTCTGGATTTGTCCAATTGACAATCTTCAGAAGTAGAACCTTCCTTTGGGATCCTCAGGGGGGGTCAAAATAGGAAATCTATTTAGTTGGGTTTTGGTTTGTTTTCTTGGCATTTTGGGTTTTTTTTTTGTGGTTGTTTGTTTGTTTGTTGTGTTTTTTTTTTTTAAGTAAAAGGTTGTATTATATGGCCTGTAAGTACAGGAGGCTGTTGCTAAAACAGTTAAGCCTGTTGGGGCAATGTGTGGTAAGGTGCCCTTTGGCACTGAAAATGCTGGGAAATGATTGGGATATTGCTTGCCTGTAATGAAAAGAGCACACATGCAAGGATTCATTTATAGATTTATTTGCCAGATCTCTGCTGATTAAATACTTCCTCACTAAACCTTTTACCCATCTGTTTCTCTGGAAGTCTTTAAATATTACCAGCTTTACTTTAAAATAGGCAGTAAGCTGGTTTCTCGTCTATATGCTGGTTTCTAGACAGAAGAGATTATACTGATAGTTCAGAAGTGCTAAATCCAATCTCTTTCTCCAAGTCTTCTTACCTTGCATAGTTTAAAAACAGAGAAATTAGAGAATATTTTATGTGTAAATTGTTAGTGCAAAGAAACACAGAAGACAATTAGAGTAGTAAGAAATCATAGAATGGTTTAGGTTGGAAGAGATCTTAAAGATCATCTAGTTCCAACCTCCTTATTTCACTTTTTTTAAAAGAAGAAAAAAGTACCTACGGGACTTTGACATAGATTGAGACTTAAAATACAATGGAATTCTTTCCATTGCTTTTACAGAACCTGGGCAGTGATACAGGTTTCTTAGATTCATATTTAGCTTCAAAGAATGATGATCTAACTACTCAAGGTGGAATAAATTCTGTATTAAGAAATAAAATTGTTCTTGGAATCCTAAGATTATAGTATTGAATTGACAATTATTTTTGATGAAAACTGGCAACCAAGACGTTTGGCTGTGAGTTGTAGTCTATCACTATTTTTTCTTGATCTTTGCAGATCACTTAAATTTATATATGTCACTGATGTGACAAAAGAATGCAGGAAAAATGCATACAGAATCATAGAATTATGGAATGGTTTGAATTGGAAGGGACCTTAAAAATCATCCGGTTCCAAACCCCCTGCCATGAGCAGGGACACCTTCCACTAGACTAGGTTGCTCATATAATGTGGCAATTATTAAATTCATACATTAAAACTAAATATAGATATCTGAACACTTTAAAGTAATTAAATAGACTTTTTGTATTATATTCAGATTATTTGCTAGTTTTAATTTCTGAGAGGACAGAATAAATTATCAAAATTTTAAAATCAGAATAATGTGCCAGTACCATTTCCTTCATCATTGGGATTATTGAAATTTTCAAGGTTTACCTGTAGTGCCTGTGTTGAAGTAAAACACATTTTGTCTGAGCCACATGCAAGGGAACTGAATTTGGTTTTTGTCATGAACTTTCCAACATCAGCTGAATAAATGTTCAAAAATCAGTATGTTAGAGACACAATTATTGGCTGTAATGTTACACTATTGAGGTCAGGAGGGGCTGGCTGTTTACTTTCCCAACAACAGAGAGCACTTTTCTTTATTTCCTGATATGGTTCTTATAGCTTAGGTTTTACTGAACACGTCAAAATCATTTAACTCAGTCTCTCAATACCTCTTTTCCTCCCCCAACAGATTTACCACAGGTGGAAAAGAGTAAAGTGCTGAGAAAAGTGGAAGAGGGCATGTGAATGAGCTGGACAGAGGGGTGTCCTCCTGCTCTTCCCCTCCTTTGACAGAGAGAAAGTGTAGTTCTCAGATAAAAGGCTGACAATGGAAAAGGCTACCTGGCAACAAGGTAAGGGAGCATCACGGCACACTAAGCGCTGCCTCACATAAGAATTTTACAGTTTTCCCAAGGTAGTGCAGAGCTCTTAGAACATTTCCATTTGAACCCTGACCACATGGGGCGAGACGTTTTGTTCTGCTGTTAACCCCAGAACTGTCCCTCCCACTCAGGTGTTTTCTATCTCACTGGAAGTTACCCCTCACAGCAAATTACCTACTGAGAAGAGCGCTAATCACTGTTGGAGGAGGAGTTGCAGAATGGCTGTGCTAGGCAGAAAAACAAGAAAAGTGCCTGTGTCTGTGAACTAATGTCACTGGTAAGGAGATAAAAAATTTCAGTTAAATGCTTGGGGTGGGATGCCAAAGCTTTTGTTTAACTGTTCGTATCACAACAAAGCAAGATTTTTCCACAAATCAGTGTTGTATGTGTGTGCACTGGTATAAATAGAAATATTCTAAATTAACATTATTACACAAGCTGATATAATTATTTTACATATTTTTCAAAATAAAGATTGGAGGGTTTCAGTGAGTTCTCCATACATTATCAAAACTTGACAAATTCTTTCCACTATGTTCCCTTATCCCTTCAAATTTTGCAGAAGTAAAAATCACTCAAATGAAGCCTTGGAAAAATTTAAATGTGTAATTCTGCCTACCTTGCATTAGAAAGAAAGTCTTCCTTTTTAAGAAGGAAATGTAAAGTACCTAAAGGGAAATTCTTACTTAAAGCTCAGCCCAAAACTTTTCAGGTAAAGGTGCAGCCATCTTTGCCTTTTTGTCTAGATGACTGTCTATATTTCCATAAATGGCAAGACTAGTGCTATCATGGTTAGAATTTCTCATAAAATTCTTGAGGATACAACACTGAGGAATGTAGTTGTATAGTGGTGAAACGGTGAGGAATTGTTCAGAAGCAGTAAATTAATCTTGCTTTTTAGGAGGATGAACCTTTGAGTATTGAACTTCTGCATTCCAGTAGTACTGTTTGTGTGAAGACATACTAATCCTGAGAGATGTGATTAAAAATTTATCATTCCTCAGCCCTTTTTTGTCTGGAGAAAAACAATATGCAAAACTCTTTTGTGTAATTTGCCACAGTGGTTTTCATTTCTAGCCATACGAAAATTGGGCTAACCTTTGAAGTTTTCGTATTATTTCTTTATATTTTGTTTGCTTGCATGCATGGGTATGTGTGCGGTATGTTTTTGGTAGCCTTTTTGTGAAACACCAATAATCTGCATAGACTAAAAAGTAGTAAAGACTAAAAAGGGCATAAAAGCACAGTGCTTCAGTACCTCTCTAACTCTACTTTCTGTTACTTTACAGTTACCCAGCATTTTTAATAGTGGGGTCCTAAGATGAGGGTATAATTGTGAGAAGTTGTGCAGATGGGCATTGCAGATGAACTTCTTTCCTACTCCCTGACTCCAACAATAGTTGCTGTTTTTGGAAGGTTTGTGTCAGGCCAAGTACTAGGTTGTTTTATTCTTTTGCTTTTTGCCTGGTTTTAAAGTAACTCTTAGTTAAAGAGGTTGACTCTAGCACAAGTAACTTGTATCAATGGAAAAGATAATATTGCAATTCTGGAGAACTGTGGGAAATGAACTATCTCCCTGATGACAAGGGACTTCTAAGAAATGTAGTATATTAAAAATAACTTGATGGCAGAACAGAGTTTCTGTGGAATATAAGCCCATGAAAGCTCTAGATTTTTCATTTTTTACTGTTGGAACTGCATCTGGCAACATAACCTAAGTAGTCCCATTCTAAAGGCTTTAAACAAGAAAACTAAAACAGTGAGTTGCAGACCTGTCACTTGACAGAATATCTTGAGGAAGAGCTGTATGACTTGAACAGGTTTGAAAAATTTATGAGTAGAACTACCAAAGCAACAATAGATTTCCCCGGAAGGTTGTCCAGATTAGTCTAATAATCATCTCAGAGTTATAAGCCTTCACGATTATCAAGTTATTTTGATATTTATAAAGTTTATAGCCGTTGGAAAGAATCTGCTCCCTTTAAGCTTTTTTGTTTTGTTTATATCCTCTTGTTCCATCACAGCTGAGTCAAAAGTTTATCCATATAAATGCATTGCCAGCCAGTTGTGTCACTTTCTAGACACAGCTGAAGTTTTCCTGTTATGTTAGCAGTCATGTCAATGACGACAGATGTCACCTTTTCCATATTCATTTTGAGATCATGTGACCACAGAGTCTAATTTTCATAAGGAATGTTTGACTGCAACAAATGTCAGATTGACCTAAAAACCGTTTTATTCTATGCTTCCTCTCAGCTTTATTTTCTCAAGCTAGCTGGATAAGAGTTACTTCAGTTGTAATTAGACCATTATAAATCATGTCCTATCATTTATATTACCTCATGAATGCTTGAGGGAAAACATAAGGTTGGGCAGTCATGGAGCAGTGAGGGCTGGCTGCTCCACAAGAGAAGGTGAGCCAGGATCTGAGCATGGTAACACAGACAGCAGTACCCAAACGAGGTAAGCATAGCAGATCCAGTGAGGGGAACCAGAGTCAGACACAGCCCCGGGACGGCCAGGCAGGGACACCGAGACAAACTGAGGCCAGGCCAAGACACCCGCCCACAGGTGGGCTGGACCAACAAAGCCCATGACCAGGCACAAGCTGAGCTTCATCACAGCAGGAGGTGTAGCTCAGGTGAAGGGCAAATGGTAGAGGCTCAGCTTAAAAGCAGCTCCTGGGGAAAAGGGGGTTGACTCTGGGCTGCAGTGCTGCCTGGGAGCCTCTCTGCATGGTCAGCGAAGGAAGGGGGACAGCCTGCAGCTGCACGCTCTAACTTGGCCCTGAGCCCAGACAGATAGGCCTCCAGGAGGGGGATGCTCTTAGGGCCCTTGCATGTACTTCACAGTCTTTAAACTTTTAAGAATTGTTGAACGCTTTTATATTTACTTATTCCATTCTCTAGTAAGATTTCCAAATCCATATTTAGAATCTTGATTTCTTCAGACTACAGGAGGCTGAAGATCCTTGGTAGAATGCCATGGGTGTTCTGAATGTTCATGGGAGTTAAAAGACTTATTTTCTTCTCTGTTTTACCTCTTCTAAGTTTATTGTTATTATTTTGCTGTTGCACTGATACTTGAAGCATTGTCACCTGAGGTGTGAGCCAGGCCAAATGGCATATGTAAATTATCTTTTGTTTACTCTGTGTCGTTCCACTTTATTGATAATTAAGTAGTGGCATCTGTGGGAAATATCACCAGCTGTGCAGGGTAATGAAGCCATAATGCAGGGCTTATTTTCTCTCACATGTTCTGTTTGGTTCCATGAGATGCCTTTCTCATAGCAAGGCTGTCTTAAAAAGTTTTGTGATCACGGTTCCCCTTGCTTCTGGTCTGCCAGAGCAATTGTTTTTGTAGAACTTTGTAAACTGAATGTCTGAATGAATTCAGGGTGAAAGCCACGCATAGGCTTTACTTTTTAAACCCTGCATCAGTTTAGGCTTTTAATTATACTAGTTGTTCTGGCATAAATGAGAAGGGGAAAGGGTGAATGTGGGAAGGCTGTGAGCATCAGGGAAGGCTACTGAAGCCAGCATTTCAGCTATCTATCTGCTGGGTGCATGAGTGTCCTGGTTCCGGCAGGGATGGGGTTAATCTCCCCCGGAGCCGGCAGGGGGCAGGTATTCCATACCACGTGACCCATGCCCGGGCTATAAGAGGAGCTAGCCGGGGCGAGGAGAGGAGTCGCCACTCGGGGGTG
>NW_009649570.1:180049-237371 GCF_000708025.1 Charadrius vociferus
AGAAGAATCACCTAGATCAATGACAGATGGACTTTGATGAGACTAAGTAAACGGCATGAACTGCGTCAGGTATACCAGCCTCAGCAGCTGGCATCCAACAACCCCCTTGAGATCAACATCTTCAATCTTGGACCATGGGCATAGACTGCATCAGCATACACCCGTCCAGCACCACACACCATCTCATGTGACCTGAGAGACTGTTCTCACAGATGGAGCCTACAGTCATGGACTAAGTGAGTTTAATGGACATTTTAAGTGAGTGC
This sequence comes from Charadrius vociferus, assembly GCF_000708025.1. NCBI lineage: Eukaryota > Metazoa > Chordata > Aves > Charadriiformes > Charadriidae > Charadrius > Charadrius vociferus. The sequence goes on from NW_009649570.1 coordinate 180,316, forward strand.
AATGGACGTTTTAAGTGAGTTCAACGGACACGTTGGAGGTATGGCCCACAGACTATGGGAACTGTAAGATCTGGGCATGACACAGATGGTATGGAATAAGGGGTGGATAATCAGCCAGCAACAAAGAACCACGCAGCCGCTCGCACAACTCCCACAGTCGTGGAAAAAGAAAATGACAGGGCCAAACTCGTGGGTTAAAAGAGTGCAATTTAACAGAACAGCAAAAGGAAAAGACAAAAACGCGATTACAGTACCGCCGCGAAGCGCACCGACCGGACCCACACCGCCGCAGCCCACCCCCGAGTGGCGACTCCTCTCCTCGCCCCGGCTAGCTCCTCTTATAGCCCGGGCATGGGTCACGTGGTATGGAATACCTGCCCCCTGCCGGCTCCGGGGGAGATTAACCCCATCCCTGCCGGAACCAGGACAATGAGTCCTTAATTTTAAAGCCTTTTGTGCTAGTATCAGTTTAGGGTATTCCCTCCATCTTCCAACTCTGCCCTTGCTGCTTCCTCTGTTGTATGTTGTGCCAACATTTCCATTAAAGTGCACTGGCTTAAAGGGAGCATGGAGCATGTGGAAAGCAGGAATAGCTTGTGATGATTTTACCACCATTTCCGCTTGTGCAACCATGTATCTGTAATGCACCAAATTAACCATGGGAGCACTTAATGTATGCTGCATATGGGAAGACCGTATTAGATACCATTTATAGTTTCTGATGTGAGAAAACCCTCTGTTTAGCAGAAATGTGAAGAACTGATCAAGGCTTTGTGGGTTTAAGTAGATCTTCTTTGACGGTCAATTTAAAATGTAGCTAATCTTTTTAGCAGAGAGAAAGGCAAAATAAATATTTAGTGGGAATTTAAAGCTTTTTCTGGAAAGAAGCACAGTTGATTTGGAAGAAAATTCCAAAATATGTATCAAGGTCATAGAATCATAGATGGGTAGTGCACGTGACTCATTTTATACCATGGTAGAATGACATGAAGGCAGGAATTAAAATGTGACTAATACTTGAATACCTAAACTTTTGTAATCCCTTTCATGTAGGCACTTAAAGGAGAAAAAGGGGACGTTTTGCATTCTGATAATTTTAGGAAATTTTGTGTCACCACTTAAGCTCTTAAGTGATAGTAGTCTAATTCAAGACAGCAAGGTCACAGTATAGAGAGCAGCTATCAGAGCATGTGAAACAAGTGCTTCTAACTTAGCTTTTTAAACCTTTTTTCTTTTACTTAGTCTGATGTGTTAAAAATGACTGGTGTCACATTGCTTACAAAAGTAAACAGTGTAATAGTTCAAACCTCAAATTTCTTTTCCCTGCTTGTTTAAACCTTTCCCACAACAATTGGTATTTACTTTAACTATAGAACTGAAGCGTTAAAACAGATATAAATCTCCCACCTGTCATTCTTACTTTTTTCCTCCACATTGCATACATAATTTCTTTTTTCTTGATACAAACACTGTAAGTTTTCTGGTTTATATTTCTGCTTGTGTAAGATAAGGCTGGTAACTCTCTGAGACTGTATTTCTTGTGCAAAATAAGACAGAAGCATACCCTGCAACAGAATGACAACAAAAGCACCATATTTTACTAGTGGCATAAATTTCCATACTGTATGTAAAGAAACTGATTTATCAACCCTTTAAGATTATTTTTAAAAAGCATGTTTGGAAGCTTTTAGTAATTCAGCACATGGCACTTGGTACAATTCTGTCAGTCCTTTTATCTGCATAAGCAGTTTTATGACTATAAGGGTGAGACAAATGGGGATTTAGTCTTGCAGTTCTAAGTTCCTTTGCTATTGTTGGCTCCAAGCCAGAGCAGCATGGAGTAAACATGAAGGATTTCTCTCCTTATCCCTGGCATTTGATCAGAATGGCTCCAAACTGATTTTTGCAGCTAGCAAGCAATTCGATGACCCGCTGGAATTCCTAAACTTGTATGCAGTGACCTATGACATTCTGAATGGAGCAGCAGTACGCATTTACTTAGACTTACTGTGTTGGAGAGGGTGCTTACTGCCTGTTAATTTTACTTTGACCTTATCTAAAAAATTTAAAAGGTCAAAATAAAACAACATCTATAGTAGTAAAGCAAATCTCTTTCTTGTTGCTACCTCTGCATAAACCTTTTTGTAAATGTGTCACAAAAATCATTTGTCTTACCAAAAAGACTAGTTTTATGCTTTTCAGCTTTTGTGTGGTATTTTTAGAGCCCAGGCATTACAAAAAGGCATAAGGGAAAATGAATCTAAGAGCGAGCTGTGCAACTCTGTCATTAGTCAATGCCAGTAAAGTTTTCAAGATATTTATTTAACAGTTCGGTTCTAATTCCAGGGCTGTAATCTTCAAAAGGGCCTATCTAGGTTTCCTTGCCTAGTTGGGGCCCTAACTATAGATTTGAAAGTTATGAACTGTTTGTCTGTCTGTCTACATGGATGGTACTTAATTATAGAGTATCCAAAGTAGGTGAACATCATAAAAATATTCTAAAATATCATTGGTTATCTACTTGATTATTTCATCCTAGATTTTTAGAAAGTATGGTGTTCAAAGATAATTTTAATGTAGATTTCCCAAAATGCGTATGCTCCTTTTTTCTAGGCATTGGTTATTGGAATCAAATGGAATTAATATATGTTTAAAATGCTTTTCCTAAAATGGTGTTTTGGATTGTGACAAGGATATCTTTGAAAATGAGTATTTGGGTATTTCTTGTCATCTGGAAAACACCTTAACTGAAACAGGACTGTAAATGTTATACTGAAGAATCTTTATTCTGGCTACATTTGTATGACAGAATCTAGCAGAGTTCACCCCTATGGCTTTTTGTCACTGTTCTCAGAAGAGCTAAGTGCTACATCCCAGGTATTTTGAGTCTTTGGGGTTTAATTAGTCCTAAATTTCCTAACAAGATTCATTCCTAGAATGTAAATTCTTTGTGTTCCACCGACTCCTAAGGTGCATAGTCCAAGCTATTATTGAGAAGCTAGTTCTTCACTTCTCAATATCAGTATCTCAGTATCAATGTGTCTTCAGCAAAGATGGGATTGCACAGAGCTGATAAACCTGTTGTTTTGTGTTTAATTTGAAAATCAAACTGCGCAGACAGTTAGAATGACTATTAGAAAAAAAAAATTCTGAAGTCTTTACCTTCTTGCCCTTCTCTTAAATTAAGTAGCATTTGTTACTAGGTTTGTGCTGTCAGTCCTTCTAGGTTTCATCTTGGGGCTAAAATGACAAGAAAAAAGATCAAACACATCCAAAAATGAATCCTTGACAAACTCACTAATTACAGGATGGTGGAGAAACTTCTGTCACCCTAGAAATTATATTAGATTCTTTTTTCCCCTGTCACTGATAGTCTTAACAAATGAATCTAATTTTTTATCTACACTCACATGAAAACTTGGGGAGATTTTTGCATGTATGAAGTTCAGTTCTTGAATTGCCATTACATGAACTGGGGCCATGTTTTCCCTCTATGTGTTTTTGATATCTAGGCAAGTCCAGCTGTTAAGCAGACAGAACCTATCCTGGTTCTGTGTTAATTATCAGAACCTATCCTGGTTCTGTGTTAATTATCCAATCTGTTGTCTTTTTTTTTTTTTTCATTTTTGAGAATGTGTTTCTTTAGTATAAACCCTGCCTGTGTTCATACAGGAGTCACACTTTCAAAAAATCAGAGAACTTAGCAAAAGACAGTACAAAAATCTATTATATATATTAATCTTCTCAACAAATAAAATATTGTATTTTTCATATCTTGTAAGTTGAGATCATTTCCTGAGTTGGTATTGCCTCATTCCGTGAACCTTGGGTAACCTTCTCTCTTAATTAACTTTGAGAAAGCATGTAAGTGTAAGCCTACAGATTAATTTTTATTTCTGTGTGTACTTTACTGTCTGCCAGAAGAAACATTTAATTTCCTGGTGACGGGAAGTCCTCTTTGAGGAAAGAATCCCATTCTTTCTGCTGTTATTATGAGGTCCAATACTTAATTGCTTTCTCAATGGTGTACAAACAAGAGATCTCTGTGAAATAAATGAAATAAATGAAATGAAATGAAATGAAATAAATACAGGAAATATTCTTGGTCAGCAGCTGTATTCTTCACACAAATACATTATTCTAGACTGAAATGCAAATAGCTTTGCTAGAATTTTTAAAATACTGTTTTGAAGAGCCATAAATGCCTCTTATACTTCCAAAATAGATAAACCATCTCAAATGCATGTGCAAGTTTAAATGTCTCATAGCTTCCAAAGAGCAAATTGCTGTTTGTCAGTAGATATCGAATGTCTCTTGACTTCTGGCAAACAGCGTACTAGTGGAGGCTGGCTCTGTGTCAACTTCTGCTGATGGAATCTGCAATAGCTTCCTATAGATAGTAGTCAGTAAAACCTCTGTAATATAAGCCGTTGCCTAATAAAAAGTAAAATCTATTCCTGCCAGTGCTAACTATGACAATTTAGTGATCTGAGCCAGCTCTAAGCTTTTCCTTTTGCTCTTAAGAAAGGTTGATGTGTCATCCTACTTAGCTTCATTTGTTTGGGGCTCCCACATTTTGTCTCACTGCTTGGGCCCTGCTTGCCTGCTTTGTTGTCACTTGGATAACAGCTGCAGAATTGTTTAGGCCAATACTTTCTATAGAAACACAACATTTCCCATAGTTTATAGCAGAATGTTAAGTATTTCAGTATGAGGTTGCACCTTATGTATTGATGTATCTTTCTTCTAGAGAAAAATCCTATTTCTGCCAAGGGCAGTGGCAAGACTCTTATCTCCCATCACTCTCAGAGAAAAAGGATTCTTTCTTTTTTTTTTTTTCAGTTATACTTCTTTGGTTTTTTACACATTGTAAAAAAGCTATGTCTACCTTTAAAAAATTTGTAATGCCTTTAGAGTTTCTGGTCCATCACCTTCCTTATTCTCTATGCAAGAAGGAGTTCTGGATAAAAACTGGCAAAAGGTCACATCTGGACTTGTTATTAACATAGGCAGAAATTATATTAACTAGAAATTATTAATTCAAAGAAAACATGAAACTAGCTTTATCAAACTTTTATCAGAATAACCGGAGTCCTCCTTTGAGACAAATGCTAATTGAATGAGTGTTACATCTTATTTCTCAGCTCTTTTACATAGATCTTTCTCTTTGAAAAGTTCTCCCTGTTATGCCTAAAGATGGGTGAGTAAAGACTACTTAGTTTTTCATCTTTGGCCTGAATATAGAGGCTTTTTTCACATATTGTTTTTCTTGAGGGAAGTAGACGGGAAATGAAAGAGTGTTTCATTTGCAGTAGTCTTGAGGAACTGCACTAATTGATGAGCAACAGACACACTGGGGTGATCTCTACAAATATCAGTGGGAGCTTCTCTTGGAATCAAGACGGGTGCTGCAATGCCATGAGGAATAGACATTAACAGAATGCACAGGAAAAGACTTGTGAGTGTCTGCTCATTCCTGATGGCAGAAGGTCCATGCAATAATTAAACTGATGTATTTGTAGGTATTCACATCTTGAGTATTACTGACTTTTTTACGTATCAGAAGTTTGTCTTAAGCCATTTAGCATCTACAGATAATGTCTACCCTGGCACTTCGCTGCTGCTTCTCAAAAAAAAAAAAAAAAAAAAAAAAAGGAGGAAAATTGCAGGTTCAAAATTATCAAATTGTTGCTTTATTTGTGCATTGTTATTGACCGTCTGCTACGTAACTCTCCAAAGTGAATGGGTAGAATTTGACTTTAAACTGAAAAAACTAAAAAATAAAGTCCAGATCCAGTCTTTGGCTGCCACTGCTGGGAGCAGATAGGCCAAGTAGTACATAGCAGTGAGGCATTGCCCTCTCAGATTCAAGACAACAGGTTTTTATTATCCACTGCTATTGTGGATCCAAATGGATTATTGAATTACTAAATATGAATTATTTATCCAAGTGATGGATAAATAATAAATGGGTGTTGAGGGACTAACTGATTTGGAAGAAGTGTAGGAGTTTTAAAAGGTAAGGCTTTCAAAGTGGAGTTGATAGAATTACATAAATGATAAATATCAGTCAAAAAAAATTAATCCTATGGAAGTATCTGAGGGAAAAGAATATTGCCTGAATACTTAATATAGAGACAAGTTACATGTTATCTAGGAGAGAGTTCATGTGCAAAGCTACAGCATGAGTTCTTGAAATATGCCTCGATGGCATAAAGCAAAATGTGCATGATTTCAGTAGGTATTAAATAGTTATTTTAAACATATTTCTTCACTTGAATACAATTGTATTAGTTATCCATTTGGATATATTCAGAAAGAGCCATCCTTCCATCCTTGTTCTTTAATTCTAAAATATAATGTGACTTTAAATGATGTATTGAATCAGCGGAGGAAAACATATTCTGTTTCTACAGTGCACAGTGAAAGAAACAAAAGCTTTTTACATGCTGTATCTTTTTTTTTTTTTGAGTTGAGGGAAAGCAATGAAGAGGAAAAGAATTTCAATCAAAGTAAAATGTTAGTAAGTTCCTTCCTAGCAAACTTATCTATTTGAAAGACAGTAATCTGTATGGACACAACGGATGTGCAGGCTTGAATGGCCAACGAAAAACATATTCTCAGTTATGGCAGCAGCTGGTAATTGGTAATCGTTATGTTGTGAATTTCTCATTTTGATGCGCAGAATTAATTTTCTACAGTTCACTGTGGTCAGAGGAGTTGTTTCTGAAGTAAAGAGTTGAGACTGATTCATAATATATAATATTTATTGTTAAACCTTTACTATTTAATTTAGCGTTAAAAATTGGAAGATGCCTGACTTCCAGGTGTGTCTTTTGATAAAGGTGGAGTAGCCTGAAGTGGCTTCATTGAAAAGAGAAATCAATTCAGCACCATCTTGTTTTGATCTCCTATTATGTTATGCTTTCTTCTGGTCATGTTTCCAGTGAAAAATCAACTTTTATTGCCTACTTCTGAACAGTAAATATATAATTTTAGCAAGAATGTAGAAGTTATGAATATCATCATAATCTAGGAATTCCATTACTACACAGTAGAGCCTGAATGTCTGCTTCTAAGATCAACTACAAATTAAGTTTTCTATTGTACATCTCCACCAGCCAGTAAAGAAAATTCAGTTGAGAAAATGGGCAGATGAAAATTAAGATACGCTAGATGTGTTAGATGGAAAAGTAAAATGCTCCTTGTAGGAAAAGGCATCTCTGAAATATAAAGCATTCTTGGACACAAAATTTTACACGACATTTACATTTCTGCACTAATTTTTTTTTTTTCACTAGAGTGTTGTTTATAGAGAAATAACAGTCAAGATGTTGCTTATGAGATCTGAAGCTTAGGCTACTTAAGGTAATCCTGAAGTTCAGGGTAAATAGAAGAATGTCCCACTAGAGATAAAAGTCTCAATGTCACTCCAGACTTCTTTAATTTATGAAAAATAATATATAATGTGAATGTAGATTAATCCGTTAGCCTACTTCTACCCAGTTCACATGTTAAAAGCAATCTGTGCTGTCACCAATAAGGATTAAACATCTTCAAAGAGCTGTCATAGTCAATCCCATCTGCCTTTCCGATGCAGGTGGGCAGCCCTTCTGAAGAGCTATAACCAGTAGTACACAACCATCTCATTTATCATATTGTATAATGTAGATACTTTATATTTTAATAGACATTCTGAAGGGATTGTCTAAGCCACTTCTGGACCTGACAATAACAAGATACCAAATATGTGGCACAACTGTGCTCAAAGATCCCTGTATAGCTGAACACCCAAGCAATAGGTACTTGTTTGACTTGGAATTTTTTAGGTGCACGTGTTCAGGTTGGGCGTCCCTTGAGAAACAGGTTTTCATTAGTATTTCCTGGTTTTAGAATTACTAGAAGTTTTGAGCCTTTCCCATAGTACATCACAGTTCTGACTTTAAAAATGAACCAGACAGTGAGAGAGTACAGAAAAGCAAAAGTAATATTTAGAAAGTTTTTTGTAAGTCTTTGCTTAATAAAGGCACAGATGACTAGAGCTAAGCAATGTCTGTTGTAGCTGCATAAAATAACAAACTCTAAAGGATGGGAAGAATGCTCTAGCATAGTGACAGATCTCTGGCATGCATGCCAGAGAAAGCGCATGGCCAGCAGTACGTGAACAGGGTGCAAATATGTAAGGAACAGAGTTGAAGAGAGTAGAAGGTGGAAAATAACACATAGCATGAAAAGGATTTGCCCTCACTGGTCTAGCAGCATCATGGCAGAGCAGTTCGGCAATCTTAGGCTCGATTCTAGACCTCCCTATAATTCAGTTTACTTGGGATGTCAGTTTTCCACTTTGAAAATAGGGATAGTATATTATGACCTTGCTGGGATGTTGTGAGGATAAAGTTTAATGAACTTCAGAAAGCCACTCTGCTACTGTGTTGTCTGAACCTCTTGTTAGATATAAAGAGTAGCATTATTCTAGACTAACAGTTGAAAAATCAGAGATAATGGGATTTACATAGGCAGCTTTCACAGGAAAAGCTTGGGAATTTAATTTTGTTTATTGACTGCAATTACCTAAAACAATACAAAAGCAAAACAAAAATAACTGACAAAACCCCCTAATGTTTACCATTTATGTGATAAAATGGAAAAATATTTTGTAAAATTTGGCAATGTGTAAGATTTGAATGAGAATGAATGCAGGGTGAAAAACTGAGGGAAGTTAGAGACTTATTTTTTTCCAAGCCAGTTTGCCTGCCCCTCATTGCATTCACAACATTAATCTGTGTTGAACCTGGATGGATTCTAGACTAACATTTGTTGAATTACACGTAGAACTTAGAATCAGAAAAAATTAAAAGAACATTATATGGCTATCAACTATGCATTATTAAGATATAGTTCATCATAAGATTTTGTAGTTCATTGTAGATCAAGGCCTGTAACGTATTCCCTTTTGTCAGTGTTAATAAGCTTTTGGCTTCATATGATAAACTTTAATGTTATAATGAAAACAGATTATTTTATTTCTTCTACATGTAAAGGAACAATACAAACGCTTTTAGTATCAGCCCTATGATTACAAAATAGAATCAATTTACAAATAAAATTGCTCATCACAGTGTTTCGTTTTGCATTTTTAAAAATGGTCAGTGTACCTTTTACAAACTGTAATTTATATTATCTGTTCAGGCTGTAAGTAGTGAACATCATAAGCACAAGGAATTGTTTTGCAATAATTTATGTTTAATGTAACCTAATTATTCTTATGTGATATTTGGACTTGCCTTATGCGTGTACAGTTTAGACTTGGCTTGGTTGGTCTTGTGGGTATGGAATAACTTCTTCCCACCAAGAATTTCATTATCAATCATGTACCTACTTCAGGATATTTTGCCCCCACTGAAGTCAGTGACAAAACTCACAAAAATTTCCACCTATGTGTCAATATATTAAACATGTTAAAATAGCTAGTCGTTCCATAATGCTTACCTGAATCATTAAGTATTGGGGCCAAAATACTAGGGGAAAACTGTGAATTCCTACTGATTTCCTAAGTGGGGCTTTTGTGGTTTAGTTTTGTTTTATTTTTTTTAAAACAAGAAAGGTCTAGTCTGTGTTTAGAAATATTGGCAACATAGAGTTAAGTACCTGCACAGAAAGATTAAGCAGTTAGTTATTTTCTTTTTTAAGAAGATCATTGATTCTTATTGTGGGTTTGACATTTGTTACTTTAGTCAAAAAGCTAGGATTGCTTTCTTGGTATTGCTCCCATGCATGACCTGTTTTTTTCATACATCTGAAAGCTAAGGTGTCTGAAGCAATCTAGTGCATTTTAGACATGTAACCATCATGAGCAGAACTTTCCTCATGACCAAATGGCTGCCTGCTATAAGAAAATTAGAACAAGGTGCTGGGCATCATAGAAACATCTGCAAAGAGAAAACCCTTCATAACAAACTAGTTCTCATCTCAAAGAAAACATAATCTAAGTGGATAGGATGAAGGGTTGGGGAAAAAAGAAATGTTAACAGATGTGACAGTAATTGTTCTGATATGTAGCAGATGTGTGATAATTACATATTTTTATTTTGTGATATTTAGAAAAGATTAAAGGTTAAAGCAAAACAGGTGAAAGGTGTGTGGGGAATTCATTTTTATATTGATTGGTTCATTTTTATTAGACGACCTTCATTGTCTCTTTGCTCACCTTTGAAAAAAGCAGTTCTTCACTTTGGTGGTTCTACCATGAAGTTGTAAATTTTTTGTGGGATAAAACCAAAATTATTCTTTTAAAGAAAAGTCTGTATTGCTGTCTACATTTTTAGGGCTACAGACATGCATGAATATCTTATTTTTTCAGTTTGATATTCCTACAAATACAGTTTCACCACTGTACTGCCTGTCACTTTTTGATATACTGATATGAATCGGGTTCTACTCTCTGCTGTGGGAGTATAATCCTGAATTATGTTTGAAATCCACGTACACAGTAGATCGTGTAGGATGATGGTCCTTTGCAAGATCATGTTTTTCAAAAGCAAAAAAGAGCAAAAAAAAAAAAAAGCTTTTTTTTGCAAAGTCAGTGACAAATGTCCCATAAGCAAATGGAAGTTAAAGAAATTTGATTATGCTGTAATATCCAGAAGGTTAATTACTACATGTAATAAGGGATCAGAAACAACACTGTGAAGCAATTTAAGTGAAAAATCATGTTTGAGAACTGCATACTTTAGCTGTTGTTTGTTCCGTTTGCTCTGTATTAAAATAAGAAATGCTGAACAAACTCCTGGTATTACACTATTATTCTGGGTTTCCTAAGGCGTCTCACAAATTAATATAACCAAAAGGGAAAAAAGGTGGAATGCATTGAATGCTGCTAGCTGTGGAAAATAGCAAATGTTGTAAAGTCTCACAGCAGTACTTAGCATCAAGTGAAGTGAAAAGACAAAGAAATAAAGAAGATGCAAAGGGCAAAAAAATTAAATACTCGCTGCATTTTTCTTCATGGTATTTTCACATTCAAAATATTTCAGATTTTTTGTTTCATATCAATTTGATAAAGGTCTGTTTTCTATAAAAATTTGATTTCTAAGGATAACTTGCTGTAGGAAACATCTATGGATGAGCCATAATGCTGACTGAATAGTAAGGTTAAACCCTTTCCGTACCTCCCAGCTGCCTTGCTAGAGCAAATGAGTCATCTTCATGTGACATTTTGAGGAAGAATTGGAGGTGATGAACAAGGTTGCACTTTGATTACTTACAGTTCTTGTGGTAGCCACAGGAATCCTAATGATCTAGCCATGCTGAGATGCTCTGATTGTAATGCTAAATTTCTCCTGCAACTGACCGATTGATTAAGGAGAAGTTAGGTGGTAGAAATCTGTCGTAATTTCTGCTTCAAGCCTGCCTAAAGCAGGGTATTTCTCCTGAGAATCTGTTCTGTTCTTCCTGTGTTATTTCATTCTCATATGTTCTTCTTTAAGGTAGATTGTGCCTTCTACTGGGAAAGATAAAGTGCCTACAAGTAAGCCACAGTTACGGTATGATAAAAATGCAAACAGACTTCTGTCTGAGATGGAAATAAATGGAAAGAAAATAAATACACAGGACACTTGCAATTTATGAAATAGCTAGGTAGATTTGTGTGTGTGATATTTGCAGTAGCTTTGACCCTTCAGAGGTTGTGTTTCTTTGAGAAAATATTAATATGTGATACTTTTAAGAGATCATGTAAATAATTTAATTTGGAAAGTGTTCTCATTTCTCATGAGCTATGATAAAAGCATAACAAACACATGGAATCATGGGAAAATTGCAATATTCTCTGTTTAGCTTCTTTTCTTTTTTCTGTATTAGCTTAGGTTTTTGAATGACAGGAAAGCAATTAAAATGTGTGTTTTATTGCCTATTCTCTTAAATTTAAATCAGTAATGCCAGAGGTATACTGATGGTTATTACGCAGAACATCTTGCGCTTCCGCCATGAGTTAGGCAGGCATTAACAAAAGCCAGTACAATTATAACTTTAATGAACTTTGTGAAGTATCTTGAAATCCTTGAAAATTAATCTTGTGGTAAACTGATGTTGCAATATAGTGAACTGAGAGAACCTACTGAACTCGATGTTGCAGTTGTTAAACACTGATTAATTTCTATGGTAAACAGCAAATGGTCGCTTCTTTCTGTCTTCAGTCAAAACAAGCAACCCAAAATATTCAGATATCTGTACATCAAGGGACAGAGTCAGAACATTGGGTTAGATTCATAGGTGAACATTGTAAGTTGGGCCAACTTTGGTATGAAAGAGAGAATCAAATCGTCTTTTTTCCACAGTAAGTAATCAGTGTTGTTGGAGTGGATTTGAAGCAGAGTCAATGTATTTTGTAAAGTACTGGGAAGTAAATAACATTAGTTTGTATAAGTAACAAGGCACACATAGAGATATTCACACCGCTTACTTATAGGCATAAAATTTAACTGTGTAAATCAAGTAGCTAATCTGTCCAGACTTCTAGTATAGTCAATAGATAGAAAGAAAGGAATTATAAATATACCATCAGAGGGTCAAGCTCCAAAGTCTTGGGCTTACAGTAACTTTATCTGTACCAGTGAATAATGAAATCTCTGGGTCTCTGCTGTATCTTAACTGCTACTCTATGAACAGATCTGTCTAGCTTTATTCACAGGAAAGCTCCACTGAAATCAATGATACGATGATATCTGTGTACAGTCATTTCCTTAGTTTCTACTTCTTTGCTAGTCCACAGAGGATGGTGTAGGTCTTGCCTTGCTAACTAGACCTTTCATTTCAAACAGCCACGATTTGTGTTTTTAGATGCATTCTAAAGTTTAGATTCGTATTGTGCTTCTGCCAAGATAGGAGCTGTCACACTCACAGGAGAATCTGTGGGGCTGGTGCAAGAGGGACATAGCAGAATTTATGCTTTGCCGGATACTTTGTCTCTTTGTTTATGTTGTTTGGGATTTTTACTTTTTAAAATTTTATTTCAGAAGAGATGATAATTGATTCAGTGACTAAGGTCACTAAGATTTCAGCTCTTATGTTTCATAGACCTAAAGCCAACATTTTCAAACATCCTCCCTCAAAATAACATGTCTTTTTATTCTCTGTTTTCAAAGAAAGCCACAGCACTGTGTGATGGCGAGCAGACACAAAAAAATTCTATGATTTTTATTGTGGCTGAAAGCAGATCTTCGCTGTCTTTTAAATGCAAGACTGCATTCAAGTCTGGTGCAATTCATAATGATGCTTTTATGAGCAAGCGTTTTACTGTAATAGCACTGCAGGTTGGCACTGGTAGGCTATATTATCAAATCTAGTCTTTCATTATAGGCCTTGCTTCTGGTATGGAAAGAGGTAAGAAAATTAGAGTTTCTGAACTGTTGTATCAGATTTTCTTCCTTCATGTCATATACCTTTCATTTCCTTCAAAGACTTGCTGGTTCTTATAGAATAACATAGTGTTTTCTTTTCTTATACTGGTTGACAAAAGCTTAATGAGACAAAAGCTGGAAATGATTGGGGTGAGGAATGGTTTCAGTCTGTAGGTTACAGGAAAATAGAGAGTGGAGTCAAACTTGAAAAAATAGCAATGATGTAGCAAATAAAGGTAGTGGGTATGGCAGTATTTTCTGTTTTCTCTATCAAATCTCTGTGGCTGAAATCTTAGAACAGAATGGCATTGGTAGTACTGACATCAATTGCAATTGTTTCCCTAATTAGTAAAGAAATGTGTTTATCTGTGCAAAAGTTTAGTCGTAATAGCTTTCACAGCTAACATGTCTTATTGTAGAATCCTAATTCAACTGTTTCTTCCCTGTTTCTTTTACCACTGTAGCTAATATTCCTATTGTAATTCAGGTTTTTTAGAGCACCAACAAGGATGAGAAGTTGGTAGCCTTATTCTGTGTCCACACCTGGAATGGTCACTCTTGTGTATGACTAGAAAAGAGGGTTGTTATCGTTTCAGTGGGTTGTATCAGGGCTGTCATCATACCACTAAATAATTAATAAAAAGGTAGAGCATTTTCATCTTGTCCTTTCAGCAGAGAACATCAGCTACTCATTTTTACAGCTAATATCTAATAGAACGGATATCCATGCAGTATTCTTAATTCCCTGTTGTAGTTCCTCTCAGACTGTGTGCTGTATCAGCAACCAAGAGAGCATTTTACCGAGTGGCCCAGTTTCCAATAGCTGACAAATACTGTGTAGTGTCCTGCTATAACCCCTGCTGCACTCCAGTTCCTGGGTATACAATGTCACGCAGGAAAGTAATAATGTCAAGGAAAGTGAAAATTCATTTATGTAAAAAATCATATACACTGCTTACAAGCCTTGAGAGCAACTCTCTTATCTGTTATAGCATTTCAAATGTCGTAGAAGAGTCTTAGCAATGTTGAAAAGGAAGAACAGACAGCTTTGAAAGTGGATCGTACATTTGCAAAAGTGGAAATGCTAACTCTGAGATTAAAGTTAGTGATAAGACCACAGGCTTGACATGTATAAAGAACTGATGTTCAGAACTGATGTTTGTCTTATCAATTGGCCGTAAAACTCTAGGTTAAGCTTGTTTTTCCGTAATCCTGACATCCTAGAAACACAGCATTTCGAGTTCTTTCTTAAGAACCACTTGATTTGGATTTGATCCCCCCCCGCTTCTCATCAAGTGCATGAAGAACTGAAATAACATTTTTTAAAGAAAAAGTAAAATAAAGGAAAAAGCTGATTTTTTAAAATTTTATTTGGGAGACGTCTTCATTGGAAAAAGGCAATGCATTGGGGGATATGGAATATAGTTACAACAAACACACCTGCTGGTTTACAGGACAGGACTTGCTTTGTGGAATTGTTTCTTTGGAGGACGGGGAAGGGTATCTCGGCTTTAATTTAGTTAGAGTTTGCATCACTCAGAACCCATACTAATAGCTTCAACCATCTTGGAGAAAAGTTTTGAAGATGTTCACTATTTGTTGGAATACTAAGTATGTTCTGTATTATTGCTTTCCTTTTTTATGGATAATTCATTTTAATGACATAGTGGAGTCTGCTTTTACCCTATTATTATGCCCAGTTGAAAGACTCCACAGTGTGAATAAAATTGGAACTTTGAAGGTCAAATACATTTTAAAATGTGTTCTTCAAGAATATTTGTTATTTTAGAAGAGGACAGATAATGCGCAGAGAGGAACATAATCTGTTAGACAGAAATCTAATATTCTGTTTGAAGAACTGTAATTTACTGAAATTCCTGAGAGTCAAACACACTGTCTAAATGTCACTTACTGTAGAAAAAAAAAAAAAAGCAAGGGAAATGCATTTGAGAACATTTTATTACAATTCTATGTGCTTTCAAAAATTTTATTTGTCAAGGCTTATAGAATAATTGGAATATAGTTGAAACCAGGCTTCTAGTAGTAGTCTATCATTAGCTTCTACACTCAGTGTCCTCAGTAAGTTTTAAAGCCACCATAAATGTCTTTCTAAGTAGAAAATAAATGACTTCTTAATGTAGGAAGCAAACTGTGCCCGAGAAGAATACTGTGGGATGTTTTGCACATAATAATAACATCAGATCTATTTATTTTTTTCCTTCATTGTTATCTTTCAGGGAGAAAACAGTCTGAAGGCAGAATCCTCATCTACTTCTCCAAGAAAATAAATCAAAACTTTGTGAAAAAAATTCATAAACACCCTTGTAAGTGGAAACTCGGTTTCCGGCCTCCTACCTGGATTGCTCCCAAATAGGGCAGAGAGTGTCTTGGAGACAGGAAAGGTAATTAACATTTCTGAGAAGACTGTATGCTCCAATGAAAAAACGCTTTGCTTTGCTAAGGTTCTTGACAGGGCTGTATCCTTTTCTGTCCCTCACTACCCTTATTTGTTACCCCAAGGGAACATTTCCTCTTCTCTGCAAGTAGTAGATTTAATGCTTTGGAAAGATTTCTGTATTCCTGACCAGACATTTAAAAGCAGGGCTTGTTAGAAGCTTTCCAGCTCATTAAACAAATTGAATTAACTTACTTAGTCCTCAGGCCTGGGGATGGCAAAATTCAATTCTGTGGAGGTAGCAGCCTGGTCAATCTTCAGCCTCCCTCTCTGTGAGCTTCCACTTCTGCTTTATGCCCAGCCCTTTTGGAGGGATGCCTGACAGCTGCATGGTCTTTTTCCCCTGAGCTTCTCACACAGCCTTTGCTTTTATGGTGATTTTTGCTTTCCCGGTTGAGGCCTTAGGCAACTGCTGCCTATGCTGACTGTTAAAACTGATGCATCGGATCAGCCCTGTAACAAGGAGTATTCTCCTACTAGAAAACAATTATTTGAGATACAGTGTGTGCTGGGAGAATATTTCTCAAGAGGTGAAGGTGAATACCCAGCTTCCATGTAAATCTGTCTGATACCACGTGTTAATCAAATATTTCTGTTGAGAAGGAGCATATGGTATTGTTTGGTATCACGAATTAACTACTCAAATGAAACAAACAAAATGAATTGCTTTTCATTGCTGTATGTCTGCATGCACGCACATTTTAAAGATGTATTTTAATCAAGGGTTTAAAATCAATGTAGATAACTGCGGCCTAGACAAAAGCTGACCTAGCCAAAAGCGTTCTGTAGCTTGTCACAAGATGATGACATCATTCCCAACATACAAATACAACCCTGCCAAAATTTTTCAAAACACAACAGCTGCAAGTTTTCTTTTAGATGAGAAAGTTATTGAAATAATATCTTAAGGAAATTTATAGCTAGGAGAGCTTCTATCACAAATGCTTTGATGTATCTTTAAAATAGAGAATGAAACAAATTGCTGTGTTAAACTATTTGTTTGTTAAAAGGCATAACAAATAACTAAGATGGTTGTAGCTAAACTATTTTACAAATCTATTTTTATTTAAGTACAAATAGAGGTTGCATGCTGGTGGAAATTCAAATCTTATTACAAAGATGGGGACCGACCTTTCCTTTTTGGAGCACAGTAATTAAGAGTCCAAGACTTAGTACTTGATAATAAGGAATATTACTACTCTATTGTTTCTCTAGATTTTCACCTGGGTAACCATTTCTTTTGGATTTTAAAATGCTAATTTCCTCAGCCATTTAGATGTATTTCTTGGCTCAGCATATACATTTAGTAAGACATCTGTAGATAAATGGATTTTGCAGAAACTTCATACATGAAATCAACATTTCATCAAAGCTCTGAAGAAGTATGTGTATCCAAGTCATATTTGCTTCAGGTCATGGTTTTTATTGAAAGGACCCTTGACATATTTCATGGCTGACAGCATAGTCAAAAAGAGAAGAGAAGGCACAGGAGAAGGTATAGTCCCCAAAGGGAGAGTGGCTAGTGGAGGGACCCATTCCAGAGCAGTGGAGTAAGAATCGAGAAGCAGCAAAGAAAAGGAATCATTGTTAATTGGCAATCAATTAAACTGATTGGAATTCCCCAACTGTTTTGTTGACCATGACAGCGTGCCCTTCCTTCTTCCTCAGCATCCAGAACTGTTGTTTTAGGCATCATAGAGGGTACACCACTGCCCTGTCTCTGTTTCTGGGTTTCAGATCACGGATATGTTGAAGCTTTCTCTGAACCTTCATTATGTTGTTCCCTTTCAGCCTTCCCCTCTCCCTCTTAAAAGTCCCAGCCTGTTCAGTCTGGCCTTACAAGGCAGCTGTTCCATCCACTTGGTATTTTCAGTTGTCCTTCCTGGGCCTTTTCTAAGTTGATTACATCCTTTTCAGAGGCTTCCATCCTTTCCGAGGTGACCAGAGCTGCATTCAGCACTCAGGATGTGAGTACAGCACGATTTTATACAGTCACAAAATGAAGCACTTTGTCTTGTGTTTCATACCCTTCCTGAATGACATCTGATGATCTGTTGGCTTTTTTGGCCGCCACTGCCTGTTTGAGTCACTGATTTCAGAGAACAGCCAGTGATGATTCCAGTGTCCTTTTCTTAAGCTGTAACTGCCAGTCCCAATCTCAGTGTCATGCTGGCATGGCTTAGATTCTCCCTGTCTCTCCCCCTGCAGTGCGTTCTCTTACACTTATCTACGTGGAAATTCGTCTGCCATGTTTTTCTCTGCTTACAGAGTTTGGTCACTTAAGTTACGTGCTAGGGCATGGCATTTGACGACGATATCATCCACAGACTGGGAGATTTATTACTCCCTTCTCAAGATCATTGATCAACATGACTAAAGCTGCCTTTTCCTGCCCACTCACTTGTGCACACTCCTGACTCTTCCCTGCCCTGATAATTGTCCCTTAGTCTGTATACTTTGCTTGATGCCTTTGAAAAAGACCATAGAAGAGAACTTCAGGACTGTGACTGCTCGATTTCTTTAATAACAAAACTATATAAAGCAAGATCTATGCCAATTACAGATATATGCTATTGTATCCAGTTCTAGACCTATAATTTAATGGATTACGCATTTACTATTTAATCATTACAGTGAAGCTTTGTTTCTGATATTTGTCAGAAGAGGCAGCACATAGACATCATTAAAGAAGCAAAAACCCTGAATACATAATATTTGAAGTTGACGTACATATGTGCATTCCTGAATATGGCTGCCAGAGGATATCTTTAGGGGGGATTTTTTTTCCTCCCATTAGAATTAATATGTTAAAGAGAAATAGTTATAGCATTGTATGGGTAATATAATTTTCTGTCACACTTGGAACAAACCTCAGTTGGGTAAAAACTTTATGATGATATATAGTAATTAATAAAGGGAGAGAACATTTGATGGAAGTGCCTTTTTTGTAACATTCTTCATTCAGACACTTCAGACTTCATTCAGAATTACGGTAAACTAGTTTATAATTTATGTCATATATCATATGAACAGTAAACAGATAATTAAGAGATGAAAAGTTAGCCTGTTAAAACTAAAAGAAGTTTGGCCATTGAGTGGAACAGCCACCTTGATTGTCAGTGTTTGCAGAGACCACTATCTTACTCTCTCTGACTCTGACGGATGGCAGCCATGCCATAGAGATTGCTCTGAGGACAGTGATGTCTTTCTCCTTGCCCTATTGCTATTTTAGATGAAGTAATATTCTAGCCAACAAGGATCATACCCATGTTTGCTTAGTGAATATTTTTTCTGCTCCATTTTATTTGCTGGCATTTCTATGTAGGCAGCACTCAAAATTATCTGTTATTTGATTTTAGAGTTATCTGATTTATCAACTTGTCACTTTAGAATAAAAATTTAAAAAGTGTGAAGCTATTAGGACAAAAATTTTAAAACCCTTCTGTTACTGTAAAAGAGCTGCAAGTCCTACTGGTAACATACCTTAACTCTTTAAATACTTGCTTTTATATTTACAGCTGAACACTTGTAGTATTGGCTTGCATGATAGAAAGGATTGTTGCAAGAAAGTTGGGCTTGTACTTTGCCACAGCCACAAACTAAACAGGTATCAGAATTATTTTATTTTATTTGTGAGTTTTGTTAACAGGCATTGATCTTCAGTTTCCAAGTTATTATAGTGTGTAAACAGACACTCACTTCAAAACTGTTTGCTGGACACAGTAGCTGCTTGAATTTTCTTGTCTGCTATTTTGACTTTGTAATTGTCTGGCTTGCTGCTGTTTCATCTTTATCTGAATATTTGCACATTTTCAGTATTTACTACATTGGAACAACAATTTACAAGGACAGAAAGCTTTTTCTATCCTTGTAATATCACAGAACTTTAAAATATAGTGGGTTTAGCTGTTAAGGCAAATTGGGCCTCCTTCTCTATCTCATGCTTTCCGATATTTCTAAGTTCTCAGGACGCTTTTTGTCAAATTGCAGATAAATATAGCATGACCATTTGTACAGATTTTCTTAAATATTTTACTGAAGTACTCTGCTTGTTAATCTGGTAGCTTTCTCATTTGTTATGAATTTTCCTAGTTCAAGGACTTGTTAGATGTTAATGGCATAGCTCCAGTGTAATCAGTAGTATTATAATGATGCATACCAGCTGGGGAAAGGATCTCATGAATTAAACTACTTGTACTCAGACATTCAAAGTAACCTGCAAAAGAACTCTTAAAGCCAATCTTGCCCTTTTTTTTTTTTTTTTTGTTTCTAATTAATTCTGAGGAAGGAGAGTTAAATATATGAAAAAAATGAGTCAGGAAAAATAACAAAATATGATTAAAATTTGTTTAGAATAATAAGACCCAGAATGTTTTTGAAAAAAATGGCCACAATAGATGTGATCTGGGTATCTTCCCTCTTTCTTTGTCTGATGCTAATTCTGAAAGTTGTGCTGCAAATTCTGTGTTACAGCATCTGCAGTCTGTATCTGTGTTGGCATAACCACAAAATGAAAAATATGGTCACACCCGTGATTTTTTAGTTCATGTGGAATTTTAAGCTTTATTTGTGTAGTATATATTGTGTTGTATAATTGAGATTAAGTTGTCAGTTATTTGTCACAATTTATAATAATATAAGAATTGAGTTACATGCGCATAAAAATTGTGCATCATGTTCCGGATGACTTCAATTGCCATTTGAAAAGTAAACTGATCCTGATGATGATTGTAACCCGTAGGAAAAGCCAGGATGAAGAATTGTGGGGTTTTTTTCCATTTTTTGTTCATCCTTGTGCAGTGACATGTATGTTAAAATATTCTACTAATAAAAGACACTTCAAAACACCCTTCAGATCTCAGTGTTTCTCAAAGACGAGCTATTTGAGTGATTCTCTATAGTCCAGATAAATTAACAGTAATTACATCCCTCAGTCAAAACTGAGTCTTTGATATTGCTGAGTAGGTATGAAAAGTAGATGACTGAGACCCAAGACTGAATCTTTTACAAGAATTGCCTCTCTACAGAAAGACATTTAAAAAAGCAGAAAATAGCCCTTATCATTTTGAAAATAAAACCTGAGAAAGTTGAGAGGTACATTCAGTACTCTCTGTGAAAGATGTTCTGTTCTCTGGCAATTTTAGTTATAATATTGTGTAGAATAACCAGATGTTTTTTTCTGGATATTGGCATTAAATTAAAACAAAAACAAAAAAAAAAAGAAAAGAGTTTTGGCTTCCAACTTCTCAATAAATCTAGCAAGGGAACAAAAGCCAAGTATTGTGTTCAATATCATTTTGAAAATAAAACCTGAGAAAGTTGAGAGGTACATTCAGTACTCTCTGTGAAAGATGTTCTGTTCTCTGGCAATTTTAGTTATAATATTGTGTAGAATAACCAGATGTTTTTTCTGGATATTGGCATTAAATTAAAACAAAAACAAAAAAAAAAAGAAAAGAGTTTTGGCTTCCAACTTCTCAATAAATCTAGCAAGGGAACAAAAGCCAAGTATTGTGTTCAATTGTTTGTTTCTACACAAATGCTATTCTCTTCCTTAACTTGATTTTGTAATGTACTTAGTTTGAAGGGATTTGAATTTTTTTCATTAGCGTTGATGCTATTGTGCTGAGTGAAATCATAACCTTGTCCAGATGAGCCATGTTGAGAAAGATGGGCTGTTTCTTTGTGCTAATACGGAAGAGATTTTGCTTAAAAGTACAAGTCTGAAATTTAGGAGAATGCTTGTTTCCTACTTGTTCTAGCCATTGTACTCTTCATATACAGGGTTTGTGCCTCAATTAATCCACGTATTATGAAAATTATGTGCCGATATATTGTTTATGGAAGTGCTATGTGACTTCTGAACAGTGGGTGCTAGTGTTGTTAGGACATGAAGCATGAAAATATTATAAATGAAAATGCATTTGAATGACAGGACCATTATTTAAGTTGGAGGAATTAATAAAAGTAAGGCTCTAAAAAATTGTCAGTATATGAAAAAAATGAAGTAACCAAAATTCAACAATACAAACCAAGCATAATTGAGCTTCGCTTAAAAATAAAAATTCTCTTCCCAGGGGAACAAAGCAGTAAAGGAATAATTACTCCATGTGACTCTTCATCTTGTCATGTCTTTTCTCAAATATAAGCATTTCCAGTTGTATAGTTTTGCTGTGGTAGTCTTCTTTTTTTTACCTTGCCTGATGCTGTCTCAAGTGGTTTGGGGCTTTTTTGTACACTGCCTTCATATTCCTCACAGATGTGTCTTTGGATCTTTTGGTGTTTTCTTTAAATGATCTTTATATGCACAAAGGTTCTAAAAAGCTTTTGTTTAACTTCTGTACAAGCTGTTAAAAAAAGAAAGAACCAAACCCAGGAAAAACACCCCACACCACCAACAAACGCCACCACCTTTCCCAACCCCTAAATAAATAGAAAACTAGCTTTTGAATCTTCAAGAACCACCAGAAAAGAGCATACAAAGGGTTTTTGAAGCTGTAATTATAAGGCCTTTCCTCCAGGTGGACTGTTACTATTCTTTTAAAGTATATCACCTTGGTTAGTATGTGGTCAGTTATATCTTCTCTGCTGCAAAATCTATGTGGGGATCTGCTGACTGAGCAATTGTGGCTGATGGAAGACTTTTCTCTCTGGAGGGAAGATTAATTTCTGACCTGCATTCCAGGGCTATGCTGACACAGAGTGTGCCCTACTCCAAACCGTTGCCTGTTTCCAGAAAAATGGAGCCTGTGTACAGACTGGCTCTCCCATCACCTCTCCACATGGCAAATAATCAAGCTTTATTTCCCTGGTAGGAAATTTGGATGTTAATACCAGTGGTGCAACATGAGGAGCTGGACAGCTAAGTCATCAGTAGGCCCTTCTAAGCTCTAGGAAATAGATGTTCTGCAGACATTTTATTAACCTAGATTGAATTTTCTTTATCCCTTACTTTGTCTGAGCATGTGACATAATGGCTTATGTGAAGAAAGTACTAGGATGAAGTCCAAGTTTGGCTGAAACTAAAACAAGTGAGTAATTAGTTGTACTTACGTTCCCATATGGCTCTGTGCTTGCTTGCTTGCCCTGTTTATGAGCTAAACTGATAGACAGAAATCATTGAGTCACCGACGGGAAGACAGCATGCAAAATGACAAACTCAGATGGTACTGATAAAGATGTGAGCAGCAGACAGTGAAAACATCCATTAACTATGAAATGATAAGTTCAAAGACAATGGAAACAACATTAATCTCTTGAGACTTTCCCCCCCCTTAAAAAAAGTGCTATATTCCACAGAATTTTGGTTTTACGTGAATTGGGTACTTCTGGAAACTATTTTGTTAATCAAAATTCACAAGTCAAATCCATCAGTCAGTAGTGAGTGTGTCCATATTTTTATGGATATATTTTTTGTAGTCAGTGCTGAGGGAATTCTATTGCTCAGTGGTTGAGAAATATCGAGATCAGACAACATTTTGCCCATTTATACTACATAAATGTTAAGTATCAATAACATACCCAAATCCTCTTGCCAGCCAGTGAATAACGTTTAGCTCTACGTAAAAATAACTAAGAACTCTGTCAAACACAGCCTAAGCTTGATGGTTCTTATCTGAAACTAACTAGGCTGTAACTGTCTGTCAGAGCAATGTTTGCAGTAAGCTCCAGATATTAACAGGGATTCTTTATCACTTTCCTGATCAGTGGGTTTGGGTTTGGATTTCTTGATATTTTCTGCTTGTTAATGTCATAAAAGCCCTTTCTGCTTCATGCTATGGTTCTGAAGTGTACCGCTTCACGCAGTCCAGCTGCATGAAAAAAATGCAGCAGCCAGGTTAGAAGATGAGAGCAATTTCTGACTTTATTAAGCCTGCTAAGTATCAAGCCCTATCATCTTATTTCAGGTAACTTGCTTGAGATGCTGAAGGCAACATTTGTTTTTAATTTGAAATATACGTAGAAGACTGTCTCTTGTAATTGAAAATGTCACACATTTATGAAAATTAGGATAGGTAAGTCTCTCTTTCACATTTAATACTTCAGCATGATAATGCAGAATATACATTACACTTGCCTGATTTGGGGAATTTCTTAAATCATAAAGAACAAATTGGATCACTTTGGTTACCTCAACAGAGGGACGTATTTTTCATGTTTGTTGAATTAAGGAGGACTGAAGGAAAAAAGATTAAATCCCTTATCTTTCATGCTGAATGTGATGTCATTGTTTTAGCTTACTATGTTCCATTATGAGTGCATGTTATTCTTGTTTATGAAAATGTTTGCTTCAGGAAGGTGTCACTATAAACCGGAATGCAAAAACTATTAAAGTTTGTGTTGTGGTTTCTTTATTTCATTCAAGAGACAAAACAATCTTGAAATCATAGCTGAAAGAAGGAATCTTCATCTGAATTATGTTATAGGGTTAGATCAAAAAGGAGTAATCAAAGAGCTTGTGCTGATAGAGGAATTAAAACTGTATGGATAGTAAAGAGAACTCAGATGAAAAAGTGATTAAAAAAGTCCAGTAGTGGTGGCTGGTTTAGTTTTATGTTCTATAATAAAGGCATAACTGTCCCCAAACTGTGAAATGGGAGTAGGACTTGATACTGTGTAAGACCTCCACAGCAGGCAGCCGTGCTTAATGCAGATCACGTAGTGTTTTTCAGTAAGAGCCTAAAGTATTGTTCACTTGCTAATGATTATTTTGCATTCTGTGTCATTCTCATTTTTCTATACTTGTATGTAGAAAACCAGAAGATTAATAATTGGTATAAGCAAGCGAATACAACTTGCTTTGCAGGAGTGAGGGTTTCCATTTTCTTATCTGTCATATTTAGGTAAGGCCTTCTGCAGCTGGTAAATGCTTCTTTCATTCAATCAGTCTGTGGCACTTGATGCTTTTTTGATGTCTGTTTTGAAACTTTGCTGCAGAGAGATTATATGGGAGGCAGTAGGATTAACATGAAGTATGTGCTTGGGTGCATGGAACCTTTGCAAGTGGAGAAGAGCTGAAAATGATACTCCAGGTCTTGTGGCATAGGGAGGATGGTGGACTTGTTGACAGTTACAGCAAAACAGGAGGGAAGGAATTGGGAGGAGAGAAGAGGAGCTGGTTTTGACATGCTGATTTTCATTTGGCAAGAGGACATCTGGAGAAGATTCTGTAGAAGCGGTTTGAATTACAAGTGTGAACAAAAGGGAAGTGAGTGAGGAGGAAAGAAATCTGGGAATCATTGACACAGAGATTGTAATTCAAATCCTTGAGAATAGCTAAGGTTGCCCAAGGACAGCCTAGTTGAGCTGTGTGCATACTACAGAGCCTATTCCATCTTAAAAATATAAATCTTCTCACTTAGATAATAATCTTATGAAAATTGAAAGAAGAATAATCTTGAAACATGGATATCTATTGTTCAAACTTAAATTTACAGTACTTATTTCTAGTAAAATTATGAATAATTGCAGGAATCCATAATTTGAAGACATCTCGTCATTGGACTGTAGCATGTCTTCAGAATTACAATGGTAAAAAATCAAGGTTACTTCATTATGTAAAATTTGCCTGAACATGCGATGGGCAACATAAACATTTCTGGTTTTAGCAAGGAAGCATAAAAGAATTCTCTTGCAATAATGGTTGATTTTAGGCACTGCGTTTTCCTTAAAAAATGAAAAAAGAAAAAGGGGGAAAAAAAAGCAATAATCCCCCATGTACAAGTTACTTTTTAAATATGAGGAATTTTTGTTACTGTGATTGAGAAATGCATCTAATTCAGAGTTTCACACGCCTGGAAGTTACTGTTCACGCCCAGTGATAAAAGCCATGCAGAATACTGACATAACTGGGTGTACTGCAGTTCATCTCCTGCTGACGTGTCTGCCTGTTGGATTCAAAAAACATCAGCTGTTCAGAACACTGCAGTTAATAATAAATGGAGGAAAAATATCAAGAGTTAGTTTCTTTAGACATTCAGGCTTGTGATAAGAGTCAGGTTATCTGCTTCTGGTTAGAATTTAGCTCATCTCTTTTTCACAGAATTAAAAAAAGAAAAATAAGTCATATAGCTACTCTTTCTTGCATAAATTATTTACTGATACATGGGGTGTCATTTTTTTTCCTTTCTGTCTATTCCTAGCTGCTTTTATAGTTGTTTTGTCATCCATGATTTGTATACTTTGTTATTTGTCCTCTTTTTTTAGGAAAGGTATACAACCTGGTGTTCATAGCATGTCACCTGGAACATGGTTAATTTTCAGTAAATACAGGCCTTGCTTTAGTCTGTAACTGTTGTTGATGTATGGTTTACCGTTTCAGGCTTGGTAGGGTTTTTTTGCTTGAAATTCACTGTGCTAGAGAATGGTCTGACCAGGAAAATGAATGCTTTATTTTTAATTAACAGTATTCAAAATATGCAGTGCTAAGAAATCAGTTGTAGAACTGATTCAGAGAGTGTTCTGTTCTGACTGAATATCCCAGTTTACACTGAAATTAATGCAATTTCATGAAGGAATTATGTCTTAATGTTGGATTTCAGAAAAGGACATAAAGCTTATTCACAGGATTGTGATGTGGTTGCCATCCTTTGGTATAAATGTGAGTGAATATCCAGAGTTCTCTGCTAGTATTCAAAATCTGTAGCTGTATTATAGGTTGTTAACTGAAGGTCTTTCTTATTCTGAGATGTGATCTCAAGCTGCAAGTTGTGAATCAGATAAAAAATAATCACCAAAGCTCTGGCATTCAAATTCAGACCTGCATCCCAACTTCCCCCAACTGTTGAAGGTCAACTTTTGTCTCTTGTTGGTTCAATTCTTGTCTCTCTTTTCTGAGTCTGGCAGAGGAATTGAAAGGAATGTTGGCTCAGAACTGGAGGCTTATAAATAGAATGCTCTCTGTCTATTTATACTCCTTCATAAAAGGTAGTTGTTGGGGGCTTCATTAAACAGCTGCTTGCACACCCCATAAAATGGATTAACTTTCTCTTTCAGTGTAAAGATTAAATTGAATAGCTGAAATCTGAAGTGAGATTTATCTGAGAAAAATGTAATACCTGGTACTTTGGAAGGGCTATATGAAAACAAACTGTGGAGCATTATACTCTTGTTCTTGAATGGCAGAGGATGTGGTTACAATGTAAAAAACACACAAAAGAGCAATCTACTTTGTTCTTTATTATTTCTACTGAATAATTGGGAAGGCCTTATAATACTCAATGAATCCTTAAATAGAAATCCTGGTGACTCAGAAACTTCTTGGATGTTAGTGTGTACGCATTTACCTTCAATTGTTGTTTCAGAGATTTTCATGCTGATAGCTGGCATGTCGAACCCCATAATTACCACCCAGGTGATAGATGTCTGTATCTGGTGCGGTTTCTGGGTAAACTGCTGTCTTAATAGTGGTTTAGTGGCTCCTTTTGGCTAGAGTATTTGTGTGTACTGTTCCTAGGGTTTACAGAGAGCACACTACTATAGCATTGAAAACTTTATTCCAAGAATTTATAGGAAGTAATGATTGTGAAAAGACTTAATGATGAAGCAGAAAACAAATGTATTCTACCACTCAGCTCTTTTCCAAGATAGCTCTGACCATCCTTTACTACTTAGACTGCATAGGCACCGCTCCATCTGGTTTTGCATTATCCAATATCTAAGCATACGACAGACGACAAGCACCACCTTCTCTGTAAAGTGCAGTTCATTATTCTTGGTGGTTTGGCAGTTGCTGTTTCTGGCAGCAAAATAGTCCCATTTCTTTCTCTTAAACCTGAGGGAGTGGGATAGCATGCTCGACAAATCCATCTGCAGCAATAATACTCTGTCTCTGATTCTTAGTTCCTTTTTAGTTTGGATCTGTTTTGAATTTCCCGCTGAGATAAGCCAAATCTGGACCCAAATATCCTCAAACAATTTGATTTGATTGATTGTCTATGAAGAAAAGACAAATGGTGTAAGGCCATAAAATTTTGTTTCTGATATCCTTCAGTTTTCACATTTTTTCTTTAACTTTCTCCTGTCTTAATAATTTTCTCCAAATTTCTTTGAAGCACAGCACGTTTTAAGGTTTCTGTACTTTATCGTTTATGAGATACTAGCAGATCAGAAGCTTGGCAACCAAAATTCCTATGGAATATCCGTTCAGATTCTTTTTACACATAAGAAACTAATAAAGTATGGTAGGACAGAAATAAACCAGTACTACTCTGTGTGAAGTAAATGATGCTAATATGATTTTTTTTTTTAATTGAATCCTTTAGTTATTTAGTACTGCACAAAATAGCTCCTTTATTTCATCCTGGGGTTTTGTTCCTACTGAGATAAATTTGTTCCTTTTCTGGCCCTAACATTAGTCATTAGATTAGAACAGGATCCGTATTAGGCAGGAGAAAAAGGAAAAATCTGCAACTGAATTAGTCCCAGAGCTCTCCTCATGAGAGCAAAAAGGCAAAATTTCACTTCATTGCTCATGGCATAAAAAGGACACAAATCTTGTCTGCAGATGTTTTTTCAGTATTCAGGGCCACACCTGGTGCAAGAGTTACACTATGTATGGCTATAAAGCTCTTGCTAAGAGGGGGAAAAAACCCAGTTCACTGGAGGAAAGATACAGCCTGTATTTTGTGAAATGCTATGTAGCTGTGGCCGTGTTTCACAGGTGCCCTAGCACTGCTAATGCTACCCATATAGAAGAATATGTGTAGCTGATGCCTCTTCTCTCTGCAGGAGTACGAATGTTAGGAGTTCCGCAGTAGAGTGCTTTTTTGTGTGTCTATTGTGATGTGAAAAAATTAAGGAGGAGAAAAACTAGCTGGATTATGGACGTAATTTTAGTATTAACTGTGTGGGAGAAACACTTTTGTCATGAAACATAACCATAAACTCACAAAAATGTCTTTATGTTGTGGTCATTTTTCAGTTCCCCATTGTTTACATCTTAATTATGAACGAGTAGATTGTGATCTTATTTTAAAGGGAGTTTATGGTTGGTTGCTCTTGAGAGAATTCTCGTGGAACTAGCTGTTCTCAAGGAGCTGTGTGTTTCGGCTAAGGGGACTGAAAATCAGAACTGTTGACCTCTGTTCCCAGTTCTTCTGCTAACTTAATGTGTGGCCTTGTCTGAGACTTAGCCTCTGCATCTCAGCCTCAAATTCTTTAAAATGATCATAAAAATTAGATTTCCTCTGGGCTGTTCTTGGTATGAGAGTGCATCCTGACACTGGAATGAAAAAGTACTGCTGAAATGCAAAGTAACTTTATTGATAAATATACTGAATTTGCCATGCCTTTGTGACTTTAAAGAACCCCAGAACATTAATAACTAAATTAAGCTCACCTGTCAATTGCCTGCAGCATATAAAACTGCAGTAGTCAAAGGATCACTTTGGTGCTGAGCATGACGGGGCTATATGAAAGCTTTAGAGAAGCGTTGCTGCTGACTCTCTGGGGTTTATTGATGAGGTGGAAGTCTGCTATTCCATCTTTATGATCTGTTGCTGTTTCAAGAAGAACATTTCTGTATAAATTTAAGGAAGTGACTTGCTTTATCCTGCTTCATTTAGGATGATTATATCAGGTTAAAAGTGACAGTACTGAAGGGCTGCGAGTCCCTTGTCCCCTCATGTCTCTCAGGGTTGGCCACTTGTGAGCTTGAATGTAGAGGCATCTGTATGGTATAATGCCGCGCAGCATTGAAGTTCTTTACATACCATGTGCGAAGCACTGCTGTGGTACTAACTTCTATCACAAAGCCAAATCAGCACAGCCTGAGCCTGGGACAACAGAAGAGAACAAGTTAGCTTTATTGCTCCTGGATTTAGATTAGTTCACATGATGTTAAATCAGGGTATGCTTGTCACATTCAGAATACATATGTCCAAAATAGTCTCTGATTGCTTATTGTGGGCATAGAGCATTGTCTGCACAGCAATGTCAGTTGCTGTAGTTTGAAAAGGCAAAATATTAAGATTAGGAGCATAAAAATTTACTCTCAAGTGGCATAAGTTAAAAAAGAAAATATTTGTATTTAAAACAACTATTTGAGAGGTAAAACATGCAGCTGAACTTCCAAGCTAAATTCAGAACTGGTATGTCTGGCTGAATGTGATTAAAGGAGGAAATCTAGTTTTGACCCAGAGATTTTATTTCTCTGAGCAGACATTTAAAACAGGAAGATGTGTAGAAATAGATGCAAAATGTCCGTGCTGTAGCCTGGCAAGTGGCAATACCATATGTAATCTATTATAAGATGAATGGCATGTTGAGAAATGATTCAAGCTGGCTAATTTACAGAGCTCTAATTCTGCAGCAATGTCCTGAAGAATAACAACTGAAAAAGCAAGTCCCCTCTTAAAACACCGTAGACCTGTAGGCATGTGTGTGTGTACGTATTTCATTGTGATATTACAATAGCAATAATGATAGAGGTTCAAGGCATTTCCTGGGACCTGGAGATCAGCTGAGATTCAGAGTCTGAAGCTCAGCCAGGTGCCATCAGCTCTCACCAGCCAGTCATTAATCCTCAGGAAATGCCTTGTGCTTCAATCTGTACTCCTTATCTGAAAGTTCTCTTGCTAGGATTTCAACTATGTCTTAAGGTCTTGTTAATAATTAATTTTCCATAGGAACTAACGGCTTCAATAAAATATACTATTTCCCCACTGTGTTTTTAGCACACAGTGAGCTTCCAGTTACATACAATTTGTGAAGCTGAGGGGCTGCGCTGACTCCAAAGAGTTTGGCCCCACACAGAGGTTTTCAGTAGTGTTTTTGCAACATCAGGCAGTGAGCTTGTTAGGAGTACAGCTGATTTTCATGATGGATATCTTATCTGTCTCCCTTCAAAGTCTGTTCTTGTATTTATAGCATCTCAATGCAAGAGCTGTTAGCTGTTACACTGAATACGTTTGGAGGAACAGGATTTTTGTGTGCCTTTTTTAGCATTCACATACCAAACTTTTCTGTAGAATACCGGGAGTGGGTTAATAGGGAAAGGCACGGGAAATGTTAGAGGAAGGTGCATCCGGGGAGTGTATTTGCCCATCCCTTTTAGGAAGTGACAATCTAGTTCTATGTCATGTCAGTCAGCTTAAATCCACTTGATGCGGCCAGTTTCCTCCAATTCATGGTTGTGTAAGTAGAGCACTGATAGGCGTTTCTTTTCTAAGTTTCAAAGTCCCCTTCTAGGAAAAAAAAATGCTATAATTCCACCGTTTCCTGCCATTGTTCTACCTTAAGCTGAAGAAGATATGTGTATAGCTGGGAAAAGGCAGGATCCTGGAACTCTTAATTGCCTTTGTTACCTGATTTGTTGCCAGAGGGAGGGGGGATGTGATAAGCTGTGACATCTTCATTGATAATGGAATTTTACAGCAGCATATTAAACTGGACAGCCAGCTGAGCAACAAGAACTTGAATATATCTCTCCATCCATAGAAGTATAGAAAGCAGAATCTTGCAAACCCATTCTGTAACTTTTACTTTGATGGCCACATGGTAAGATTTAAATTTAGTATAGCTGCCACCTTGTCAAGAGGGATATCTGATGCCTGGCCGTTCCTTATCCCAGTTCTGCTTAGCAGCTTGAAAACACTGCTGAACTGTTACGCAGTTGGTAGCCTGTGTGTATGTCCAAAACACACTGTAAGAGAAATATCTGCTATCGTATTGCACAGAATAAAACACAACTCAAATCCTTTCAGCTGCGTACCATTCAAAATAGCAAATAAAGAACAATTCTGTTTTACTATTTATATCTTCAGGTAACTAAACCGGTAGCATAAAGTACAGTTTAGAATTGAATGTGCATGTTTTTAGGGCTTAGAGTTATTTGATAGTTTTAATGCAAAGAGACGAACACAGTTTCTGGATAGCAGTGAAAATTTAGCTCAGAGTTCACAGATCAGAGTTTTTGCAAAACCCTAAAGATCTACAGTCAGAAGCAGATCAGAAACAAAGAGAAAAATCCACCCTCCTGTCTGTGCAGACAGAGAAAAATCAGGGCTTAGAGTTCCAGAGGTAGGAGGCATTTCCAAACCAGACATCTAAAATGTCTCAAGCCTCGTTTGGGAAAACGTTCAGAAGTTCTGATTTTTTCCAAAATTTAAATCAATGTAGAGTCTATGTTAGGAAAGATCACAAAATTAGTAGTGAAAGGCTGATATCTCTTACTAGCTTCTTAGCAGTGATTAAGTACAAGCATTTTTGTGTGGTTGAATGCTAGTGCCTTTAGAAATGGTTTAAACTAAACCATGAAATGACTGATCTACCTCTCAGTAAGTGACCTTGTGGGAAGTTCGTACAGAATAGCAATTAGGCTTAAGATTGACATTCCAGCGTGTTTTGAATTTCCCTGGCTAGACCAGCCCTTATATGAGATTGTTTTGATGTGCTGGAATCAAGGTACGGATCTTGTTAGCTTTTGCAAACTGTCAAGTCCATGAAATTGTTGTTGTTTTTCTATCCAATGTCTTTGAAATATAGTCGAATCAGCGCTAATGTGCAGTGGCAGTATTCCAGGTTTCCACTTTCAGATCTTGGTTGAAATGAGGGGGGGTAGTGAAATGTTGCATGTAGCCGAAGCTGCCAGATTAAAAATAAGGAAAATAATTCTAGCTATTGCTAAGAATTTAGGTATCCTTACACTTAACAGTAATCGTTAGTATATCCTGGCTAGTTTGTTCATTTGTATAGGTGTTTGGTTGTTTAGTGTTTTGGTTTTGTTTTCTTTTCTTTTTTTTTAATTTTCCCTTTATAAAGCTTTGAGGTAAAGAATAATTGCTTCGAAGATATTTGGGATTTTCCTCACTTATTTTTCCTTTAGAAAGCATAACAGTTTGTGTGCTTCATCTAATTAACTTTAAATAAATTTCTGGCTACTGATTTTTGGATATTTATTTTCTAGTTCAAAACTGTGGTTTACCTGTGGAAAAATAATTTGATACTTTGAGAAACACAAAGGGAAAATGCTCTCTGTTCTTATCTAGATGAGCCAGTAGGGAGCAGTATCTTTCCTGGCATTAATACTGATATTCTCAGTATTTGCTGGCTGCACCATAGCTCACTTTTTCTGTCAGACTGTGAACACTTGGAAGCAGACATCCTCATAAACAAATTGCCATTATGAGAGGCAGATTCCATATTGGCACACCAGCAGAACAAACGGAGATTCAAAACAAAACAATTTTTTTGAAAAGTTGACATGGCATTACTTTTTGTTAGTAAATTTACTCCCTACCTAGCTATCTGCAAGAAGTGGTAATTTTATTACGGTAGCTATAAAGTGTGTAGTTAGGTGAAATCCAGCATGCAGATAATCTAATGGGATCCCTTGATTAAAATAGTCACTCACAAGTGTAAATACCTTCATGAATGAAGCATAAATGAAAAGCTGCTGCTGTTAGTTTCTGTGAAATCTGAGGCAGGTTTCCCTATATATAGATTTAATCCCAGTAGAAATAGAACAGTAGGGATAAGAAATTAATTTGGAAGCATATTTTTCCAACAAAATAAGTTCATATTTTGACTGGAGTTTGTTTTTCTTTTTTTTCTGACTGGGTTCATTCCTTCAATAATATTAACAGAATGAAAATTTGAAATTATGTCTTCTCACCCCAAAATATCACATTACCTTATTGCTTTAATAAGTAACAATACTATAAAAGAACTAAAGTTAGTAATAATTAAAGAAACCTAAAAATCCTCACTCCCTGTTTGCTTACTTTTTGTCTCTGACACCGCTTTTGTATATGTTGCCTTATCTTTTTCAATGCTAGGTAATTGGAGCACATCACTGAGAGACTGTTTATCTTTGGTTGAAAAAAAAAGTGCCTGATAAAACCAGATGGGGAAAATACAGTACCTGAAGAACATTTAATTCCGTTTTTTATGGGAAATAACTATTTTGGGGGATTAAAGCAGTTGGTTTTGAAGTATGTGAAATTATTTTTACTAGATTAGGGTTCAAATTTAGATATTTAGATTACACATATTATTTAGTTTGTATTTATACACTAGGCTTTACCGATGAGCATGGAAGGGTTTCCCCTCTCTCTTCTCTAGACCTTCATTTAGTACTCCTGCATCCATTTGTTTCTGTCTTCCTATGTGTTCATCTGTTCGCTTGTTTCCTTTACTCTTACTCACTTTATTGACTACTCTCTCACATTTGTCTTGGCTTGTTTGTTGTCTTTCTCATCTCTTTTTGTATTCCTGTTTTCACTTTGTCAGTAATTTTTTTTTGCCTGTCATTTTTTCCTCCACCTCTGCAATCAATGCTGTACCTCCTGTTGCCTTATTTTCACGATAACTTTCAAATCACATGTTTGATTACACTTTTCTGTGAAGAAGTCACAGTAGGGAGCAAAGGCAATTCTTATACCTTTTGAAAAACTACAGATAACTATCCCAAGTGTGGAAGAATTTTGTTTGGCTTCTTTCTGTTCAAGGAGGTGGCAGACAGCAGAAGTAGGAAAAGAGATGCTAATGGCAACTTCTAAGAATTTGTAGGAAAGGGGATTTTCTAGTGCTGTTTCCATTTTGCTTTTGTGCTTCCACCTCTGCCTTTTGCTGCCTTATTACAAGCAATACTGCTATACTGGGTGAGATCACTCTGCCTGCAGAGTAGCAGACAGGGAGGAGCCCAGCGGGCATTAGCACTGTTTCGGGCCACATTAAGTCCTGATAAGATATTCGCCTGAATATCCCCTTGGTCAGCTGCAATGCAGAACAATTGGTGCGTGGATCAACCCACCTCCCCCATTCCAGAATAAATATTAAAGGAAGACCTTGGTGAACCCTGTCAGATGAATTTAAGCTGGTTCCCAGGGAGGTGGGGAGAAGATGTGAAACTGCAGCTTCTTCACTTGAATACCTTTTCTAAGGGCATTGTTGGATGTCAGTTCCATAAAAGCAGAAAGACCATCATGTCAGGACACTGTAGCAGGGTTGTTAAATGGTTTACCTCAGTTTGGAGCTTCTTGGTCATGTGTATGTAGCTGTTTTTTTTATTTCATAGACTATTAAGAAAACAATACCTTCAGTGTCCTAAAACTGCTGTAGGCCTGGTCTTAAGCCAAATCTTTAATTACCTTCCTATCTTTTGATTGATGACTCTGCCTTGTAATAGCAAAACAGAGCCTCTATTTTGGATTCGATAGCACTAGTTAGATCATGACCTTGCTACTGAAATACTGTTTCTTCTACTGTTTCAAAACCAAGTCATACTTAGAAATATAGGTTAATAAAGGCAGCACCTTTTCACATTAATCAGTCTGCAGATGTCAAAATATAGAAAAAACTTTTCATGTGAAGAATTTCCAAACTTGCTCTTTTGTGCTTTCATTCAAACAAAAGCCTAGGCTTTGTCCTTTGATTTGCAAGAATACAGTTTCTTCCACGAATTGTCAGGAGAATTAAATCTTGAAATATTTAGGTATGATGTTGTTTCCTTTTGTCACTTTGGTATTTTAATATTAAGGTTGATAGTTTTCTTGGTGTGAAATAACCAACCACTACCATTTCACCTAAAAGATACTCTCCTCTATTGACAACACGCTTGGCCATTGTATTGTTTGTACCTTAAGTTAACTGGTAGCTCCACATTTAGCTTCACAAGTTTAACTACAGATTAAGTTTATCCCAAAGCTGCTTCCGAATTGCTTGGGGAAAAGGGGGATATTTATTACGTTAATTAGGAATCTATAGCTTACTTGGTGATACGATTAGGAATTTGGATAATGCAAATATCAGAATAACTCTGAAGGAGTATGTGTGGAGGCAATTAGCTACATTAAGATATTCGTACCAAGGTAAGATATGGCAGAAGCAGCAGCTTGGAAATAATGGTGATGACAGGTGAGCTGAGAGACCTGTTGAGATGGTAAATATTGGAGGATTTGAACAAGTGATTATGTGTAGGACAAATGGGTATGGTTTTCACTTGATAGAGCAGAAGTGAGTCTCTGTGTAACCTCAGGGGGAGACTACTGTGAAGTGATCATAGAGTAGAAGAATAAAGGATGAAGTAGATTGGAAAGGGATCACCAGAGTGAGAAGGGTGTAAGGTCCTAGTATGAACAAAACCAAAATTGCATACATTGTACTAAGTAGTACAAACTTTCATGTTTGTGAATATAGTTACTTATAGCCTGAAACTTTCATGTTTGTGAATATAGTTACACCCTACCATTGCCAGCAACATTCTGGAATCATTCCATTATACTGCATAAAATTATGCCTCAATGTTCTTTCTTGATTGTCTGGAGACAATCAAAAGATAAATTTGTTTCACAGTGTAAATAAAAATGGGCCCTGATACATTCTTGTAGCTGCCTCTGCTTATCTCAGGCCTGATTTTTACCCACAGACTACACTGAGACCTTTGAAATTTCAGTAGAGCTCCTGTAGAGAAAAATTAACAGAAACATCTCACAATAGCAGGAAGGAATTATAAGATTTCTACGAGCAAACACAGATGCATTATTATTATTATTGCCTTGAAAGATAATTTAAACAGAAATAAGTGCCAGATGTCCCCCAAAAGAACTTGGTTTCTAAAATAAAAAAATCAGTTGCCTTTTTCTGAAAGATTTATTCACTGTTCATTGTGGTGTCTGAAATTGCATTTAAAGGTAACAAAAGACAGTATTTTCGAATGTAAAGGAAATGAATCTTATTTCTATCATTTGAACAGTTGTCTGGGTTACTAGAGCATGATACCAGTCCCTTAAACTCAGAGGTTAAAAATGAAAGTGCACAAGTAATTGTAAAACTAAAGTGTGTTTTTATGATGTGTTATAAACTGTAAAAATCAGATGAAACATAACAGATGGACATGTTTTAATTTCAAGTGGTTTAAATAAGTGTGAAATGTGTACGATATTTCCAATTTACTTCAATGAAAAATGTAAGAAAAATCTGTTGTAGGCCAGACAATTGCTGATATTCAGCAAAGAGAAATGTAAGTGTCTGTTCACTTAAGGCAATGCCAAGGAGTTGGTACTTTCTGATGGTTCCCTGCCATTGGGAGTAATTGTAACCTTTGTTATGGTGCTATGGATGTTTTCTGTAGTAAAGAGCTGTTTTCAAAAGGCCTGAAAAACTTGGTCCAAGGGCTCTGTTATCTGGTAAATATCTGATAACTAATGTTTTGCAGGTGAGTGCTTATCTGTGTTACTAAATCAGAATATTTCTATTTCTTGACTAGTTGAGTATTTACTCATGCAAGGAAAATAAGCCCTGAGCTAATATTGTAGCAGAACTTTTTTTGAAATATCTTTAGCTTCACACAGAAGCAGAAAGGTCTTTGCCCTATCAGGCAATTGTCCGTACAAGCAATGTAACTTAGATTGACCACGAGTCAGTCTCTTAAAGAAGCCTTGACTATTACTCTGTAAGGTAACCCAGTTATCACTGTAGTGATAGAAGAACATAACATAGAATCATTTTTTCCTAAGGATAATAATTTGATGTCCCAGATGATACAGGACAT
This sequence comes from Charadrius vociferus, assembly GCF_000708025.1. Lineage (NCBI taxonomy): Eukaryota > Metazoa > Chordata > Aves > Charadriiformes > Charadriidae > Charadrius > Charadrius vociferus. The sequence continues at coordinate 217,661 of NW_009649570.1, forward strand.
AAGCATGTTCCTTTAAATTTTATTTAGCTACAAGTGAAAACAGACAAAACCCGTGATCCTTGCCTCTTGTGGCTTTATCAAAAAGAACCAAGTGGTTTCAAAAGGAAAGGGGCACATAGGCCTTCATTTTAGCCGGCAGAGCTGATTGCGCTCGAATGGGAGGCCTGCTGGACCTCTGCGATTGTGTACAGACACAGAGATTTAGAACTCAAGAGCTTCTTGAGGGAAAGCAAAAGAACTTCTTCCTTGAGGAATACAAATGTTGAGGACTTTTATAACCCTGGCTAGTGAATAGTTAAAATCGTGACTGGTTCATGTTTCATGACCTGTTATATATTTTGTCATGACCTGTATAATATTTTGTTATATTCCTGCAATTCTTCTGTGGCAGAATATATGGTGGTGAATTTTTCAGCTGCTGAATTGTGGCTATACACCTCTGAATGAAAAAGCGTTCAAATCATTATTCAGTGCTGTCCCTATGTCCTGATCTGTACTCAGAATTTAAAGATGGCATATGTGTGGCCTATAGGATTGAAGCCTTTTTTTTAACAGTGTGACAATAATGCACATATGTAATTGGCAGGGACACTGTGGCATTAATATGCAGTGATTCTTTGGTAAGAAGTAGAAATAGTATAATGTTTAGCATCAGTTTCTCTTAGAGGACATTACTGATTGCTTACATATTGAATCCTATTCTGCTGCTCCTAACTGGAGAGACTATAACATAAAATCTCAGTGTTAAGATTGAAAAGAGGAGCGTTTGGACATGGAAGCAAGGCATAGGAAAAATCTGAGCTCTAGGAATGAGGAAAGATTAATTTTTATGAATGGATTGTGGTTTAATCTGACAGATGTGAGACAGAATAAAACACCTTTTAAAATGCCATTAAACCTGTTGGAACTGTTAACGTGAGAAGTTACATGCAGTTTCTGCTTGACAGTTATGTTAATCCTGTGTAATAGTAGATCAGAATAGTTCAGAGTCAAAAGTGATGTGACAGTCCAGCATTCTCATTTGCAAAGACAGTGAAAGCAATACTGCACCCCTATTTTAGTTGAGCCATTGTATTCCTGGGAAGGGTGTCTGATATATCAGGTAGGTTTTCTTGTTGCTTCTCTGGTTTTGGGAGGAGGGAGTAGTGAGGGAGGGTAAATTTTTCAGTTTTGCACTGCGTTCAAGGGCAGGCTTGATGTCCAGCAGGGTTCTGTAAAGGACTGTAAAGGCTGAGAGAGCTGGGACTCTCTAGCCTGGAGAAGAGAAGGCTGAGGGGAGACCTTACTATGGCATACAAGTATCTAAAGAGTGGGTTGAAGGAGGATGGAGCCAGACTCTTTTCAGTGGTTCTCAGTGACAGGACGAGGGGCAATGGGCACAAGTTGGAACATAGGAAGTTCTGTTCAAATACATGGAAAAAATTTACAGTTAGGGTGACAGAGCACTGGCACAGGCTGCCCAGGGAGGCTGTGGAGTACCCATCTCTGGAGATTTTTAAGACCCGCCTGGATGCAGTCCTGAGTAATGTGCTCTAGGCAATCCTGCTTTAGCAGGGGAGTTGGACTAGATGATGTCTAGAGGTCCCTTCCAACTCTGAAGATTCCATGATTCCGTGGCTGATTTCACTCCCATTGCAGTTTCACCAGTAAGGCTTCAAGCTAATTTTGCAGCATAACTGCAAACCATTATGTTGACATCCCTAGCAGATGAGAAAAAAACATCTATTTCATCAGAAATCCTGCAGAGCTTAATAGTAAAATTTTAAACCTCCTGTTAGATTTTTGTTTGCTTGTGGGCACACTGTAGAACTTAAAACACAATGATATCACAACTTTAGGGCAGGGAAAAAAAAATTGAGATATTGACCATAAAAATATACAGCTTTAGAGAAGTTTCTCCAGAATGCTATCAAATTACAAATAGGATTCATCTATATGGGTCTGTATGCTTTCCTTATGCTTACAGAAACTTTTAAGATGAAGAGCACTAAATTGCAGAGACCTTAGAGCAGGCTTTCTGGGATTACATCAAGCCAAAGATTCATGACTCTTTAATTTATGGTGCTTGCAGAATATTATTTCAGTTATTTTTAGGAATTCAGATTAATTTTGGTTATACCTCTACATGCTGCTTAAAGGGAACACTTAGAATATAGTTAATGAAGAAGTCGCCTTATTGCTCTTGCTCATTGATCCAAAATTGTCTAATTGATAGCCTGGAGTATCTGTTCACTGTGAATTGCTGAACTCGCAAAGGCCTGCTCAGTAAACTAAGGTTTGAAGGTCTCATTTCTGCAAATAAGAGTCTTTCAATTTTACTAATATTTACTGTATATTCTGTTGGTAAAAATATTTTTGGGGACTGCACCCACTTCTGTCATCAGCAAAATTAGTCCTCCATATTTATTAGAGGAAGCCCTTCCCCCGCCGGTTGCATTTTGCTCCCACAGATTTTGGTGTCTCTCATCCTTTACGTTGTTACTCAGATTTTTCAATCATATATTTCATAGCTACAAACCACGTGATAGCATTACTAATTTTTAAATGGGTTTGACAAATTGATTTAAGAGTTCAGTTTTATGGTGTCTGCTATTTTTTAGCTTACAAAGGCAGACCAACAAAACTTAAGCCTAGAAAAAAATGCATGCTGATGTTTCTCTTTCCCTGTTAGTCTACATCTCTTTCTCCCTTCACGTAGCTATTGAGAGTAGCATTATCTAAGCTAAATTGCATGTTGGTACAAAGTAAAATAAATGTATGAATTAGCCATGAATAAATTTAGGCTCTAAATTGGAAGGTTTCTAACCATCATCTAAATAGTGGAGAGAAAAACACTCAACTTGCTTTCAAGATGGACCATGAGAACTTTGTGAATATGCATATATTCAGGATTGTTTACATGAGACAAGGCTCAGTGACCTGACGGATCTCTGTATAGTTCCCCCTCCCTATTTTGCTAAATGCAGGGCTTTAACTTTGAACTTTCATGCCACTTAGCAATAATACTAGATGAATTGTGCAGATGGATAGATTGCATCAATTTAAATCAATGGTGTACTTTATGTGTCATTGGTCACTGGAAAGATTCTTTTTTCACCTTTGTTTTCAGTCTGCAGTTCTGCTTTTGTCTTTTTTGTACTTGAATTGGATAGAAACTAAATCTTGAACTGGTGTGAATCTGACAGTCCAAAAATAGTTTCTGGAAAACCTAATTAAAGAATTGTCAAAATGTTGCTTGGTATCATATTGAGTTCAGAGCCTGGTTAAATGAAATTTGAAGAATCTCAGCCTCCAGTAGTGAAGCTATTATGTATAGTAGAGAGAAAGTCAAGAACAAAGTGTGATAATTATCAAGTGAAATATGAAAAATGGTATTGAAACATTAGCTACTATAATACTAATTAGAACAGTAGAGTCTTCCCTAGGTGAATATCTACTTCTATTTCTTGAACTTTTAAGTTGTTTATAATACACCAAAAGATCACGCTAGAGGACTATTTTACATAAGAAGGCAAGTCTTGCTCAGATTTGGTAATTTTTTTATATCGGCTATCCTGGAAAATGTTGCACAGAGAGTATTTCTCTACATTGAGTATAATTTCCTTGAGTAACTCCCAGATACTTGGTAAGGTAGGGAGAAACCGGAGTGTTTGACAAAGCATACAGAAATACATACAGGGCTAATCCAAAGCCCAAGATATCAATAAAAAGATTTCTACTGATTTAAATAAGCTGTAGGTCAGGACAGTGCTGCAGAAGTCATCTTAGTAATGGACTCTCCCCACACACAGTACAAAGGGAACTCTTTATATGTATGTCCAAACAGTGTGTTTGGAATGCTTCCAGCAGAGTTTGGCTCTGATTTGACATGAATTTATTTCAACTTGTTAAGCCACTACTATATGATTTAAATAAATGTTATTTTAATGGATGCTGATAAAAAGAAGCTTCTCTGGCATAGAGAAGTTTTCAATTACAAATAAACTGTCTCCCAAAATCTCTCCCAACTAGCATACCCACAGTACTTCTTTTGAGATAAGGGATGCAATAAGATTATTAAAGTCTTGGCCATGAGAGTTATACTGTAGTTACTATTTCTTCTCTCTCTCCTCTCTCTTCTTTTTCTTAAGTGTTTCTCATTTGTTTATTCCCCATTTCAGGTGAAATCTCTGTGGAACTAAACACTAATTCTTTCCCCAATTAAGTCACTAGGAAATCTTAGTTTGGCTTTGGGATGGGACTTTGTTCTCCTTGTGTGGCAGCTGAGCACTGATGATTCCTGGGATAAGTTTCAAATGACAAAAGCACGTCGCTTGGTCTTTGATCTTTAGTTTCAATCACTGGTGGAAAAGATGTAGTCATGGGCTTTTTTTTCCTATAAACGTGTTAAAAGTAAGAATTAAATTGCACAAGGGTAAAACTGCTAATGCAGTAACTGACCATAATTTTGTAAAATTGGACAAACATCCTGCCTGTATCTTATGAAGAATTTTTTTCACTTTTCTGTTCAGCTGATTTATTACAATCCATCGTGTTGGAGGGTGCCTGAACTTGCTTCCTCTTTCCTTTTCAGCTTCCTTATTTTAGCTCAGATGGTACTTTACTTTAAATCACATAATATGGTAAAAGGTCTGTTATTTGACCTGGGACTAGGGTCACACGACCAATCTTAGCTAGTCTAAAATTAAATGTAAACAATGCTAAAATATACTGAATAATTCTCAACTTAAACTTGGGAGCTGCCAAGTAGAACAGTACTTTATTATTGCACAATAAAACACAATTAGAATGGTGACTGTTAATGATTTAAGTTGTTTGTAAAATGAATATACCAAACCTTTCATTCCACAATACTATTATTGCAGCTGTACCCTATTTGTTGAGGGCTTGAGGAGATGTTTCCTACTTTGTTTGATTTATAACCTCACAAATAGTAGGAATTTTCCACTGGTGACTGCACAATGTATGGAAAGGACAAAATTATTTTTAAAATTGATCATGTTTCACAAATTGCCACTTCTACACTGTAGTCAAGTATTTCCTACTTCTGCAGAGCTTTTTTTCCCCTCTTAACCATGATGAATGTATTTACAGAGCTACCTTTCCAATTATACTTGTATTGAAGTACACCAACAGGATAATTTTTACCGTGGAATTCCCTATCTAGGAAAGCTGAAGTTTAAACAAAAAAAAAATCATAGACTATGATTTTAGTGACACAAGTTATAAAAACTTTAATATCAAGATTGAATTGTTTATTTGTGGGTTTGGTTTGTTTTATTGTTGCTTTGTCTTTACTGGCTTCAAGTATGTAGCAACAGCAGTTCAGGCAATTCCCTGATAAATTGCTGTGAAAGGATAAGAAAAGCCAGGAAATGTTGCATGGCTTGAGAAATACTCCATGGAGGCACTGTGGACTCCTTAAGAGAACAAACCACAATGGCTGTGAATTAACCTAGCTTTCTCGGAGAAGCCTCGTGAGCTGTCTCAGTACTATGTTCACTTCTGTTCCAGAATGCTTCCAAACATCTCTGATACTAGACAGGTATCCAGACATATTGTTTATTGTATCATGTGTCCTAAGAACATCTGTGGTTGTTTTTTTGCTAATCCGGCATGGGATTAATTCACATTCAGATCTTGCTTTGATGGATGTGTGTGGTGAGCAAGATGGTTTAAGATGGACGATTTTATTTAGTTACTGTAATTCATTTGGGGCAAACAGAAAAGAGAAAAAGAACTTTTCCCCCCTCAGTCAGAAAAAGCAAATTAGCAATACTAAAAAAAGTGAAATTATGTGAGATGATGTGCAACAACTTTTTTTAGCTGTTAGGCTTTTTAAGCATGCTGCCTTACAGCTAGGAAAACTTCAAACTGTTTTGCCAATATTTTATACTGCCCATGGAGTCCGGACAAGTCTTGTTTTCCATCACGGACCCAAACAGGCATGAAACACTTGTTTTATAGTTTAGTGTCGCTCTTTTGGTTGGCCTACTAAATACAGCGTTACTCTGAGAGACTCGTGAGTAAGAAAAGCCAAAACTGGAACTATTGTTGGTTGGGAGTCTGTGTGTGCCAGAAATGGTACTTTTCTTAAAACGATCTTCATGTGACTGTGATTCACAGTAATTTCTGGTGGTTTTTTTTAAAAAAACTGTTGAAGGTCACAAACTGCTCACCTTCGTATTAGCTCTGCTGTGTGAAGGGAGTAACTCGCTAATGATCAGCATGTTCTCATTGTTTGCAACATGTTTTACAGGGAAATCTGTGGATTCAGTATAAATGGTATGACCTCAGTCTCGCAGCCTAACATGGGCGAAGCTTTCATAATGTTCACTCACTTATTGCATAAACTGAGAAGGGGAGTGTCACTTGTAGCAGGGCCAAAGAATCAAGACCCTATCTCAGTGTTCATTTTAAAAAAATAAATGAGAAAATGTATTGTATATCGTCATCATCATCGTTGTTGTTTAACTGTTTCAGTAGAAGCTTCCTTAGCAAGTTCAGTATAAGGTCGTTGCGCATGTGTGTGTTCCTGTGCGTATGTTCTCCAAGTATTTCTCTTTCATTTGCTGTGGTTTATAGTAAAATAAAGCTCAGAGTAAAGTGGTGAAAGCTTGGATGGCAGTTTTAAAAGTGTCTCCTGAGTTCCAGGAACTCAGCTATTGTGAATTATTATTCTTAAAAAAGACAAGTTTCTGTCATTTAAAAAGAAAAGGCAATTTCTGCACAGAGTATTAAGTTTTTAAAGAATAAAAAAAAAAGTTTTTAAAATGGGTGTGATTTAGGCATTGATATTAAAACTGGATTATTCTGCTTAGCTTTTACATCTAAAATTTTTGCATGACAGTGCTGATCTTTTGTTTAGAGATTAAAAATACACTGCTGTTAGATTCTCTTTTTAATGGAAAATCAATAAATTTAGAACAGAAAACCAAACAACTTAAATTTTATTGGGTTAATTTTTAGAATAGGAAGTGAAGTTTTGATGAGATAAAGAGTTTTCCAAGCCACTAGAAATTTTCATTGTATAACACTTAAAAGACACAGTGGTAACATAACATTTGTTTTTATGAAGAGCTTCAAGAAACATTAACTTTATTGACGATAGTTACTTTGATTTTTAAGTTTATGATAAGCACAATAATATTAGAACAACCTTATTTTGTGTTGAAGATAATGAAACTTGAATTCTCATTTGGCTCAAACTTACAGTACTGCACCTGCAAAAATGGATATGAATCGTGTTTGTTCTTGCAGAAAGGGTGGTTGGGCAATCCAGCATCTGTTTGTAAGATATGTGTACTTCTGCATGAAGGCAAGTACAAAATCTTGCTTAAGTCCTGCTTAATATGACCTGCGCTATTGAAGAGACTTTCTCTCTATTGCTCAGTCTTGCAACACTGGCTACAAGCTTTTGTGAATTGAGATTTTGGATCAAATTTAATTGGTAAAAAAAAAAAGTCTCAGCATGTGAGATGCATGATGCAAAGCCTCTGAGAAAACTAAGAACACAGTCAAAAGTAATCCAAGAAGTCTTTTCAGACAGGATACAACCTTTCACTTACCAAGTTTTAATTCATTGCTTTAACTATAAAATTAGCTAAAAATCAGATAGTTATGTTAGAAACAGAGATGAGTATGCTTAATTTTAAGATAGATTGGTTGATCTGTTCCTTAAGAGTACATAAAAACTCCTTGTCTTTAAATATCCAGGAAACAGAAAAATAATTTCTATTCATTGTGCAGAACAGAAACAATACAAAGAGATTGCACTGCAGAAAAACAAATGTTGCTATATGCTGACAGAAATAGAGGATGTTTTCCCAGGACATGAAAACACGGTACAGTTGGAGGTGATGATAGGATCCTACAGTTTGTTTGTATTTGGGAAATCTTAACTTTAAAATGAATGCACATTACTTTAGGTGACAGATTGTTTTACTTTCCACTGCTTAAGGATTGCTAACCTGGCCATAGTAAATGTAATGTCAGTAATTTAGAAATTCAGTGGAATTAACAAGAATTTAATGTGAGAAATTTCAATATAGTTAAGTCTTTTAAATGGCGTAAAGGTCTATTTAAGTTGTGGTTTTAAGGAATAAGGTTTGTTACCAATTTATCCACACTTAAAGACTAAGACTAGAGAATGAACTATGGAATCTTTGATTTAATGTTGTAAAATGTACCTAAGACTTGCTAAATACGCGTGTGTATTTGCAATTTTGTTGCTAGCAATTAGTCAGACAAAACTCCCACAAAACTTACAGTAAATATCAGCAGGTTTTGAAATTTCAGAAGCTGTGTACTTTGCTGCTATTCAGCTTTTTATTTTTGGTCCATGTTTTAAAAATGCATCATTATTTCATCTGTTGTATGTTGTAAAAATAGAATCTCAGTCTTTTGATGAGTTGACTGGAGTTTTGCAAGTGCCTAGAAATAGAAAACTGTGCTCAGGAAAGAGGAGAAAACGTTGTACTTCAACTAAAGTAAGGCAAAAGTTTATTGTGGAAAGGTAGGATTTTACCTATCTCTGTCTATATCCCTATTTTTAAATCATATATTCTTTCACTAGTTGCTGCCATGATCTGCTCCCTTTCTGCAGTGAGGGTGTCCCTGACTTAGGCAAGTGGCAGACCTGGGGATTTCTCTGAAGGGCTCTCTCCAGAAAAGGGTTTAAACTGGCTGTCTGCCTGGTCTGTGGACTGAATGGCAGCCGGTATCTTTTGTGATTTTCACTTTTGCTGAATATTCAAGTAAAAATCCAGGTATTGTCTCAGCATGAACAGAAAAACTTGGTATAAGTATTTAAATCTCTGTAATAAGACATAAAGACAGTACATCTTCACTAGGTCTTTGCTTTACATCAGGAGTGCAATTTAGAAGTGAATCTCCCTGTTGTTCACCCTTACTGTGCGATGGCTTGTATTGCAGAGCAGCCAATGCCTAAGAAACAAAATTAAAATGGAAAGCATGGTCCAGAAGCACGCTGGAAAAAATTGCTATTGTGTTTACATTTGTATAACCGTTTGAGGCCAATGTGTGAGCCCAAGGAGAGGCTGAGAACTTTTCAAGTTGCCTGCTGATTCTGGATTCCTTTGAAACTTGCTGAATAGATAGTCCTGGAAGTCTGCCAAAGTTGCAGCCAAAGTTGCAGCAAATGGCTCAGAATATTTTGCGAGTGAGGTATGTATTTGTTACTGGAAAAACAAAGAGCATATTCAAAGAAAATAGTGCAGAGAGAGTATGCTCTGATTTTGTGGAAAAGCTGGCAGATTTTCAGATAATTCATAGGCTGAAAAGATGGTGTGAACATTGAGTAATAAATCCTCTATCTTCTGTTGTTTATTTTCAGGGAAACAATCTTTGTAAATAGGATTTTATTAAGGAAATATGAAACACTCTTAGCAGTTTCTCCTCCTAGTAGTAGTACTATTTCTCCTCTGCCCGTGGAACTATGAACATGGGTCAAAGAAGCATATATGGCCCCAGTCTGAATTGCTTCCTTGCTTAGATCCACGCACATATTGTGGGACCAGTCTATTCTTGAGGGTATTTTGTGCTAAGGAGGCCCTGTTAGCCTCTGACTCTAGTACCCTCAAACAATCCTTTCCTGACCTAAGTGCTCAGCTAAAAAAGAGAACCAAATCAGAAAGAAAGGAATAATTACAGAATGATTTTAAAAGAATTGGAAAATATCTGACTGGTCTTTTGCCTTTCTCCTTTTTATTTTAGTCTCCCAAAGCAGAAGTTTTGAAACCATAAGACATCTTTTTGACTGAGTGGGCAACTAGTAGGTCACACAAACCAAGTGTTGGGCCATGCTTCTTTGCTTTTACTTTACCTCACCTGGTTGTCTTCCAAGACCAAGACTCTGTACAGTTAGATACGTAAGTACAAAGTTTGGATATATCTTCTATTCAGTGTTTCATAGGACATGAAATCTGCTACAGCTTGTTGCCTAACAGCTTGTTCTGAATGCTTAGTGTGGGAACGGGCATGGGGCTCTACAATTGTGTTAGTGCACTCCAGTGTTCTGGCCAGGGATGAGTGCGGGGCACTGCACAGTGCTTGTGGAGGAGAACTGCAGTCTTTTGTGCCTCCTGTGCTAAATTAGCTCCTACATGCACTTTTATACAGAACACACTGCACAATGCTTGATAAATCAAGTAACAGTTTACTGGAAACCATTTTTCTGTGTATCTTCTGGTGTCTGTGCATCCAGCTCCCATTGGTAAATCTGTGTTTTGTTAAACATATCCTTTGTGAGATAGAAGCCTTCAAAGTTTTACTCTACGCTGCTGCTAAAGAGTTAGTGATTTAACTCTTTATGATGGGGAGCGTATGTTGCCTTTTGGCCACTGACAATAGCGTTGAGAAATTACAGTGCAACTGATTTACTTTCAGCACGTTGCTTTGAATTAACGGGAGACAGGAAAATAAGGAACTGACTACTATAATTGCTTTTGAAACATCACTTTGGATTTAGAACAATCAACGTGCCACATGATTTCTTGAATACAACAATTTCATTAACAGAATTTATTGTTTTTTTGTTGGCTGTGCAATCTGCACTTAATTACTTAATTCTTCTTGGGACCACTCACTAGAAAGAATAATGTCAGATTTCTGTGATGATATTTTAAAATCCTTTATAAGCTGTCAAGTAATAGACCTTATCTTAGTTTCAAGATTAGATTTCTTCTGTATTATTACATTATAAAACTCTTACAAAACTTGATATAAAAATTAAGTTAGTTAAATGTTATTACTGTTTCTTCTTTCCTGAAAGAGAATTGTGGACTGTCTCTTTCCATTGTAAACTTCTGTCTTGGAGAAAATTAATTTCATTAGAACAGTTCTGATGCATCTTTTGGCTGATAAGTGGTGATACCACTTTGAATCTCAGGGGACAAATCCTTAATATCAACAAAACCTAAACAGATGTACTGTTTAATACCAGATTTACAAGGGGATATTTCAAAATATCTTACAAATTCGATACGTTTGCTGCAGGGTCCTTTGTTCTCCTGAAGAATCTTTCAAAAATAGTTTGGTTAAACTTTTATTGCCATTACTTCTCGTTTGTTTTATTGTAATAACATCTATGTTTGTGAATAGGTACTGCATATTCACTTCGATAGTCAGTGTAATCATGTAATAAAAGGACAGCTTCTACCCCCAGAGAATTCTTCCTAGACCTTATCTGTAGTGTTGCATGTGCAATATGTGCCAAAAGTACCACTCTTCTACTACAGTCTTCAATTTATTGGGGAACTGAGTAGACATTATTTATAGTATCCTTTCTATTTAATTTCTGTTTCGTACTTGAATGTTTGTTTTTAATAATAACAAACGCATCTCAGTCCCTTTGCAGTCACTAGCACTCTGATCCTAAGAAATCTTAGATGTAGTGATCAACAGTGATAGCAATTAGCAAGATCCACATGTAAGTTGAATGTTGTCTTTCAAAGCTTCCAACTTTATTGATAGGATTGTTTTCTTTCATGATTTGCAAAAACAAAGAGAGAAGCTGGATATGATTATATGGAGTTTTTAGTCATAGGCGAACTAAGCTAATTACATTTACCATGGAAAGCGTGAAAAATGAAAAACAGAAAGGAAATGATAATGTAAGAGATGAATCCCTGGCAGAAACTGCTGGAATTTAAGAATCATTTAGTTTCTGATAGAAATGTTAGCTACTCTTGTAAGTAATTTTGCATATTTTAGGTATTTAATGAAGATGTAGAAAAGTTTTTAAATATCTTGTTTGAATAAATGAATTCTGTTCTCTTCTCACTGAGCCAGAGCATGCTATGTTTATTATACACTCACCCATATGAGCAAATTGTATCAAAGAGAATTTTTTGTGCTAGACTTGCAAAAATTCTGGGAGCAGCCCCAGCTCTGAGTGCACTTCCTACCATTGTCATAAATCACTGGATACATGTTTTGCCTTACTTGGGAAATTCTTTTGTAAATCAATGGCTGCACTAAAATCTGTTGTTTATGAAAGTATGGTGAGAGCTATGCTCTGAGTCTTAGTTTTTCTGCGAGTCAAACAACATTTTTTTTTCTTCCTCTCCACCCAGTTTGTGTGATATTTAAGTTTCAAAGGAAATTTTAAATAGTCTAAAGCCCATAGTTATTGGTGTTTCAGTAATGAGCTTGGACAAACTTAATGTTGTGTTCATTTTGTGATAAAAGACTCTAATTGATTTTTTTTAAAACTCTTACCATTGCTTCTGTCTATCTTGAAATGCAGGCTGTTCTGCTGAGAAATAACTCTTAATTACAAGGTTATACAGACATCATATTTTGGGTTTAAATCTCCTATTTCTTTGTTAGGTGACTCTTTTTAATTCACCCAGTGTCTAAAACTTAGGTATTAAGCATTCTTGGCAGGGATTATCATTGTACAAATGAACTTTGTTATTTGTTCATATAATATTTAGCTTTGTTGGGAGAGGGTTGTAGAAACTGCATATATTAGAAACAACTAATCACAGTTGATCGTATTTTCTGGACAAAAGTTCCTGTAAGTCCAGCTATTTGTCTTGCTCTATTTCATTTGAAATATTCCTAAATCATATGGAATCTTCACTGCTATTTTAGTGAAATTTGAATAGTAACAGTATTGTTGAAATGATTTAAATGAAAGTAAGAATACTATTTTAAAGTAAGGTTTTGTCAATTATTAATAGATGTAATTGACGTTGGAAGTCTTTACTGGTACATTTTTAAATGTGACAATTCTGTTCTCAGTTGTAAGTTTGCATTTCCCAGCACATATTTAACAAATATAAAAATGTGACGTTACAAGGTTTAGCTATGGTACACATTGCTATTTTTATGAGGGAAACTCAGTTTAAAAGATAATCTTACAACATTCTCAGCACTTGTTCCTGATCGTTTTATCCCCCGCTTCTGAGATGGAGGTCATAGTCCCCTCAGTTCTGCAAATAAGTATTAGCATGAAAATGCTCTGAAAATAGTCAGTGAAGCGAGACCTAAATGAGCTTAAAAAAACTGTTTCTAAAAACTCTTTCTAAAAAACGTTTGCATGAGTGTTTCATTTATTTGGGTTTATAAACCAGACCATTGGCCTATTCAGTTTAGGGTGCAGCTGCACAAACTGTTGAATCAGTGAAACTAAGGAGGCAGTAACATCCAGAAAGGTTGAGTCAGCAAGATGGAAGGTCTTGGGACATGCTTAGTTCAGAATAAAGTTTTATGGGCATAAAAAAAGCCCTTTACAGTAACTCAGTTCCTTGTAATTACTCCTTGGGTTTATACTGATCAGTACAAGCAAATTCTCCTTAGGGCTTTATCCTATTTTCATTGAGATAACAGCAATTCCCGTTGATCTCAAGCCTTTCCACAGTGCATTCAGGGATATTATTGTAGCGTAATAAGACAAGTTGTTTTCCATAGAGAGGAATGTGTTTTAATCTGTGACTTCATAAACTGAAGGGTTTTGTGATGTATTTGTAGATTGATTGAGAGTAAGAATTGACCAAAAAGAGGCAAATAGATTCAGGCCATTAGAATATAATTCACAGAGCTTCAAATAGTTCAACTCTGTTCCTGATGGTAATTTCAGGAGCTGTCAAGCTGACTGCTCTCTGTGGTTACGCGTACTAAGCAGTTTAAACAATTACACAGCATTTCTTAAGAAGGCTCTCTTCAAAGGGCAAAATAACACTTTCTGAAAACACTGTAAATCTTACAATGTACAGACAGGCGCTGTTTTCAAAAAGTGTATTTCAAATACAACTAAGAAAAATAAAATGGTAACCTGTGGACCCTCCATAACCTGAATATGTAGGGTATGTTTTACATGTTGTATGTGATAACATTTACTCCAAATGAATACAGAGCTTAAGGTATTCTCGGTATGAAGGTATGAAGTGCTATAATTGTCAGACCAAAGGTCTGTCTAATGCAGTACCTTTCTCTGAAGGTAGTTAATAGCGGATGCTTGGGAGGGTAGTAGAAAAACACGACAGTGAGTAGAGTGATTCCGTCTTGAGTGGACTCGAGAGTGTTTGTAATCCTTTTCAAAGATTACTCATCAAACCAAAATAGTACTTCAAGCATATGATATCTTGGTATACATACAATATTTTTACAATCAGAACACAAGAGATAGAGGTCTGTTATGATGACCCCAAACCGTTTGTGTTAGGCACTGCAGAAGCGTGTAACAAGAAAAGCTTTATTCGCCTTCCCCCTTTTGTTGAGCACGTAAGCTTTGACATTAACAGCATAACTCCACTGCCAAGGTAACATATTTTGTCTGTAACTATTTTGGAAAATAAATGTGGGTAGTAAAAAAAAAAATTAAAACCCCTACCTGCTTCTGCAGCTTCTGAGAATTCTCTTTGATTCCTCATTGTCCTCCTAGGCAGAAATAGAATGTGTAATGAAAGAATGTAGAAAACTTTTCCAGAAAAGAGGTGATTGAGATCAGCCTTAAAATTCATTATTTTCTTCATTACCACTGCTTCACATTACTTTGAAAATTGGTAGCTTAAAAACCTTTTATCATGTCACTGCTGGGAACTCTAATGCCTCTCACACTAATATAAATATGAAATGGTGCATCTTGGAAAAAACATCCTATCCAAATCCTCCACTGAATTGAAATCATCAGATTGTGCCATGCCGTTTTATTGTGTCAGAGCACAGCTAGTAATAATATGTCAGAATATAGCATGTCAAATGTAGAGCTATGCTGGCAGAATAGGCCTGAGGCATATTGATGAAATCTCTGCCTTTTCATTCAGGCTTTGTGAGGCTGATTACAGGATGAAAAAGGACAGAAATTTTATGTTCCTAAGAAATACATGTATTTCTAAAATATTTCTTCTGAATTATTTCTTCTGACATTAGAAGCCTTTTCTTCCCAAGGTTGCATTGTTCCCTCTCATACAAAATCCATCAGTAAGATAAGCACTTTTTCTTGCAGCCAGCCTTAAGATTAATCAAAGGGAAAGCATGCTTCTGTAAACTCAGCTGAGTCGCATTTGTTCATTTCACGCCAGACCTGCAGCACCGTTTTGCCTTATGCTTCATTTTATCAGAAAGGTCTGTCAAAAAAATATTCACTTCGTCTTTCTTTTCTCCATCAAATGAAAACAGAAGTCTTCATGGGGTGGACGAAAGAGGCAATGTTTCTTAAACTGCTTCTGATTAATTATTTTACTGGGAATCTTTACAATAGACAGTAGGAGGAAACTGGATTCTTTTGTCTGCCTGTTTCCTAGAGCATCGCCCTATATATGTGCAAGTTGTTAATACTGCAGTACTTCATTTCTCGATCCAATAGGTCAAAGACGAACAGTGATGCTAAGAGTCCTTTTTGGTAGTACTACTAGTTTTTAGCAGAGCATTTTTAGCTTTAAATTTGAGAAGAGTAACACCAAATTTCACTGAGAGGACAGTGTAGGTTTGATGAAACTGCTGTATTAATTGTGGTTGTTAAGACATCTTGTTTTATACCCATTCTAACTGTGGGTTTGGAAATATATATCTCTGTTGCCTGTTACACTGAAGTCACTCCTTTTGTATTGTCTGATAGCTGTCAATGTGCTGACCTAAAGCTTTATTCAAGGCTGTAGTGAGAGACTAAATGCTGCATATTTGTCTGTGATGTGTCTTAATGTATGTTTCTGTAGTGATAGTAATTGTTCTGTTGTGATGAGGCTTCTAGATATCTTGGTAGTCAGCTAGGTCACCTGTGGCTGCATCGTTGTTGCAACAAAACGTCTGTATTCAGGTGTACTCTGAAGCAGTTTCAAGATGTGACTCTTGCATTATTGTTATTAGCGGAAGTAAAACAAACAAACAAATGTTTTACAATTACAGAGTTGATGAATGAATGTCGAAGGCATATTTAATCAGAGGTTAACATCCAAGAGTACATCTGCCTATTGAGAACCCATGGTTCTGTAGATCCAGTTGGGAATTTAGCAGGATTTCTGGAAGTTCCTCTGACAAAATTGAACATATACCAAATAAACTTTCTCAAGACATTGCACTGCTGATACTGTTTGTATCCAGCAAGTGGAAAAAAATACCTTTGTGACTTTTGTAAAGTCCTCTGTCTCGCTCAGACAGAACTGCTTTCTGTAGATAGAGAAAATTATTAGGAGCAGAAAAGTATGAGATACAGATGTATATTTTCTGCCCCCAAACTTAGTCTTATGGGAATTCAACTTGAATATTTATTCTTAGTCCTCTTGGCTTGGTTCGTTTCTCTGTGAAGTTGAACTTGCAGTTGATAAATCCTTCAGAGATCTAAACAGACCTAAAGTTTCAACCAACTTAGCATCT
Organism: Charadrius vociferus; assembly: GCF_000708025.1. Classification (NCBI taxonomy): domain Eukaryota; kingdom Metazoa; phylum Chordata; class Aves; order Charadriiformes; family Charadriidae; genus Charadrius; species Charadrius vociferus. The sequence goes on from NW_009649570.1 coordinate 234,002, forward strand.
AATTTAGCAGTTACAATCTTGAAAAGCAAAACAAAGTATTAAGGATTTCTCTTTCAGAATACAGCTCCAGAATACCCTGACCATAGGGTTCAACAGCTAATTTAAAAAAAAAAAAAAAAAGGAAAAAAAAAAAGGGATTGCCTTAGGCATTGTCTTTCTGAAGCTGACTTCGGGCTAGATGTTTCGTTATTAATGCTCTGTTTAGAGGATTTTCTGTTTTCTGTTTGACTTGGGTTTGAACTCAGTTCCAGAGGTGAATATTCAGTGCTGCAAAGTGAGCGCTCCACCCAATGCACTGATTATTCAGGTTCAAGAGATTTCTTTTCCAAATTTTCCACCCAATGTGTAGGGACACAGCACTTGGGATGACACAACTACTTTCTGTATTTGTGGGAACTGTTGCTATGAGCAGATCCTAATCCCATATGTAATGTTTCATTTGCAGAAAACAAAAAAACTAACAACTCCCCACACACCATCCAAACAACAAAGCATTATTTATGACTGTTCTTAAATCATTTGAGTTTGTCCAGACCACTTGATTGCTTGATAACCTTGAAGAAATTTGAAGATATTAATTTATTATTTGATAACCTGTGCAAATGGTCTTCTCTCAGACTGAGTCCTCAGAGCAAAGAAATCTGGACCAGTAAGCTCATGTAATTCCTGCTTTAACTGAAGAATTTAGTGGCCATAGTAATAGAAAGTTCCTTTTCATCTTTAGTACTTTCTCCTCAGACTGCGGTTGTGAAGCTGTGCCATTGTCCTAACTTTGAACTTTTCTGAGCAAAATGCTGACTCCAGGAAGCTTAAATAAAAACTTATGGCAAGTGTAAGTCAGTTTAGCTGAGTAAGGTAAAAGCTTGAAGCTGTAGAGTATGTGTGCATCCTTGGGGTCAGTCAAAACCCAACTGGACAAGGCCTTGGACAAGCTACTCTAGTTGATGCTGCTTTTACAGGATTGGACTAACCGATCTCTAAAGGTCCCTTCCAATCTCAACCAGTCTGTGCATCTGTGATTTTTTCTGCTGTACAATTGAATTCTTTTCCCCCTGCATGGGAACATGTGAAATTAGACATATGATCTTTGCAGTGTGGCTGGTGTTATGCATAAAGGAAATGTGATGAAGATAGAGAAGTAAAAAGAATGTAGATTGTTAGTAAAGTATAATTACATTTTATTGTCCAACTTCTTTGCCTTTGCTAGTTTTTGAAGTCCAAGATATTTAAGGTGAGAAGTCAGTGTTATCGTCTCAGAGTGGCCTTCTGCATACACAGATCACAGACTGTTTAACAGCCTCATATTTGCATGAAGCCCATACTACCTTTTTGACATACAGCCTATTTTGACATACTCAACCTTGAATCTAAAGTGCTGCCCTAAACTTACAGCATAATCAGTGAGTTACCATTGTACAAAAAAGGCTCAGTTATTAGGAGAGCCTGTAGAAATGACCTTGGAAACTGCAATAATGGATACGTCTTTCAGTAATGTTTTGGAAAGCAAAAGTGTGCTATTAATGGGAGTTACTTATTAATTCTTATAATTGGTATCATTTTGTTCAGTAGTTAATGCTAAAAAGAGGAGTGTAATTAAAAAGGTTGATGGATGTAATTTATGGAACAGATCCCAAGCATTTCAGTTGCCTGAATATGTTTTAATTTGAGGTCTTGATGTTAATCCGTTTGTTTGTTTTTTTTTTTTTTTCTTGAGGAGTCCTGTAACTGCAAGTTTGACAGGTTCCCTGTGAGTTGGATAAAAGTCTCAGTGGAAACTTCATGACCTGTATAAATACAACTGAAAGACAGAAATGACAGATTCTGTCTAGTCACTAATCACATTCATTTTAACATTTCCTCACAGTGTAAAGTAGTCTTTCGGGGCACTGGGTGTAATTTTTACTCTTGGGCAATTCTTCTTTCTCCAGGGTTCTCAGGGGTATTTTAAGTGATCTCTTTAGGTAACGTTCACTTTAACAGTGTGTGTCAATTAAGGGGGCATTAAAAAGAAGACTTACACTGTGTCAAGATAACCTAGGCAAAAAGGAGAATGGTTCTGATAGGGGTTTGTTGTTTCAGAGTATTTTAAAATTTGAAAAAGTTACCTTCTTAGACAATTTCTCATATTGAGTTCCGGTATTTTAAAGCACATTATACTTTCAAAAAAATTGGAATAGTTATGATTTTTGTAAAACAATGTTTGCCTTACTTGAGTTCCAACTATATTTTACTTACTATTCCTAATTTTACTTCTAGAGGTGTCATTTAAATAAGTAATAAGCACTTGATGTTTTGGTGGTTTTTTTTTTTTTCTTTATCCTGATGTCCCCCATCCCAAACTTTCCTATCTTTGGTATGAGACTGAAGGCAAAATGGGAGATTGTAACAGCACCCACAAGGAATGGAAAATACACTGTTCAGATGTGTTTTGAATTTATTTTTGATGCCTGGAGTTACAGGATTAGGGTTTATTGGAACTATCTTGCTTCTGGATCTTGCATGGGTTTCTAAGTTGAGCTTTGTGTGAGAGGTTTGCACAACTAAAGGGTGAGGACTTGCACTGATTCTTAGATAAAGAGGATGTTTCTGGGCTAAGCTTAAGTTGCTTACAACCATGGACCAGCTGGTGTGGTATACGGCTAGTGTGGGATTAGAAATTATTAGAAATGTGTCTTCTAATTAGAATGAGAAAAGTTTAGGGAGTTGAAATATGGAAGCGAGGAAGAGGTACCTTTCTTTATCCTCTCTTTCAGCGGTTTCTGAATTTTCTGTTATATTTCTGTCAGAATGACTCATTAAGTATGAAACCTGGAGGTATATTTAAAAGAAGTTACTACAGAATTTCCAGCCTGTTGCAACAGATTAAGTTCAGACCTTTGCCCGAGAAGGTCTGCCAGGGAGTGCCTAAGGCTTTGCTCAGGGAAACGGTAGCTATTGCCAGCAATAGCAGAGTGGCAGGAGGCAGAAGTTAAAGAGAGTGGGGAAAAGGCAAGCCATTCCTGCAATACCTCTAACAATAACATCTTTCTACAGATCAGCCTCCCCCAGCAGAGCCTGAGACTCTGAGTGCATCCTCTTGGTATCCTTATTATACAAAATGAATATGTTGAGGCAAATAAGGATACTTGGAGGGAAGGCGTTATAGGGAAATATATAGCCAGATGGAGTGGGTTTTTGTATGTTTGATACCAACTGTTGAAACCTGACAAGAATTGTGAAACAAAAAATAACAGAGAGTTGGTTTCTTTCCATCCCTTAACTACAAAGAAAACGGAGTGGCTGGCAGCTTGAGGTTTCACTTTGTTAGCCTTCTGTGTTGCTTAAAATAGCAACAATTTTTGCAGATTTCTAGATATTTTAGTTTTCAAAT
>NW_009649570.1:237425-260184 GCF_000708025.1 Charadrius vociferus
AATGAATTGTACAATGTATCCAATGCCAGTAGAACAGAAACTCAAAGTAGAAATACATACACTTTGAGGAATATTAAATACCTGCATTTCAAAATGAAACAATCAGTTGAAAAGTCAGTTGGACCAAGATCAACAGGGGAGAGAGAAAAAACATTTATTTTGCTTAGATTTCTCTGCATCTTTTAAATAAGCAGACCTAGCATAGTCTAGTATCACGATATTTGTTAAGAATAAATGAGTGGTTTAAGATCTACATTTTGTTAATAGTGTTTTATTACTTATTTTTATTTGTTGCATGTAAAGTCGTTGCCACTTATGCTGGTGCTTAAGTCTTACACTGTTCCTTCTAGAACTGGTCTTTAAATAACCTCTGATCATTAACTGCAGTGAAATCTTCAGATGCAGGTGCTGCTGTGGGCTGGGTATTCATTTACACAGCTCAAGGAGCTGGATTCTCTCATTGATGTCAAAATTTATGACAGTGATTTATCATGGTAGGATGAATTACCTTCTATCACTCCTTTGCCTGTTAGGAAGCATATATGAGTTTTAAGCAGCCTTAGGTGAGGCACGTGTGATTTCTTGGTGTTATGGCATGATTCTTCTAACCTGTGTAACAACTTGAGTCTCAGAAACAGGACTAGGTGGTTTTATAAATAATCTCAACCTTTCCGCTTTCTGCTTCCATATAACTTGTCCAAATGAAAGTGAATGTCCCCGGAGAAATGTCCAAAATATTACCTTCTATTATCTCAGCATCCTATTTTTGATAGTATCAGAAGTGTTTTGTTCTTAATGTACATGAATAAGCTTCCTGCAGACAGACAGCCTCCAATAATGGAGTATTTTTATTTCCTATCTCATTTCCTTTGTAATAGACCATAAGACCAGTAGGTACTGTACCTCAGGTTGTGCTCATTTGATAGTACAAAATGGCTTACTGGGCAATAAGAATGTCTGAAGAAGTAACTTCAAAAAGTGCTTTGTCATATAGAGTAGTGACAATTCATGCTCAGTTGTATGTATTAGTTTTCTGTTTTGGGTATTTCAAGTTGCTTAAACAATTACTGGCTTGCAAAATTGGCCTCTCAGTAAGAACCACATATGAATCCCTCCAGATATCTGAAGCTGAACGCACAAAACCAGAGGTAGAAAGCTGAAGGACATTTCCTATAAGTGTGTCAGAAAGGTTAAGGTCATGTTAATAAGAGTAGACTATCGGCTACTAAACTGAGTTTTGAATTGCTGATCCATGAGCTGCTTGTAGTCCAGACACTTGAGTTCAAAAAATATTTTGGGAGAATCCCTAAATGATTCTTGCTACTGTAACTACTTGGAATTGCTTTTGACTTTTGGATGATTCGTTGTTCTTTAGTACAATGACCTTTGCTTATTGGTGAGCAGGGCTGGGCAATAGAGCTTTCCTTTGACTTTTAAAAAATATTTTTAGTTCAGATCAAAAGTTAATGACTTTTAAAGCTAAGTCATGTATGGGTGGTATTTACAATGGACAAGATTTGGGGTTTTGTTTACATTTTTGAACCTTTAAGTCCTCACCTTGTACATGTTATTTACATACGAAGTTGAGAAATGCCTATAGCTGGGCTGAGGACTAAGGAAATTGTGTCTTATTTATAATGCCTTTTTTACAAAAACGAACCTTAATATCCTAGATATAATCTAGATTGAATATATATAAATGAGGAGTACTTTTAAGCGTAGAGTATTTTTAAGTGTGGAACGCATCGGTTTTGAGGATTTAAAAAAAAAGTTGCTTGAAAACTATAAGGATATAATCAGAGTACAAAGGTACATGATCCCTCCTGCCCAGTAATCAGTAAAATCTCATCAGTAAACGTGCGTATTTATGTCTGATTATATCATGGGAAATTCAAGGTCATGTCAAGCTTAGTGCTAAAAATAGAAATGTAAGAGGAAGCATTTCCCTTGTGTTTTTGGTGGTTTTTTTTTTCCAACATCCAGCATTTTTTTTTTTCATTTATTTTCAAACATACTGTAATCAAGTCAGGCTTATTTTAAGGTTGTAAGTAAAAAAATATCATCGTAGTGTGCATCTCAAATACAAAAGTTGGTCTCATTAGGGTAGTTTTAGTTGTCCCTAGAAGTTCTAGTTCTAGAAGAACCAAAGTAAAATGAAAAAAAGAGGTTATTTCTTTGACATCAGCTTTGGAACTCAGCAAAACATAGAAGTTTCCACTGTCCTCAGATTGGCTTTCAGAGAACTCTTCTTTTAGAATTACAGAGTGGTTGAGGTTGCAAGAGACCTCTTGAGATTTTCTAGTAAAATGCCCCTACTCAAAGCATCATCAACTAGAGCAGGTTGTCCAGGACCATCTCCGTTTTGACTGTCTCCAAGGATGGAGAATCCACAACCTCTCTGGGCAACCTATTCCAGTGTTGGACCACCCTCACAGTGGTTGAGCAAGAGGAACTAAACCTAAATAAAATATTGGAAGTTGGTCTACCATCTGCACATCTTTTGACAGAAGAAAGTCAATTCTGTACCTATCAGTGTATATTTGTAGCAAAATTCTGTTAGTTTTGCAGTTGTACACAATTGTGCAAATCAAACTGCGTGTTTGGCAACTGCATGCAACCAGTAGATTGGCTTAAGTTAAATGGTCTTACAAGCAGCCATGATTTGTCTTGTGCCCCATTCATATCAATGGTAAAAAAGTTCAGTATTTAAGTATTTTTTGAATGATATTTCTAGAATTTTTTACTTTTTCGTCTCTCTCCAACTTGGCCTTGGTTTGTTAGTTACAGGAAGTTGAATTTAATTTCCAAAAAGCACCCAAGTTTGTTGTTTATTTGAACTTTATGTCATTATTTGAACTTTCCAAGTATCTTGAGATTGGATAGTTATACTGTAAACATGATGAGAATAGGCTTGTGTGGAATTCCTTACAATTTAATATTTTTGGCCTCTTGTGGTAGAACATTGATCTTGAGCACTGTATTATTCATTTGAAATTATAGTGATTCATTTTATAAATTGTATGTACTAACAGAAATTTCAGGGTCTGAAAGCAAAATAGAGAGAAGGAGTAAGTCTTTTAGATCAGTTCCAAAGCCTTTGGATAAGCTGGTTTTCTATAATTGGGAAAGCATCACCTATTCTTTAATACCTTAAAAGTAGAAAAATAAAGATGAATATAATTTTTAGAAAGCCTCTGAAATGTCGGCTCTGTGCTCCTTCCATGAATCAGTTCTTTTGGAAAGCTTCAAAATCTCTGTAATTTGCGAATGCTATGGGGCTGACTTGTGTGGCCTCACACAGAAGGAAGGTTCTGAAACACCCCAGGGGAGGGACTTGGCCTGGGACTTCTTTCTGTGGTTCTGTTGTTCAAGAAAAGATTGAGCAATCTCAGTGTTGATGAAGGGAGAGATGCTGTGCAGAGTACTAAATTGCTAATGTGCATTCTAACTTGCGTGGTACAACCTTGCGGAAAAATTGATAGCAGTGAAGAAAACCCACTGACCTCCCTGTGGGGACTGAACATGTGGCAGACAGAAATCTGGCAGAGCGAGGGTGGTGTGATTTGATAAAGGCCACAGCAGTCTCTGTCTCTCTCCCCTCAAATCCCCCTTCTCCTTCAGTAGTATAACTGCACGTGTGTAGAGTTTTATGTCAGTTCTAGGGAGCAACTCGCCCTTTGTGGTCAGTTTTGTGGTAATAAACTCCAGGGAAGGGCTTAGGAACATATTCTTGCCCCAAAGTCAATGCAGAGCTGAAGGCACTAAAAATATTTTTTTATGATCTGTTCTTAAGTCTGGCTGTAAATAAAATGGAGAAGAATTGAAACTAAACCAAGTACTGTTTTGATTTTACAATTTAAATGATGCACAACTTCAGTTTTTGTATTACGTGTGCAAAAATTACACAGGGACATTAAAAAAAGAAAGAGCAACTTCGTAATTTAATTTAAGTGCATTTTTAACAGCATGTGCTTTTCGGTCAGCACATTCTGGTTTAGATAAACACTGTGTTGGCAAATAGTGAGTGACAAGGAGTGGCCAGTTAGCAGTTAGCATGTAATCACTGAATGAGTCATGAAACCAATATTATAATAATTATGCCACTATGAGATCAGGTTTGCAAAGCCCCACATTTGCAAATATACAAGCCAGTGACTGCAGAGGTTTGTTGTTTTTTTGTGTTTTTTTTTTTTTTTAATGTAAGTGAATTGCAAAAAGGCACCTGTAAATTAAATCAGGCACACTGAAATGGGAGATGATAAAATGCAAATGCCTCCTAGCTGTAGATGGCAGACATGCTGACTGTAGGTTTTGTGGGTGATTTATGATACAATGAAAAATACCTGTTGTATTTTGTGGTTACAAACATGTTGATAAGGGTGCAAGGTCAAGCTAGGATTTTCCAGATGTTTGTGCCATCCTGGCAGTACAAAATTCCAGGTGTCTCATATATAAGCAGTTGGACTTTTCTTGCTGTGAGGAAAACCTCTTGATGGTAATAGCCAACAACACCTTTATATGGTTGTATATGATGCCAGACTGCAATACATAATTGTGTATGATGAACATAAAAGGGTGTGTTTAAAGGACTGCTGGGCAGTAAGAAGGGACAGTCCTGACCCTCAGGACTGTGAGGCCTGGATGACCTTTGCATTATGATGGTTCAAGAACATCCTATCAGGATTTGATCCTTAGCACTGTATTTTTATAATCACAGATCATCACATTGTGTGTAATGCCCAAAGAAGGGTCCCAATAGAATAATTTACTCTGTTTCCAGCTTTATCGATAACATAAAATCCTGGGTATTTGAAAAGAGAAGTTTGCTTATCCAACCTGAAGCTTTATGCTTGGGTCTGTGTATATTTAGGAGAACTTTTGATGTGTATTTTGATTTTTCCTTAAATGGGTCTTTTCAGAATTTGCCTGTTGCTGTTCAGAATCCAACTCTGATTTAATTTATGGGAATTAGAAAGATGAGAAAAGGAGACAAAAGTAAAAGCCTCCTTATCCATGTTGTTATTATTATCCAAATTAAAAAAAAAATTGGGATTTGGGATTAGATTTAAAAGCTGTACCCCCCTAATGTTTCAGTTTAATATGTTATATGTAGGTAAACCTCTTAATTTCTGAATTACAGCAGTTCTTTATGCGTTAGTCATTGCCTATGCACATTTTCAATATTTAGCGATCCAAATGTGTGAAAAGCTGTTGCAAGCTTTTAGAAACTTTGAGAATCCATTTACATGTCATTTAAAGTTGGGATGGCTTCTCTGTGCCTAATTGTCATCTCTGAAGGATACGTCAGATGTAGAACAACTAATGCTAAGCAGGTATGTTGTTAGATATGAAATCAAAATTAGATATTCTGGTTTAATCCTCTTTTTTTTTTCATGTTTGGTTGAATGCAAGTAGTGTCTGTTTATAAAGAAGTAATTAGTTCTAGAGAACTACTTATTCCCCTCACTAAGTCATATTTGTCAAAACAGAATAATTTACGTAGTAATTAATTGTGATATTACATATAGTGGGCTGTTATTTTGATTGAGAAATAAGCCTCTGGAGCAGATGCACTCTTGCTGAGAAAAAAATTTCCTTTTGGATTTGTAAATAAGGCACATGTGGAAAAAATAATGTAGAAAAGACTCACAAAACTGTTGTTATTTAATAAGTTCTTTTAGTAAGTTTGTTTTCAAAGATAGGAAAAGCAAATTAACCAGCTGCATCTTTGCCTGTTTAATCAAGGATTTCATGGCATCTTGGCCAGCAGGTCAAGTGCCTGTTATTTTTTCTTTATCTTAATTCAGCAAAACCCAAAAGCATGGTATCAAGCAACAAATTACTGTTAGAAAAGTGACATATGCTTGGAGCAGTGTATGCATCGTATTACTTGGAGTTTGTGGTAATGTTTCATGACTGATGATTAATTGCATAGGCAAAGGGTTATCAAAGGAAGCAGTAACTCAAGTGACAGTAGTTTTTGTTTCTTTTCCAAAAATTGCATATAATTGCATATACTTGGGAATGCTGCCATAGTTATGCATTGATTGCAAGCTTTAAAACTCCACTTAAGTTAATGAGCATAATTTTTAAAGATCATAATCCCAAGAGCTGCCATTATTTCTGCCATTTGGAAGAAATACATCCATTCATACGTTGACAATAAGTTTTAAACTAGGGAAAGTTCATCAAATAAGGAATTCAGTAGCAGTCTGTAGCACCACACTGGTTTCTACTACTCAAGAGTATGATTCATATTTTTTTAAAATGTATTTTGTTTGGGGCAATCCATAATTTAAGGAATAGTTGATTGGTAGGTATGAATGAATCTGGTTAAAAATAACATAACATGAAACTGTGAAAATGTTCTTGGAATAGAGTCTCCCTGCAGCTTCTAGGGAAGGAGAAACTGGTGAAGGAGGTGCTCCAGTAAATAGGGAACAGAGTGAAAATGCTTCTCCAGCATCAGTCATTTGGTTAGTACTCCAGGCTACTTTGTTCTTTTGGTCTGGGTTCATTTTCCCATGTGCTATAAGCCAGCTGCTATAAAAGCAGACTTAATTGTTTTGCGTTCCTCTTTGGTCAAGGCATTTTCTTAACTTCTCAGGCCTGGAGGATGTGCTTCACATTTTCTGATGACAGTTAACCCCCTCCTCTGATCCAGTGAGAGGGAAAAAGGAAGTTTATTTCCTGATTTATGACAAGTTTTTGTTCAGCTGTCTGTCCCTTTTCTTGCCCAAGCAGAGTGGAGAGGCTGGCTTTCCACCATGTGGGCTGATTTATGACATGTGTTTGAAGTTTAGAAATTATAGCTGGCTTTCTTCAATGCCTGATTTTCCCTTTCCAGGAATCTCGTTCTGTAGAAATAAGCTGTTATTTCTTGTGAGGTTTCCATCCTAGTTTCAAATAATAAGAAGATCAGAATAAGAACAGTAGAGACTTTCATGTCTGGTTCAAAACCACGTGTCATTACAGTCTGAAATTTCCTCTTCCAATTTTATGAAACTTTTGTTCCTAAGGGCTTCTCCTTTCCCTATAATATGATGAAGGGGAAAAAAGTGGTGCTATCGAAGTATTTTTGGGTGTTCTAGTTGTGAAATACTCCAGAGAACATAAAGGCTGTCATTTACTTGGCCAGGAAGGTGAAAAAAAAGAACGAAAAGTGATTGTAGAAACAAATAAAAATGTATGAGCAAGCTTTTCCCAAGATGATTTCCAGATCATAATCCTCTCTGTAAAAGGGGAGGTTAGTTTGCTGAAAGAGAAAGAAATGCCAGGCTAATCAGCCACAAATGCAGCCTAATAGTATATGAGTATTGCCTTAATAGTTACGTTAGGTCAACCTTTAAAACAAATCACAAAATGCAGACTGAGACTTAGGAAACCTGAGAAGATATTGAAATTTTTAAATAAAATTATTTTGTAGCTCTTTTTCCAACTTTTTTATTTATCATATTGTAAACTTTTGAAGGTTTTTTTTGTTTGGGTTTTACTTTTGTTGTTGTTGTTGTTTTAGCATCTTTGAAGTAATTTTGAAGTGTGAAAAACTATTAGGTTGGCTGTTTTGCAAAACAGATGTCTTACCATTGACTATAAAATGATGATGATTGGCTGCAAGGAATAGGGCAAACTGCAGAACTCATCTCAGAATATTTTTATCCAGAGTACAACAGGAGACATGTTGGATGTGAACATAATCTGGAATTTAGTGGAATGTTCAGTTGAACCACCATTCCCATTTAATTTGGAATATTCAAATACTTTGTTCACTTTTGCTTTTAGATGGTGAAGAGGTAAATACAAATCAATTAGTCTTCTTTAAATCAGTGATCATAAACAAGTTGTTTGGCCTGCATACAAATGAACAAGCTACTTTGCTTTAAAACCTTTTAAAAACTATCTAATCCTGGGAAGCTGGAGCCTGCAATTTTCTGTATACCAGCTTTAATAATGATTAATGAAGTCTAGCTGTGGTGAAGCAGCTTGTCTTGCGTAAGCAAGATATCTTAATCTAAACAGCTCACTTTTCTCATTAAAGTAATTATTGAATCAAAGCCAAAGCAATCATTTAAAATATGTTGCCATTTTGCTCTGCAGTGCTGTTCAGAATCAATGCAACAAAAGCACTGAAACATATTTATGAATGAATTATCAAAAAAACTGGGGGATTGCCCATGGAATTGTAGGGCCACTTGAGCAGAAGTTATGCGTTTCTTTGCAACCTCCATTCTTCCTTTGGTGGTCACCTGTAGTTTCTTGAGGCAGGGAACCTGGTGGTCAATGCAGCTAGAAAAGCTTCCTGCTGCCCTACTTACTTGATTTGATGATTCTGCCTCTTCAGATGGGATGCAGAACAAACTGCAACAAGGCAGGTAAAATTACCTTAGGTGTTGAATTCAAACAACTTTGGCAGGAGAACATCATTGTGAGGGATAGATATCCATTGGATATTGATGCTTTCCAGATCCAGCCATGTAATTTCCACAGGATCCTATCAAATAATGTATCTTTAAAATGAAAGGAAGAGAAGGTTGAAGACACAGATGGAACAGACTTTTTCACTGCTTTCCTCTCATAGTTTTCCAGCTCAAGTTTCTGAGCCATTTTATTTAAACCTCTGTTTAATTTGTATAGCAGTAGAAAACTATTCTTCTCCATACAAGAAAAAAAATAGCTTACTCCTTGACAACAGAAATCAACCTCTCACAAAGCACACAGCTCGTTCAACAACTAACATACAACAAAGCATGCAATTAGTTGCAATTTTCAGCTTTACAAGCAATATTCAAAGAGACAATTAATATTAAAACTAGTCTTATACAGAAAAAACAAGGACGTTCACAAGCAAGGAGGATTCGGTCTTTGAAATACCCAAACTTGTTCTGTCATTCAGTGCTCCTTTCAGTGATGCACAAGCACTGCTTCCGAGTTGCACATAGGCAGGCTTATCTTGGTTGTGCTGTTTATGGCAGTTAAAAGAAATGATCAAGATAAATATGAATTATATGGGTACAGAATACAATAAATATCTTGAAGACCTTTGCCATCCTTTGAACATCATTTATGCTTACTGCTGAAAGCCCCACGAAGGCAAAAGCAGATATCCTGGGTTACAGTATGCAAGTAACTTCATGGATTGTCTGGAGCACAGGATAGTAAAAACTCTAAAATAATGGAGAAAAGTGGAGCAAACCCCAACACCTGGTACCTGACAGGGGAAAAATTAAAAGAGAAATTAAATGTAAATTATGAAGAGTAAGGGTCGATGAAATAGCTTATGATATAAGTAATGATTTGTCCATTCCCTAGTTTCTTTAATTCAAGACTTGCTGCTTCTTTTTTTTTTTTTTTTTTCTGGCAGAATTAATTTTTTTTTTTTTAGAATGACAAAACTACATGGTAGTCAACCATGCAAATACGTTACTGCTCAGTTTGCCTCAAGTGCTAGTCCATAAACTACAGCAAATGAACAGGCCTGGGTTAACCTTCTTAGCTGCTATGAGCTAAGTTAATGAATCGGGACTCTTAAGTTACTTAAATCTGAAATCTCTACACGTTGTGTTACATCTTAGAAATCTGAAGAAACATCACTTCTTCAAAACTCAAATTCAGTCAGATTTCTCCCAGAGTGCATCTACAGTGTTCTTGTTATCGTTACAAAAATGAGGAATCAGAACAGCGTGCTTGAAATGCCATTGAGATGTTTAAAGAGAAATGAAGAGTGAAAGTCAGCACAAGACTGGGTACTTGCAATGCACCCGCACAGCCTTGCAATCGTAGAGATGTGTATCAGGGTTTGTTTTGTGAGGCTTCATAGGCCAAAATATGTACCATTGTGTTGACAGCGCTAGGTAACTCGTGAAAAGCGGTATCTGCTGTCCTGGTTCAAAAAGGTCATTATTATCCATGAACAAGTATGAAGCAGACAATTAGTGACTGCTAAGCTTCCTTTTAGTTATTCTCTTGGCCTGAATCCTAAAGACACTACATTACCAGTGCAGAAATGGAGTCTTGGGGATTGTTTTAAGTGCTGAAGACTCCCTCCCTTAACTTACTTCCTCCTTTATCAGACACACAGCTGATTAGATAGGAAAGCATGCTGGCTGGCGCCTTCCCACCCCGCTTGTTTTCGTACCTCGCTGCTGTGTAGTGCTGGGTCATGTTCCTATTCATTTTTCATGACCTTTCCTCATTACACCCTTTTTAATTGCGGCTTGTTTCTGTGACCTTGGAGTCCCACAGGCCAATCCAAAAGATCAGGCACTGTGCTTTTAAGTTACCTTCTGAAAAGGCTGGAAACACTAGGACATGTTTCAGCAAAGAAGTTGCGGGGGGGAGGGTGTAGCTTTTACTTTTTTACCGTATAATATTCGACTCAGTGCTGCAGACTGTTTTTGCAGCATGGTAGCAACTTCATGAATTCTGGTGTTGAACGATTCTTGTTTATAAACGTTTTCTATTGGGTATACATGTGTCTGTTTTATTAAAAAATGGATAATCAACTAATGTTGCATAAATACCTGTCCTTATTTCACAGGTTTTTAGTCCCACTGCTTTGCTGCATGTTTCTATACTGACTTTCCGTGTTTCTGTCTCTCTAAAAATCATGCAGTTGTAGTGGCTTTGAACTCATGTCGGTTTATTGCAGCCACAAACAAATTAGTCCATGTGTTGAACTAATGCTATAGGCAATAAACTGAATTAAAAGTATACCTATGTACCTTTTGATGCATTTTACCACATTTAAATACCCTTGAATAGATACTTTATTTTGATTGTTGGATTTATTAAAAGTTTTATTCACAAGTTCCCTATACAAAGTTTCAGTTGATACTCAAGTAGTTTAAAAAGTGTTGCGATCATTTATTGATGAGGAAATGGATTATTACTCATTAAAACTACTTCCTTTCCATCTAAACCCATCTTCCTATCAGGTTCAGAGGCAAAAAAGGAAGATGTGGAAATTGTACACTATGTTTTGAGAAAATATGAAGTATGTCTACCTGTGCAAGAGTACAAGAACAAATTGTTATAGATCTGTTCTCCCTGTAGTCTAAGTGGGCCGGATGTGAGGCATTTCTGGCCAGGAGTTGTGTAACCTAATTTGTGTGGCACCGAGCCTGAGTTAACATACCTTGCCTCTGCTGCTGCGTGGCTTCCGGATCGGAGCTTTCTCAGACCTGGTGAGTTGGGTGGAGCGGATACTCAATTGTCCATACGCAGTCATGTCAACATGCACTTATTGCTCCGTGAAAGGGATTGAGAGCTGAGGTATGAGCATCCTGTGTATAGACAGTTGCAGTTGTAAGAGCGTTGTCTTTAGGTTGCAGTTTTTACGTTGGGGCCTAGTGTGAAGCATAGCCTTTAGTGGTCTGATGCTTGGATGCATTGGGTTCTGACAGCTCTCCCTAAAACGAGATGAAAGAAAATCAGAAGATGGAAAATCTGGATTCATCCAGATGCCTATATTTGGATATAAGATGCCTTACCATAGGTATTTAAGCCTGTCAATTCTGATGTTGATGTATTTTGTTATAAAAACCTTTACTAGATGCAGAGGCAGATGCACCCTTGATGTAAATGGCAGGGTTCTTGGACCTAAATGTCCTCTTTATTTGATATCTGAGTCTCGGAGGCAAATTAGACTTCTTTGTACTTCACCAGTGGTGTTTCCTTTCTATATCTCCTCTTGCTTGCCTGGACCACCTGCAGAAGGAAAGTGGCCAGCATATTTCAGCACCTCTTTGTGCAGCTTCAGTTCTTTGGAGCCATTGACTGCTGCTGTAAATCAGAACAGACTTGGGGTTGAAGTAGAAAGCGAGTGGTCACAAGGTACAGGGATGCAAATATTTGTTTATTCTGTGCGGCTCCACTTTCTAATGGCAACAATACTTTGAATCATAATAACATGAACAGTAGAGTACCTAATCATAAAATTCCTTTGAATAAAACCTTGCTGCTTATTGTTCATAAAAAAAGGTAGGGGCTTTTTTTCCCCAAACAAATGCAAGTATATTTGAAAGGAAGAACTTTCATTTAGAAGCACACAGAACTCCAGCATAATTTGAAATACTGCTTCTGCTAACTGCAGCTTGACTTTCAAGTGGTGATTGGAAAAGTAATACGTATTTTCTAGAGGGACGTGTTTCTTCTTTTTCTTAAAAAAAGTAGAAGAATGCAGGCTTTTGACGCTAATAACTAGTGCTAAGAGAAGCATTTTTCTGTGGTCAATTACTTTGGAATGACACATGGTTTTTAAGTTTCTCAGAGGATTCACCCTAACAGGATAAGCAGCTGCAGTTGGACCTAACATTTATGCCTGTCAGCCTGTACACTGCCAAATTGTTAAATATTAGTATATTGTATATTTCAACTTTGTTTCTTAAAATAACATTTATTATGGTATATGTGCTAAGTACCTGCTGGCCCCAAAAGATTCAATTCCACTGACTCAGAGGTTTAGTTACGTCAGTGGCAAAACAATCTTTTGTCTTATAGCTAAAGAACAAATATAAAATTACAGCAAGAATTTTGAAGAGAACTTAGAGTTTAGAAAAATATGCTGCTCCTAAAGTTAACGGGAAGTTTGTCTTCTATTTCAGCTGAAAAGTAGCAAGCCCCTTGTCAAAAGCTTTTGAAAATCTCTCTGAAAAGATGAAAAGAAAATTATTTAAAAGAAATAGAATCATATGTTCTGTCAACCCTTCACTGCTTCTTTTGCAACGTGAAAAACCTATTAAACCTGACTAATAACAACAACAAAAAATTTGGCTTATTAGCTGCTGTCAGTTCAAGGTCTTCCACTGACTCCCTTAGACATTGATGCAGGTTCCTACTAATTAAGCATGTAAAGAACACATGATTTGTGCTTAGAAAGTATTTTTTTTATAATTAATTACAGCAATCTAATAAAAACATGTAATTTTTCTAGCAGGAGACCTCACTTTTTGAAGGGCTAGGTAACTAAGGGAAGTAAGTTAAGCTTGATAAATCTTATTATTTTCCATTTTTGCAAAAAGAACATGAAAAATATACCTCTTTCTTTAACTTCTCTTAAAACATATGATTTGGTGTAAGTCAATTTTATGCCGAAGCAAGAGACAGTGTCGGTTTTAAGGAGATGAAAGCTTTGCTCCTTGTAATGACATTGTAGAAGAGGCTAAAAAATGAGTAATTACCTACCGCTTATGATGCTGCCCAATGGTAATCACTGTACCAAGGGACAATCCAAACAAAGCCTTCCTCATCATTCCTGGAAACAACTCCCATTGTTCTTGTTCTGACCACTTCTGATGATGTAAGGTAATAATGAGCAGTAACGCTTTTCATGCTAAATGTTTCCGAGTCCCACATTTGTGAAACAGACTGTAAAGGTAATAAGAAAGTCAAAAGAAGTTTTGAATATTTTCTTATCTGATGCATCAGCATGGCTGAGCACATGTCCTGTGTAATCCCTTTTCAGAATTAAAACTATATTTGATCTCTGCAGAAGACATAAACATACAGTCTAAGAAGAGTGGGCTGGTCGTTTACAACAGCGGGACCTGAGAGTAATTTCCTTTAAGTGAGTGGGCTGTATGAATATGATTTATTTATTCGGCTCATATACAGACTGATTTCTTTTCTTAACAGTCAATATGAAAACCATTTATTTTAATATGCAAAAAAAGAGGCAAATTTGTTTCTGGTCTAATCTTAATGTTTTGTTCAACTTATATATTTTTCTTAATGCCAGTTTCAACCAGCTGTAATAAAAACAAAGAGGTTGCTCAAAACCAACCAGGCAGGTGCATTTCCTTCTGTCTACAATGTTGTAAATAAATGGTTGATAGGATCGTTGGGGTGCCTGAGTTTGGGGGTCTGCATTAGAACTCATACTTTCATTCTTCGGTGTAATTAATGCTTTTGTATTTTATCTAAAATAGAATAATTTCAAAAAAGGAAGGAGTGCTTTTTTATAGGTAGAGTATAAGAATCTCTTGTAGGAGACCACAGAATCAAGAGGACCGTTTGCTTGAAATATTAATTCTGACTCATGCATGGAGAGATGTTGACCCTAATTCCCAAATACCCTGGCTGTGCCATTTGAGCTCTGAATTATAAGGTGGAAGGTGAACAGCAACACTTTGCTTTCATTTTTTATAAACTGGTTTTGTGAATTTAGTTCTTCAAAATGAAACCTGTTTCAACACTTTTCCCCCAGTCCTTCTCTGTTCTCCTCCCCCCTTTCTTCCTTCTCTCCCCTTTTCTTTACATCTTCCTTCCTATTTAGCAAATAAAGATCAAATACATGAATATTTTCAGTTAAATTTTTGGCTTTTCAACATTTGTACTCAGTTATAAAATTATCATGAGAAATTGGATGTAAGCAACGTTTATGGGTATGTTATATATCCCCATACCCAATAGTTATATTGGTTTAATAAAGACAGGCTTTGTAGGCAGAGTTGGATCTCTCTTATTTTATTTTAACCCTATTTTTTAATTTTTTTTAGTCAATTTCCACCAATAAAAATGGTCACTGGTATACAATGCAAATTACCTATGGTTCAGATTTTAGGCAGTACAAGATTTAATTGATTCATTTCATTGAAATGGATGAAACCAATAACAGTATTAAAGTGTTGTTTGCTTTTCAGTATTAGATGCTTAATTAGTAATTTGGCAGATATGACAAGTAGGGAGGGTATTTCCTGATGGTTGACAATTCACTGGGTTGAGTGCCAAGAGCAAATCTAAAATCCCTTAACTGCCATTAATTAATTACCAGGAAATACCTGGCTCGGGTGGAGTGGGTCATTATGCTTCTATTCCATGTAAAACTGTGAAGGGTGAAAAGAAATCAAAATAACGTACAGAGTGGATCATACAAAGCTAGTACAGAGACCAAACTCTGTATATCACTGTAGTTATACAGTGAGACAAATAGGCCATCACAGATGTCCTATTCACAAGCATGGCTCAGAGACACAAAACCAGAACTTCAAGGTGCCTTTAGGTTTAGAAGTGCAATGGGTGTAACCAGGATATATGTTTACGATGGGGTAACATTTTCTAAAATGCACAAGTGAACAATGAAAATGTCTCCTGAAGACTGCCTTCTAACCCATGTTCTTTAAAGATTACACTTTATATTCATATTTGAGAATGCGTTTGCTTTTTAATACTTTACTTATTCACACAGGATAAAATTAGGTTACAAAAACTGTGGCAAGATATCAGGATTGCTAAAATGTGTCTACAGGTTTTCCTCCATTATTTTAGGTTACAGTCTAAACTTGATCATTTATTACTCTAAATGACTTTATTAGTAAAGATGAAAGTATAGATAGTCCTTAAGGGCAAATCATGCCTATTTCACTCAAATTATACCATGTTTTTCCAATATTTCAAAGGAAAAAGGAGGAAAAAAGGATATTTTTTCCTCAATGCTCTCTCTCCCAAGACCTCCATGTAATCATTAACCAAGAGAAATCTTTTTTTTTATTAAATTAGAATCCTTAGTCTAAGGCATGAGGAAGGTGTGATTTAGAGACTTTACAATCCTAAGATAGTAGAGATGTATTACAGTTGTTTCTGCTTATACAAGTCCAAGTCAGATGAGGACCAAATCCAGAGTTAGTTTTAGTTTCCTTATGATGAGCACAGCCATTCTTCTAGTGATGATAAACACAGGTAAATAAAAATGGATACAGGTGCACTTCATATTATCTCAGACTGCATAGAGGTTTTTCTTCTGTTTTTGTGGATGGTTTTGTTGGCTAGCTTAGCTTTTCAAAATAGGTTATAATTTACTATTTTGTAAAATTGTTTTTATTGGTTTATGTTGTAACTTTCAGAGGAGCTTTCCTCTGCCCTCCCTCCTTCAACAGCAATATAGAGTTATATTTGGAATGTACTTACATGCACACAGTCAAAGTTCAGCATTTTCAAACACTCCGGGAGCCCAAACCTATTTCAAGCTAGAATGATAAAGATTATTAAAGAGAAGAAACATAATTATCGCCTGACCCATTTCATAACAGGAGAGAGTATATATGCAGTTATACTGGTCGTTCTATCATTTCCATTTTTTCAACTTCCCATTAGTATGTACAAACTTTAATTACACTCCAAATTACACTCCTGGAATTCTTGTATTTGAGACAACACGGGCGTTCTAACTCCTTAGAACTTTCACTTAAATTTTTATTAAATAATATCAGAATTTCATGAGGATTCTGTAAGATCCCTTCATGTACACCAAGACTCTTTGTACTGTTCAGAAGTAGATTTGACGGAATATCCAAATTTGCATTAATCAAGGAACAGTTGTCCTGCTGTTTTTCACCTGGATGTGCAATAATATTTTTTTTCACGTTCTGATAGCAACAACACCTGGAGCTTGAGCCCTACAATATTTCCACCACTGGACTTTCAACATAATGCATGTGGAGACATAGGAAAGTTATTTCAGGCACTGGTGCAGGAGGTGGAGACACAAATGGGATGGAGAAAGAAAGGGGTAACTGTAGGAAGTGTATAGCAAAATAGTTCATTTCCTTATATTTATGAAATGAGTGAGTTCCCACACAGTATTTTTTACCAGAATTGTGTTATATTTTTTGAAGAACCCTTGAGAATCAGTTGATACCAGGGATAGATAACTCATTGAGCCACTGGAACCTTGCCTTTTCTTTAAAAAAATAATTCAGATTTGTTTTTCCAGGGTGCTGTGTCTCGGCAAAATTTTACGACATTTAGGAAGAAATGGAATTCTAATGTATCTTAAAAAACCTAAAGACTACTACTGTTATTCAATGGCTAGTTGTTTAAATTGAAACAATGTTTCCATGGGACAGGAAAAAAGGACTGATAAGAAACAATGTAGTTTAATGGTAAAGATCTTATGATTGTGAGCTTTCCAGTCATCGTTTCAATAATTCACGTACTTTCATAACAGAACAAGATATCTTGTACTTACAAAGTAGGGTGGATATTGCTGCATAAACTACATACAATGCCTTTCAAGGTTTTTGTTTAGATGCTGTTTAAATACGCAGCTCAAATCCCACTATCACTGAAGTGAGTGATACAACTTCAAAGACAGCAAGAACACACCCGCTTTATCTGATGCAGTAGAGATACAATGGGACAATGAATGCAAGAACATTTTTATTTTTTCAGATATAAACTTAAGGATAAGAAAGGAATGTATTGTATTGCTGTTTTCCCTGTGGGACACACCTAGTAAATATTGTAGTATACTTATTTTTTTTAATGAAGATGAAATTGCAGATTTTGTTTGCAACCAGTTCCCATTCACAAGGTTCAGCCATATGTCTTTTTAGCTAGACGTCTAAATTACATTTCTGTTGAAAAAGCTAATACTATAGGGCCTAAAACTCAGAGCTACTGATATGCTAGCCCTGTCCTAAATCTTAGACTCACCAAAGAGGTTAATATGATACCATTACTAGGTAACCTGTTAATTTGTGGCAGCCACATTTAGAAGTTCAGATGTATACACAAAAAAAATCTTAAATGGTGTGATGCTAATTGTGAGACATTCTCAATGAGGAAAACTAACCAAGTATTCGAAATTTGGTCTCTTTACCAGCATATTTATCTTTCCTAGAAATGCAGGGGCAGTCCATTTGAGTACCATTGGAGATCAAAAATAATTGTTTATATGATCTAAAGGCAAATGATTGATATGATGGTACGTGTTACAGAAAAGTACGTCCTTCAAGTTTCTTGTAGGTGGTACTTTTTTAAAAAAATCTTTCCTTATTCAAAGCTGCTTTGGATCTAGTCAGAATAGTTATGCTATCCCCTGATTATTTGGTTCCATTTTGTTTTATTATATCTGTGCACTGTAAAAAAAAGGATACTGTCTTTAATTTATAATGGTCAAATACTCTGCTAGTGTCCTTAAGGAGAATTCCATTGGCTTTGTGGGTTTGTAATTAAATAAAAAAGACTAAATTTATTCTGGCAGTAAGATGTACTTACTCTTTTTGAAAAAGAAACAAAAAAGTTGTATAAGCTCGTTAAGTCTTTCTTCGAATAGATACATATGAATATGTATGTTTTACAAGCCTCTGACACACAGCTGTTCTGCCAGACTATTGTTTCACACAGCCAGAAGTGAAGCACTGGCAAGTTTGCACAATGATGCACTTGGCTGTGACTTAATAAAACCCATTTTGAACACTGTGAGACTTTGAGGGTAGAAATGGCATATAGGAGTATATGCTTTGTAACTTACCCAGTACAACGACTAGAGCTACTGTTATTGGAATAATAGTTCTTGCTGAGACAAGCAACAGGAAAAGATTCTAAAACTGCTGATGGGAGTCTTGGAATTGGATTTCTTACAGGTTTCTTTGGTCATCTTGACATTTTATTTCGTTATTGCACAGTGAAGCTTGCTAGGAAATTAGATAATATATGGATTTTATTTATTATACCCATTGTAATAGTTAAGCCTGTATCTGATTCAGTTTGCAAATATAAAATGTTTTTATGCTATTTCAGTTCAGAAAGGTATTGAAGTGTGTTGGAGTGAATATGAGAATAGTACTTTCACTTTTTATATGTACTGTTATCCAGTAACTTTCCCATCATATTGATTGTACATTTAACTTGGACCAAATTACCATGGCATTTAAATGAGTCTCTGTATGTGAAGGTTTCAAGACCCCTTTTTTAAACTTTACTAAGATTTTTCAGTTTTAACTTTGTTGTTCTTTTCACCACTATCACATTCCTTTTCATGCTGTATAAGTATTTATTCTATAGCATAAATAATGATAAATGTAGTAAAATACTTTTTTAGTCATTGGTTAAGACATATTCTATTCAAAAGACACATACTTAGAGTATGCTTCTTGAATAAAGACATTTTCATGAGGCTTATTTTTAGACCAGTGGTTTAATGTCTATGTGATGTACTCTACTGGTGTACATCAGTGGAAATATCTAAGATGACATCCTCTGGTGATCTAACACTAGGACCTCCTCCCACATCTCTTGAAGGTCACAGAATAAGAGTAATTATACTTTTACAAGACTTATTTAATTTGACATCTCAGCCCTTCAAATTTACCCATTATGCCTTCTCCACTGTAACCTATGCAAAATAATGATGTTAGACAGGCATGAGAAATTAAACCTTTGCCTGTGTCAGCTTTTACCTGGTTTCACCCAGTCTATGTCGTGTATATCCAAGGTAATCTAAGGTGATATTTGATCCAGTGTATCTCAATTTAATGCCAAATTTTAACTGATAGTTACCTTTGTGGTTTTGCTGGTTTTATTGAAATCTACAGCGTTTTCAAGTCACAAGATAATCGGAACACACGGGGAATAAATGAGTGTAATTGTAGGAGAGAAACTTCTATCTTCAGCACCTTTACTACTGCCAAAACAAGTAAGACAGCACAAAGCTCAAAATGCCTATCTTGTGGTGTTTGCAGGGTTAGCTGTCATGGGATAAAAGCTGTGTTGCTTTCACCAGTAAACCAGACAACTTGAATGTATGTATCATTGGCACATGTTGTCAAGACAATTTCAAGGCAGTTCCATGCACTAAAAAAAAATTAGTGTAATACTTTACTGAATTCAATTCAGCCTACTATTTTTATGCTTAATGTATAAAATAATAATTATGAAAAAATGTTTCTGTGACATGAAATAATTTTCTGTTGTACTTCACTTGCACATTTTAAATACTCTTTTCATTACTCTGCCTTTTTTACTGATTTTCAATTCATCTGTCTTTATCATTTACTATTCATAATTTTCTTTTTTGCCTGAAAGGACTCTCCTTCCTTTAGAGACAATGGCAATTGTCTGGTATTAATTCTAACTTTTAAGCAAAGCCAAGTGGTAGCCTTTCTGCTACCAAAACTTTATCAGTATATGTATTGTATGTAGTAGGAGAGCTTCAGGCTTAATCTGAAGCTATATCCTGCAGGATTATGTGTATGTACATGCACGTGCATGTGCACACCAAAGTTAATCCTACTGGAAATAAAAAAAAAACAAGTGCAAGTCTTCCCATCTCTATGGCAGTCTGTACAGCTCAAAACCAAAAACTTGCATTGAAATTTCTGAGAAGGTATAAAGTATTTAGGTTTTTTTCCCTTCAATGTTGGCTATCTGTCTGAGGGCTAGACTGAGTAGGGGGCTAGTTTTGTCTAAGAATTAAGTCCTCAAAGTCGACTCTAGACATAAGGATAATTTACCATAAAATACACACATCTTGAAGGGTCAGAATGAAAGGTTTATTTAAGTGTGCTGTAACAATCAATTGGCTATCATCTTATTCCACCATGTGAAACATATTCTTTTTACTCAAAAAGAGAGGTAGAGACATGCTAGCTGCTTTAAAAGTTGAAGCTGAGAGGAAGAGATGCATATTTGAACTCCCATGGTTGGAGGAGAGAGTCGATTGTTATACAAATTCTATATTTGATCACCTCCGTATTTCCTTCATTGAAAAAGGAAGTTGCGATAATCATATTTTGCAGGACTAGGATCTTGTTAGTGTATGTTAGGCTGTTCTGAATCAAATGTCGAAAGGTAGAGGACAAACATTTAATTTCTGAATCCTAATTGGGTTTAGGTGAGCACTGCACTGGAAGTGAACGGGAAGCTGCTCTGAACTGTGGATGTTCTGGAGCTGGACAGATACGGACATCTGTCACTTGTGTCAAGTCAGTTGGAAATTTGAAGGACTTCGTTTCATGTAGTTCTTCCACAGAATTCTTTAGGCCTTTGTGAGCTTAGCCTTAATCCTTTGGACGACTCTAGAACATTTTTGTTATTTATTAAGTTTAGCTTTCCATCCAAGTAACCATACAGTCCTGAAAAGGCAAAAATGTTGTATGAGGGGTATTTTATTCCAGGGATAGATACAATTCAGGACAATGGAGTACTCCACTTCTAAATAATGCCTTGAACAGATTCCTCTGCTTCCTCTATCTCCTCCCACCACAATCCTTTCATATGATATTTTAAATGGCAAAGAAACATAACATTCTTGATCATTATTTAGGTTGTTCGTGGCTTTATAATACATTCATATCACATCTTCATTCCAAATCAGATCCTAAACCTTCCCTTCCCTTTTCTAATTTTAATTAACTTATTTTTTTTTATTCAGAATGTGGAGACTTCCATTAAGATATTACAATTGTCATGTAATCGAGGAACACCACTTTTCAGACATTTTGTCAAATAGATAAAATGTATGTGCCTATCTAAAATTCAGTTGCAAAGCAACAGAAATGTTCTTTGCTTTTGATTATAAAGTTTTAGGCTTTTGTTTTGGCAGGTTCCTCATTGATATATAAAGGATCTGTAACATTCACTGATGATCTCACAAGCGACATATGTCTTATCCTATTGGCCATGTTTTCTTGTTTTACTTCATCAGTTATGTCATTCTTTGACGCTTTTCCTATTGCATTCTCATCACTTTTCTTATCTCTTTCCACATTTGTTTCCTTGTAGCATTGCCTCATTCAGTACATTACACCCTCCAAGTTCCTTGACAGCTTCTAGAATAATTTCTTTTTTTCTTTTATGTAAAGGTTTTGTTTAGCCTTTGATTTATTTTCCTCTTGTGCCAGTTCCTTTCCTGCAGTTTCAGTTGTACAGTACTCTTTCAGTAGTATTAACAATTCCCTGTGTTTACTGGATTGCACATCATCAGGATTTTTCATAGACACTATCTGGGATTTTGTATTCCTCTGTTTCTAGCATTTGCTGTTAAATCTGCACTTACATTCTTATTAAGCTCAGCTGCATTTGATTCAGGACACGCGTGAGTTTTAAATATACTGAGTTCCTCTAAAACTTATTTTTCAAGTAATTCCTCAAGCAAGGTTCTTCTGCACCCTGCTCCACGCTCTCTCTCTTTTTCCACCCCCCATATATTACTTGTCCCTTCTTATAACACATTTTATAATTTCTTTAATTCATACATAAAAAGAAGCACAGTTTTCTATATCACTAGTACTTTTAGCATGAATTATTGTCAAAGAATAATTTTTGAGATTGTCCAAAGTAGGCACAGAGTTTGTGCTAAAATGAAGGGAAGAAATATTTCCCCCATGAAACTCCATTGATCTATAGAGAATTACTTTGAACTCTTGTTTCAGAAAATCTTTTTTTCCCTTCTTATAAGTTACATATTAGCAATGTAAATTTTTCATGTGTTTATTAGAACTTCATTTGAGTCTTTGTGTCATTTCAATGTTAAAGACCGTGGATATTAACAATTATGAAAAAAAACAAACATATTTTCGTCAGGAAGCTATGTGAATATATAGCAATATTTCACACCTTTTTTGCTGTTGTGAAAATACTACTATTTGAGCAAAATTTCCTGGTATTAATGAACTTACTCAAAATAAGTACAGCTTTCATAGGAAGCAGGTTTAGACTGACTTGTGACTAAAACAAAGAGAAATCTGTTTCATACAGAATTTTGTATTATGTTGTTTTACTGTCAGTGAATGAAATATGTTTAACATGTCCTACAGCCTTAGAACTAATGTAACGTATTTCATATTAAGATACTGTAATTTTCCATTAAAATATAGAATCATAGAACTGTTTAGGTTGAAAAGACTTTTACGGTCATCGAGTCCAATTGTTAACCCAGCACTGCCAAGTCCACCACTAAGCCACATCCCTAAGCACCACATCTACATATCTTTTAAATACCTCCAGGGATGGTGACTCCACCACTTCCCTGGGCAGCCTG
>NW_009649570.1:260735-302608 GCF_000708025.1 Charadrius vociferus
CTCTTCCTCAAGCCTGTAGCGTTGCATGGGGTTGTTGTGACCCAAGCGCAGCACCCGGCACTTGGCCTTGTTGAATCTCATACCATTGCCCTCGGCCCATTGATCCAGCCTGTCCAGATCCCTCTGTAGAGCCTTCCTACCCTCAAGCAGCTCAACACTCCTACCCAACTTGGTGTCGCCTGCAAACTTACTGAGGGTGCGCTTGGTCACCTCGTCCAGATCATTGATAAAGATATTAAACAGAACTTGCCCCAATACTGAGCCCTGAGGAACACTACCTGTGACCAGCCACCAACTGCATTTAACTCCATTCACCACAACTCTTTGGACCTGGTCATCCAGACAGTTTTTTACCCAGCAAAGAATATGCCTGTCCAAGCTGTGAGCAGCCAGTTTCTCCAACAGCATGCTGTGGGAAACTGTGTCAAAGTCTTTACTAAAGTCTAGGTAGATACCATCCACAGCCTTTCCCTCATCCACTAGGCAAGTCACCTTGTCACAGAAGGAGATCAGGTTAGTCAAGCAGGATCTGCCTTTCGTAAACCCATGCTGACTTAGCCTGATCACCTGGTTGTCCTGCATGTGCTTCATGATGGCATTTAAGATGATCTGTTCCATAACCTTCCCTGGCACCAAGGTCAGAAAGACAGTGCTGTAGTTCTCCAGATCCTCCTTCCGGCCCTTCTTGTAGATGGACATCGCATTTGCTAACCTCCAGTCAACTGGGACCTCCCTGGTTAGCCAGGACTGCTGATAAATGATGCAAAGTGTCTTGGTGAGCATTTCCACCAGCTCCCCCACTACCCTCAGGTGGATCCCATACAGCCCCATAAACTTGTGTGTGTCTTAAGTGCTGTAGCAGGTCACTAACCATTTCCCCTTGGATTATGGGGGCTTGATTCTGCTCCCCATCTGTGTCTTCCAGCTCAGGGGGCTGGGTACCTAGAGAACAACTGGTCTTGCTATTGAAGACTGAGACAGAGAAGGCATTAAGTACCTCAGCCTTTTCCTCATCCTCTGTCAGTATGTTTTCCCCCACATCCAGTAAAGGAAGGAGATAATCCTTAGCCATCCTTTTGTTGCTAATGTATTTATAGAAAACTTTTCTGTTGTCTTTACGGCAGTAGCCAGATTCAGTTCTAGTTGGGCTTTGGCCCTTCTAATTTTCTCCCTGCATAACCTCATGACCTCGTCATAGTCCTCCTGAGTTGCCTTCTTCCAAAGGTGTAATAAACTCTTTTTTTCCCCTGAGTTCCAGCCAAAGCTCTCTGTTCAGCCAGGATGGCCTTTTTCTCCGCTGGCTCATCTTTTGGTACGTGGGGATGGCCTGCTCCTGTGCCTTTAAGATTTCCTTCTTGAAGAATATCCAGCCTTCCTGGACTCCTTTGTCCTTCAGGACTGCCTCCCAAGGGACTCTGTCATCCAGTCTCCTACATAGGCCAGAAGTCCAAGGTGGCAGTTCTGCTGACTCCCCTCCGTACTTCTCCAAGAATTAAAAACTCTGTCATTTTGTGATCACTATGCCCAAGACAGCCTCCAACCATCACATCACCCACAAGTCCTTCTCTGTTTGAGAGCATCAGTGGGCACCTTCCTTATATGGCTCGCTCACCAGCTGTGTCAGGACTTTATCTTCCACACACTTCAGGAACCTCGTCGTTTCCTAGACATCACATATATTGAAAATTAGCACATTGCTCTTCATTAGGAAGGCTGAGATAATTAATTAGAATTTATAATCTAGGTTTAAATTCAAATAATACTGCCAAAAAGAAGAAAAAAGGTACAAACTTACGCTTTTAAATTGGAATTGCAATGAAATGTCAGTGATACTGAATGCCTTTGCATGAGTGATGCTGCACACTAAACCAATCTTTACATGTTGCCTGAAACTTCCTAAGTAGAATAAAGTTTCATGACTAACTTCACTTTTATTTCTGTCATTTTTAAATATTGTATGCACTTTTGCGAATATGGAAAAATGCATGCACTTTATTTATTTATTTTCTTTCTTTATTTTTACCTAACTGTGGGACAGGTGAAATGGCAGTCCGAAAATTGGAAAGAGGTATAAATCTTCCTTCTAACTGTAGGCACAGAATTTAATCTAATAGGGGACCAGTTCCACCTTTTTATGCTTCCATTTCCTCACTCTGAAGATGTACTAGACCAGACCAACCATGGCTAAAAATGACAAGTTTGGAATGTCTACTAGATGTACTCTGAGGTAAATCCTTTCATTAGAAAATGTGATAGTTCATTGTTTTAGGTAGAATTAATACTGTGTTTCCTCAGATCTTTCTTCTGCAGTGTTTATTTTACTCTTTTTATATTTTTGTGTTTATATATTTCTTTTCTAAGTTTTGGAAGAGGAGCTAATGATTTTATTGCTAAAAAACACAGACTGCAACAGCCTTTATGCAACAATCATGTTTGGTTTTGATGTGGCTTTTTTCAGCTCTTGTCATTTTTCCTTTGTCATTGAGTTTTCACAGTAGGAGGGGGGACTATACAGTAAGCTATAATATGAATCCTATGGAAAGGCAGGGGTAGTAAAGGATAAACACAGCATCCTGTCAGGAAATACTGCTTTATAGGCAAAAAAGAAAAGTTCTCCTAGATCAATATTTGACAAAGGAAATTTGTTGTGCATTTGTTTGAAATCAGTTTCTAGAAGCAGTAGCAGTTCACTTGTTCCTGCACTGTACTGTATCTTGTCATTTTACATGCTGATCTCACATCAATTTCTAGTCAATTTTTTATGCATGGGAATTAAGTCACATCATTGTCAGTACTTAAATTTGCAGTGCATGGCATAAGTCAATTTTTCCCCACTCCAAGCTGTAGTTTCTCAAGACAGGAAGCTTGTGCCCTGTGATATAGGAACCTTGTACAGTCAATGAGGTGTGGGTGAGAAAGTGGCTGGATTGGTAGGAGAGCAGAGCAAGCGATAAGATGTATGCAAAGATCAGTCTAACTGCAACCTGAGAATCTCTGTTGTAGAGGAGAATTGACCCTATTTTCTTTGGCTCTGTGTCAGCATAAAAAACCCCAACCTCTTGCAGTCTAAGAAAACTGAGTCAATGTTCTGTCAACACAGAGGGGCCAAAATGAGCCTCCTGCCTGAAAGCCACAGTATTTGTGAGGCAGAAGTGGCTTCGTGCTGAACCTCTGCAAGGCTAGTCCTTAATGGGAATATCTGGGCCAGAGAAAATAGTTAACAGTCCGCTGCTTTGGCTTCTGTTGTGAATAGTATGTCAATTGGAAGAAAAGAGTGGTGTTTACACCTCTATTAATCACGTGAGCAAGTATTTAATGAAATATGTTAATTGGAGTATTAATTGAAATTTTAATGAAATTTCCCATCGTGGGTGTTAGCCCCAGAAGACAGTAATATTTTTAATGTTCTCATTCTAATGTTTCTTAAGACTACTGACTGGATGCATAATGGAAATATGTTAACAGCAAGCAGGATTCCCATAGTAAATCTGAGGTGTCCATAATCCTTTAGAGGTTCTCTAGAGGTAGGCGGAAAGGTCTTGTCTAGGGTTCACATGAAGCAAAGTAGACATGCTCTGAAGAAAACCAAATAATGAAGACAATTCTGAGAATGTGTTCTTGAGTGAATTTGGTTCTATGTTTGTTTGTAATATGTGTAAACATGAAGGGATAAAAGGGAATGCCTGAATGTGAACTATTGTTAGGAAAAGCAAAACTCACTGCAGAATAGGAAAAAACAACTAAGGAACTAAAACAAACTAGGAAACAAAGAGTACACAGGTGCAGAACTTGGAAAAAGAAAAAAAAATGTTTACTTAAAAGTTTTAAAATTTAAAAACAGAGATTTAAAAGTAAATATCTGTTTCCTTATTGTTCTGAAGAACCAGAATATAATTTACAGTGGTTTACTCCCCTCCTCTTTGATGCTTCTAACTGTCAAGTTGCAGTGATTAATTTTGCTGATGAGAGTGTAATTTTCCTCTAATTTTGAGTTGTCTTCTTTTTCTTTGCTTACTTCTTATATGGGTCTCTACTTCTTGTTTATCTAGGTGGTTCAATAAGGATTTAGGAACTTTATATACTATAGGTTTTAGCCTTAAAAAATGGATACTGTGATGAATATTTCCATTGTTATTAGTAAAACAAGTAATCATTTAGAAAACCTAAACAAAATCCAAGCCACAGGGGACCCAGACATATATAGCAGGAAAATGCTTCTACCGTGAAGAATATATATTCCACAGGGACCAAATAATAAGAAAATTTTATTATCCCATTTAAGAATGCGGGATGAAGAACAGAGCAATGAAGTGACTTGCCTAATGGTTTAGGTCTGAGCTAGGAACAGAATCCAGACTGCTTGCCTCCGCAGGCAGGGTATTAAAATGGATTGCCCTTCTCTCCTCTGTGAGCAATAAGTGAGGGCTACCTGTTTAACAGCCTGGATTTGATAACGTATACACTGTATATTTTGCTTAATGAATTGTTTTTTAGCATAATGGGGATCTTTTTTTTAAATGTTGTAACTCATTAATGATAAATTATTTATGGGCTCAAAGTGTCACTGCTGGAATGATACTTCTTCATTATCAAGTGGCCGTGTCATGTCAGAAGACACTGGTATTTATTTTTCAGGGAATAAGTACCAGAAGATGCTGCACAGGATGTTCTTTCCTATGAAGCCTTTGTTAACATTTACCCCTGAAACACATGGTCTAAGTCTGAAGGAGTGAAAATGAATTTTACTTCTAATATGGTTTAGAATACAGATGCAAAAGTCCACTTTTTTGGAGTTAGTATTGTCTAGTGTGTACTGCAGAGAACCCATCTTTTAAAACCAGCCATGGTGATATAATGATATATGTCCTAAGGAAATGTTCTTACAAATTAGCTTTATAAAATAATTTCTCCAATTATGAATATGAATATGAATTAGAATTAGAATTAGAATTAGAATTAGAATTAGAATTAGAAATCAAGCCCTGCTGGAGGCTGAAGTGGGTAGATTTTGGCCTGAGAGATACTATGATAAAACTATGATAAAAGTTGGAGTTTGCACACTACATATTCTCAGACATGTCCTTAAGCTGTCTTTAATGAATGCCATTCTCATTAATTTAAATGTAATTTACATGCAGACAGCAATAAGATAATTGAATAAGTTCTTCATTTAGAAGCCGTTTATATGGTTATTCCACATGAAGTAGCAGGGCTATAAATTGTTAAAATCAGGATAGAGATATGAATTTTCAGAAACAGATTTAAGAGCAATAACCGCTAATCTCCGGTAGTTAGTTATTGCTTTAATTCTGAGAGGGTCTTTGGGGTGGGAGGGAAAATCCTCGCTATTCTTCAAAGGAGGAAAATCAGCCTGGTTTTGAAGGATTATAAATTTATTTTCCTAAGTCCAACTGGCTTCCAGCAGAGACTCCATCTGCATGATAATTAAACCTTTTGGAGCGGGACATCTCCTTTTGTTTTGTGCCTGCACAGCACTAAGCATAACAAAGTTCTGGAGTGCTGTAGCAATAAAAATGTGGAATAATAGTAATCCACCGGGAAGAACATTGGGCAGATTGTAAGATGTATGAAGCTAATATAGCCTTTCAAGGACATTATGTCAAAAGAGAAAAATCCTTCTTTCTGCTAATGCTCAGCTCAGGAACTTCTATTTGTTGTCAGGACACCTGCCATCCAAAAATTAGCTTTGTGCAAAGGGTTACCTCTCTTCTCATTCATTTGGATAGTTTTCCCTGGGTTCCTTCTTGAGTTTTGCTTTCAACTGCCTCTAATTCCCATTTAAACATTATGTCTGAATGACCCAGCATTGCAAAGCAACTTCTGTTGGAATAGGGTTTTTTCATCAATATCATGTAAAAACTTTTAGATGTAGAGAAGTTCTCAGGCTTCAATATGAAACCACAAAACTGTCTGCTCCTTTGCTGGAATTTGCTCCAAAACATTATTAACCTAAGATTAGAATCTCCACCAATATGGAAGCTGAACTTACCTGGTTTTGTTTCTGTGGCATTTTATGTCAATCTTGTAGAGAAAGCATTAAATTGCTCATTTTGAAATATTTTAGCAGAAGGAGCCCTTATTACAAATAATATCTGGTAATGGATTTCTACCTCTCTGTGTCAAAATCAGCAATGTTGTGACTTCTTTAAGAATGTTTAAAATCAGAAGAAATCTGGTATTTCTTTGCCGCCCTCCCAAAAAACCCAACCCCCCCTCAAAAGCCCAAACATTTATAGTCCTTTTTTTTGTAATAAGACAGGAAAAAGTGGGGTTTTTATAGTTTACTTGGTGTAAAATAACTGAATTTCAGCAAACCTGGCTTCTGGCCAGGCTTTGTATGACCATATTTGTACAACACAAATAATTGTGTTTAATACTGTATTGGAACTGCATTCTTAATTGCTTAGTTCTTCATGTCCTTAAGACAAAAATCCCAAATCAAAACAAATAACATTGAACAAGTCAGGCATTAACTTAATGTCTAAAAGTACCAAGACTATGGGTAGTAAACTGATTTTTCAACATACTAGGATATGCAAGGAAGCTCATATCCCTGCCATCTATACCTAAATCTGTTTTGGAATGTTCTGGGTTTTTTTTCCTAGGAATCTGGTTCATCAACTGTTTTCAACCAAACACCACTGGCTGAACATTGTAGGCACATAAGCAGGTGGGTACAACTCTGAAAATTATAAATGTATTTTAAATATGACTGCAAAGGTTTTACTTACACTATTATTTTACTTACATCATTTACTTACACCATTTACTTACACCATAAGGAGGAGAGAGATTTTTGTGTGTTATTTAACGTTACTGCAATGAAACAATCTACTTACTTAAAGCATACTTTTGTTGATCCCTCATGATGTTGATTGGCATTGAGAGAGGAGGGGTCATCCTGCAACAGCAGAAGCTTCACTCAGTGTTTAGTTGGATACTTGGTTGTGGAACCAACAAAAAACAGACGTGGAATGAGGCTCAACCAGCTAACAGGAGGGAGAAGACAATCAAGTTGCTAAAGCTGAGTCCTTGATGTGCCGGCCAGTTTGTCCCCATGCACTGGAGAGGGAGGATGTAGGATATTTCTTTGAAGAACAAGTGTAAAGGGTATTTGGCAAACCAGTCTCTGTGCTCTTCCTAATGGCATTAGCCAGAGAGTGACTAGTTAGGAACCGTCCTTCATGCATGCAGTCTACACAGAAATTAGACTGTATTAGCAACCTGTTTGCACTAGCTGAATTTTGCTGAAGTTGCTGTGTCAGTCCAATTTCTCCCCTATCCCATGAGCTCTTTCTCTAAGAGGCTTTCTCTTTTGTGCAATAATAGTAAATTATTATTTTTTTTTTGTGCAATGAAACCTTGTGTTTATTTATATGACCTGAAAATGGTAAAAATTAGTAAAGACCTTTACAGAGATACCTTTCTTTCCCCCCAATTATCGCTTGAACATCACTCTTTTGGGTAGACGAAATTACTGTGCAAATTTTTGTGTCTACTTTGCAGCTTTTTTCTTTTTCACTCAAACTATGGCTCCAGTCTAGTTGCTTTGTTTGTTTCATTTATTAGACTTTCTACTATAGCATTTTTTGGTTCTGTTTAAGTCTTATAAAATTAATTTCTTACAAATAGTACTTGTGTGGTTTCATTGCAAGATAGAAACATAGATAAATTTGCAGTATAGGAAGGGCAGGTAGAACCACTCACCATATTGAAGTTTCCTGGAATCTCTTCTTATACGATTGCATTTTTTGCTGCTTATAACTTTTTAAAACTCTGATTTTGGGGATTTATTTTCTTTTTTAGATGCTTGCCTAAGTCTGAGATTTCACTAAAAAATACAGCCAAAATATGTATTTGCAGTACTTTATAAATATACATGTTCAGTAACTATATAAATAATAGGATGGACGAGCCTTCATTTGACTGAATTTAATCTTTTATTGTTATCCTAGTAGTAGTTTATATTTTTTATCTTCAGCATTTTGGACCCAATTTTATAATATTTTCCACACTAGTGAGCAATTACTTTAGCAAATAGTTTTGTTGCTGGAGTCAATAGGATTAATCATTTCAAGGATGTGCTCAATAAAGTGTTCCAAAATTGAGCCCTTCAGCTTGCAGTGTGTGTGACTAGGGAGCACTCTTATCTTCCCTTTAAAGAACATGAGGTCCTGTAATTCTTTTTCCTATCTTTGTTCTTCTTGTACTTGTTTTTTATTCATTGGATCACTTATCAACTAAGATTATAAATTCTTCTTTCATTGTTATCAGTTCTTTGATTTGGGGAATTTATTGCTTAATAAAAGCAGGAGAATACTCAGGAGAATCCGTGAAAAAGAATATTTGTTTCCTGAGAGTGATATGTTGGAGAATTTTGAATTTCCAAAACCATAACTATCATCCAGGAGCCATAAGTTCCTGGAAAAAAATCTCGAGGTGTTACAAATTTTTCTTCAGCACACAAGCAAAGTTTGAACAAAAAAAAAATGGTTTTGACAAAGAGAAATGAGTCCCAAAGTTAAATTGCAGAGTTTGAGAAGTACATGTTAATAATATAACAATTGTGCTTTTAAAGCAAATAGTGAAACGATAGTTTAGAAATCCCATTTTTTTTCACAGCCTTCCTGGCTTCTCTTCTCTACAGCTGGTTTCTAGTTGGTTTAGTATTTGACATCAAGCGCATTTCTAAATGAATTCTGAAAAACGACTTGGGAATTGTTAGATGATGGAAGATCAATCTCAGATGCCCTGAATAAATGGAAAAAAGGCTTGGGTTTGGTGCTTTGTGAAATACAGGTATTGGCTGATAGAGCAGAATTACATTACCATATCAAAATGTTCCAGGTTAAATTTTCAAAGATATAAACGGCATCACATAAAATTATATTTTCCTGTTGAAGTAGGATAGAAAATGAAAATTAACTTTGACTTTTGTTCAATTAGACATATGTCTTGGGAAAAATTCACCTAAATTGACCTTAAAAATCTGGAATTCATTTGCTAAAAAGTTCATTGAGCAAACTCTTCTGCCTTTTGTCAAAAAATGGGCTGAGAATTTCATATGGCATGTAAAGCTCTATTTTTACATTGGATAACTTGGTGAGTTTCCCATAAAGTCACTAAGAGCCTGTGAATGTTCAGTAGTTCTATCCACAAGGTTACAACAACGGACACAGTTTTGAAACTGATGCTCAGAATTATGTGTACAGTTCTTTGCCATTCTTTTAGAGAAATATTCCATGCTTTTTTTGGATCTTTTATGCCATACTGAGCACTACACATATTTAGAATCAAATCCTTTGGAATCAACATGTGAATATAACAGCGTTGATGTAAAGGCACAAACTCTGGCCTTTCACAACATATCGGTTCCTAAGATCCACTGATCAGTAAATTTGATCCCATGCTTTTAAAGACACTTTCCTGAACATATCGAAGCAACCTATTTTTGCACTACCATTGTATACTGAAGAAGCTATTTTGGTGTGATTCATATCCTGGTGTTTATAAAAACTGTAATAATTTCTTCACCAAATGGTGTTTCCACTAAATATGGAAGAAATGAACAATATATTTTCTTAAATATCTTCATGTTAACATGTTCTCTCACGAAATTCAGTAAGTGAGTGTTTACCATTCTAACTGAGATGACTCTTTTGTGGCTCTCTTGTTAAAGTAACTCAGTGTTGAATATTACAGAATACAAATAAATGCTGATAATAAATAATAATCTACTCTTTTAAGCACTGATTATCCCTATTAAGGTGGAGTTAATAACAGTTTTGTGTGAGAGTTCGTTCTGGGTGAAAAAAAACCAACCCTAACAATAAAAAGCACATCATCTCTTATTGCAGCCAAATATTTGTAAACTGAAGTTGCTGAGAGCCTCAGTGGTAACAGTCATCTTGCAAACAGATGGGACAGTCCTGTGTTTGTGAACTTTTGCCCTAGGAAGCAAGAGGGTAAAGGAAAGGAGGGAGGAGAAAATAGAATAAATGGTCAGTAATTATTACTTATTGCACAGTATCACCTTGCAATTATTGTTTCATTCGGGCACATGTATTTAATAAAACTCTAGAAATAGTCTCAGAGTAATTCAGATACACCAGGTGGGTGTCAATTTGAAAATTGCCATTGGGTGTCTGTATAATTGTTGGGTTAGTTCCTTTTTCTTAGCCACAGTAAACAGAATGACAGAGTGGTATGCTAGACTCTTAATGATGTCATAGATTAAATTATGTTCTATAAACAGAAATTTACACCCTGTACTTTCAACTGAACTGAAAAATCATTTAAAATTTGAAAAAAAAGAGTCTGCACTTTTTATCTCTTTAAACCTGCTTTGAAGTCTAAATCAATTACATTCATAGGGTTTGTAAGGGTGTCTTAGTATGGTCTAAAATTTAGGCGAGAAAGTAATGTATTTAAGAGTGATCAGGTTGCTGTGCAGTAATGTTAAGTGCTCCTCTACTTTAAAAAGTTAGCTTAGCTGCAGAATATTTTCTTTTTTGATGTCCTAGAATTCCCTATACATCTTGGATTCCATTAACGCAGGTTGTTGATATTCACTGTTAGGTTTTTTACATCCTGATCCATAACTGGTGATGTCTCACTGTTTCACACACAGTAAAGTGGTTACTGCTTTCGAATCTGGTTTGGTAGGAAATATTTTCTACAGAGATTCATACATGAAATCTATCAGTGGTTTTGTTCATTACCTTATGCTTTCTGAAATATGCTTTATTATTTAGCAGCATCCTAACATGCTTATCGTATGTCTCTCAAACTCCACTGACACTATCCCTCCAACCATTACAGATTGTCCCCAGGCTATCACCACAACCACTGAGACACATCCAGTACAAGTCAACAGGGAAAAACCTGAAATTAGTGCCAAAGGTGGAGATGCTTCTATAGCCAATGCCTTCTGCTTCCAGTACAGAAGTTGGTGGGTTCAGTATACAGCCCGTGATGAAGCTGGAAACACAGCCTTTTGCTGCTTTAAAGTAATCATCAAGAGTAAGTACTATTTTAGGATAAGGCTTAACAAATTTGAATCTGGCTATTGCCACCTCTTTCACAGTTCAGATTCCACTACCGAACTCAGTATATGTGTCTGTTTCCATGCACAGTTTGATATCAGGTCCCCTATACCAAATAGCATGAATAATTTAGATTTAAAAACAGTTTTCTGCCTAAAACTTTTGATGCTGGTGAACCAGCTCCTTCATGGATTATCACTTTATTAGTTCAGGGGAACACTTGTTTACTAGCAAATAATTTTTATATAGACTGTTATCTTACCATTTGCTTGAGTCGTAATCACTTGAGAGCTTGGGTGGCCAATGACCTCTCGGTGTCTTCACCTCATTCCGATCACTGTGCTTGATGCCATGGACAGGCTCCTGTAACGTTTGTATTTTCACAGATAAAGCGCTGCATTTACACGGTAAGGATTTCCAACATTTTAGAATGCAACGATGAAATACGCTAACCAATAATATGATGATGTGCTATCTCAGCTACACACCTGCTTGGAAAGCTATCGCTGTTATTGCAGCCCCTTTGTGGAGCATTATGCCCATGTGGATACTCTCTTTAAGCACTTCATTACAAGCTCTGGTCACTTGTTCAACAAAGGTAAATTTAAAGTAGTTTAAGCTGTGTGACCAGGTTCAAACTTGGTGCCAAAGCGACTGAGATATGCATAGAAACACCATTATGCCTTTCTTCAGTAGAAACTACTTCTTCCCACAGAGGATTGAGAGGGCCAAGGGGGTGGTCGATATGGTAAAGAACATTTGTAAATCTTATTACTTCCACTTGAGAGTCTATCATCTCCAGTAACACACAAGTTTTTAAACTAATCTAAGAATGTTCCCATAAAGGATTAATAGCTTTTAAGCACTAGACTGGTTATCAGTCCTGTTTGTGTAGCTCAGTACTCTAATATGCAGAAACAGAATGCTTTCTATTCAGCAGAACTTTTGAGAAGGTTTTCAAGCTTGTAATTGCTTTAAATTCAATGAGCATTTTTAAAATGCAACCAAATGTTCTGAATTAAGGTCATAACACTGAAAAAGTAGTTACTATAAAAATGAAAAAAAGAAAGCTACTTCCTCTGGCTTGGTTTCTTGCAGAAGCCAAAGCATGACTACAAAGCTTCATTGACACGATGGCAGAACATGAAAGAAGTTTATTGAGGATGAGAACTACTTCCAATAAATCATCAGGAATGGCATTAACAGAACTTCCAAAAAGCTTTTTGAGATGTTTGAGATTTGCATGTTTTCTTTGGTTTCAGGTATATTAAAAAGTCCTACAAAGATATTCAGCACTAGTTAGCCTTATATTCTACACATATCATCATTTAAGCTGCTTTTTAAATTCTATGGGAATAGTCTTATGCTTATTTCATTGTGAGATTCAGATGGAAGTTGTGGGGTTTTGGGGTATTTTTTGGTAATTATATGTATATCTATTTGAAACATATTTTATGAAAAACAGAGTTTATTACCTGCCAAACCTGAGCAGGACTTCATTTTGGGGAGGAAAATCAAAACAAGGTTAAGGTTGAAGATGCAGTTAATATCTTTGACAGTGGTTTGCTGTAAATGGTTCTACCTCTTTGAATGTAGAAATCTGAATCCTACAAGAAGTTCATGTTTTTAGTTGGCTTGTACATATTGTTTAGGAGTAAAGAAATGACATAAGTTTTCTTAACCAGAATAATACTGCACAGATGATTGTAACCAGACAAGATGACGGGGTTATTCATGCTCTCTCTCATTTATTTTAGAAAATTAGTTTGGCTGCTTATCAGGAAGTGACTTCAGTAA
Source organism: Charadrius vociferus (assembly GCF_000708025.1). Taxonomy (NCBI): domain Eukaryota; kingdom Metazoa; phylum Chordata; class Aves; order Charadriiformes; family Charadriidae; genus Charadrius; species Charadrius vociferus. The sequence goes on from NW_009649570.1 coordinate 273,599, forward strand.
GGAAGCACAGTAATTCAGTTATCAAAAACTCCTTTTTCTAACTCTTCCAACAAAATGCATATGAACTCAGTGTAAGAAAAACAGTTATTTGCAGCTTCTTGTCTTCAATAACTCATTAAGCTACATGCAGCATGATTCACCCTGGAAGGTTTATCTGTCATGGGGGAGGCAGGGGGAAGAATGAAAAATTCTGAGAGCACCTCAAATATATCATTCCATTATAGGCAGTGATACTATTTCCAGGTGAAGTAGCTCAGTCATCTGTTTGGAGGAAATTCCTCCAGCCCCCAGGTCTTGTACCCTTCGTTCCTGATTGTCTTGAGACAAGCAATCAGAAAATCTCTGACTTGGGGACCATATTGCCCCCAGGTCTGTTGTTGCTTTTTATCAAATACTGAATTTGGATTGCTGAAATTGCAATGTGTCCGCTAAAGATTGCTGTTAATACATTTTAAGGAGTGGAAATAATGATAAAAATTGGAGAACGTTCAGAGCAATTCACAGTCACTGTTCAAAGTTCATACTCTCTTGCTGTCAGTGAGAAGGAAAACAGCCATATAAGAGCAAATTCAGAAAAATACATGACAGGCAGTAGAAGTCTCTTTCTTAAGAGGAAATCTAGCTTGTAGAAAGCTTCTGATGTCTATGGGTAATCTTTTTTTCCCAGTTTTTACTTTCAAGAGGAAACAGGAGATCATCACAGAGGCTCAGAACAACATTGGAAAGAAATAGGAATGTCAGCCTATAGCTAAATGATAATGTAACTTATGATACTGGATATAATAATCTTGGGAAAGAGGTGAATGAGGAAAGATTTAGGTCAAAGTAAGCGTCCTGCCTGCCTCAGCTGACAGAGGGTATCAGTTGCTTTGGAGGAGTGCCTTCATGGAGACATTTTTGCCTAACCCAGCTGCATGAATCAGCAATCTGATACTGCGGCTTTGCAATGGGATGAGAGCTGGACCAAGGTCTCAGTGTGTAGTCTGAGTAGTTATGTTACTGGGACAACAAGTGTAAACTTCAGCTGTTTGGAGACCTTTCCAAGAAGAATGAGAATATTGGCACAGTCCTGCTATAAGCAAAACTGGAGTTTTGCAGCTTGTGCATCACAGACCCTAACAAATCTTAATGCTATTGTGATCAGATAAAGAAAAATATTTGTAATCTAATTGGGCTGGGCTGGGAAAAAAGTCTGGAGTTATGGAAGGACCACGCTGTTTGAAACTGTCTAAAAGGAAAAATTTTTATTGCAAAAATTATCCTGGCAATTTCTTCTTCTTTCCAAGATTAGATAGATGAGTGTTTTAGATAAAAAAGCATGATTTGTAGATTGAATATAAACATGAAGGCTTTGAGTGCACTGGCTAAAAGGAAAAAGTCCAAAGCATCTGTTTGCTTTGAGTGACATCAGAAAACACAAAACAAATCCACAGCTGTCTCATTTTGCCCTGAAATATGAATGCTATATTCAAGATATTTTGATAAAATCTATTGCTCAGGGTGAGAAACTCCAAAATGTTATTAAAGATGTTAAGACAGTTTGCTGTTATCTCTTGAAGGATGTTACATGAATATCATTATATGTGTTAACTGTTACCAGATTAAGAGTACTATATAAATTGAGGGAGGTGTTTGTTTAAAGCCATTAGGAGGTATGTATCTTCCTTAATACCAGAAGTTAGATACAATTAAGTAACATGAAGTGACCTAGAATACAGGAGGAAAACTATCAAGTAGGCACTAGCTGGTTTTCGGCTGAAATGGGACAGGATACCCACTAGAAGTGGCTTAACTGACACAGTAGATCTGTCTTGTTATATCCAGTGTGCAAATGGAATAGTACGGAATAACTGATAATGTATTGCCAGTATTTTGGGGGCAGAGTCAACTTTGTGAGGACAGCTAGGGCTGGAGCTGTGGGTAGTAGCACAAACTACCAAGGCATAATTCTTTATAGTTCATTCAACACCGCTATTACAGACTCATCATAAAGCTTAAATAGTGTGTTTAGAGGGAGTTAAGAAAAACAAACCTATCCAAAACCTTTGAAAGATGGCTCAAGAACCTGGAGAAAACAGCTGGTAGGCAAGTAGCTGTCTGCATTTAGAGCAGATCTGAACCGTAGATAGGACTGGGTTATTTATAAGATAGACCTACACTGCAATCAGCAATTTACAATCAGGGTTCTGCACCAGCAATTAAAGCATCTGTGATGAGAATAGCTTTAATCTACTGAGTTTGAGATGATGTCACACGTTGATAAAAGGAAAATGTCAGGGTAAAATAAACCTAAGGTATGTTCACTGCAATGACAAAAGATCAGAGAGAAGGAAATATGGGAAATTGTAGCATTTCAGAATTTTGCTTTTTGTGTTCACTTGTTGGTTTTTTTTTTTTTGACGAGTGTTCCATATTTTGATTTTGTGTTCTGTATTTTATCAGAGCCTCTTAAAAATAGTGAGCTTCTGTCCTGGTAAAATAATTTTTTATTGAATAACTTCAACTTGTTTCAAAGTAAACAATTCTTTCCTTCACTATTTCCTCAATATTTGGAAACTGTAGAGCAGTAAATAACTTTTTTAAAAAATTAAGTGGATAATTTTCTTAGAGGGGAGTTTAGTTACTGTGTTTCTTCTGGAGTGATGGAAATGGAATTTTATCTGTAACATCTGTTTTATTGCCATTTGTTTTAGAACCTGATCTTTCATGTACTAACAAACCACCTCTGATGGAGACCCCAGCAGCAAAATGAACAAACAGCAGCAATTCTGCATCCTGTTCCATATGAAGGGCACTGATTTCTACCAAAGAGTGCAGGTCTGGCATATTTCTTTCAGATTTCTTATATGACAAATTTCTCTCATTTGGATGCAGCCTGGTGAATGATGAAGCATCATATACCAGAAGCTTGCACAGGTAAGGCACTCTTGAAAATTTCAACAAATTTGATTGCTTAGAGCTTTTTGCTGATTGAAAGCTGGTTGATTAACATGTTCACTTGCTGTTATAGAAAATCGCATTGAATGAGTGTGACCTAAATTGAGAAAAGAATGGGTTTGGTTTTTTGTCTCCAAGTAGGCTGCCTCTTGGGTGAAGAAGATTCTGATGTCAGATATGCTGAAGTATATTGAGTTCGGAAGAGTTACAGAGGAATAAAACCAAAGTTACTGGGGAATTGGCTTGAGTATATAGCCTGCTTTAATACTCTTGCAAACACTGTAAAATGCTGTAAATTGCAAATACTGTAAAGTTATAAAATACACATACTCCCACACACAAGATTTTTAGTGACACAGTTCTTGAAGGCTTAAACATAACATTTCTGCAACAAATTTTGTCGTGTCTTTCAGCAAACCCACATATCTTCACTTTTTTTTTTTGTGTAGAAAGAATGACAAGCTAGTACAGTACATTTTTATTATCATGACTATTTGTTGAATGGTGGGCCATACCAGATATGGAGTCATGTGGCAACTGTACAAGAACAATAATTTTTAGCACAAAATTATTACACAAAGATTCTTCAAGGACCTAATGTAGGTGATGCAGATTTATAGATCCAAAATATGCCCCGGAGTCTTGGAGAGCCTTATGTTTTGCTTCCCCATTAGCTACTGCTGGGATGAGTGTGCTTGGAAATTTGCCAGAGTAGATATTCCAGAAAAAATATTTATGATTAAAATGGTTTAGTTCCAACATAAGTAAAGCAAACTGAGAATAAAAACACGCAACCCTCTTTTATTCTAGAGGAACAGTGTCCACGAGGGGAGTTCTGGAATAGCTAGTCTGGAATAGATATTGCGGTAAACTGCCAATGTATGAAGCACTTACTGATGTGTACTGTAGTGGCTTTTTTTTAAAAAAAATCTCTTAAAAAAAAAAAAGGACATCAGAAAAGAACATCTTGGCTCTTAGAACAGAGCCAAGATAGACTTGAAGGAGGCAAGAAAACTAAATATTTAAACAGAAGAGGACCAGAATATGTTTGGCTCTGTTCAAATTCACAGGAGTGTTGGAAGTCTCAAGGAGTTCTTCTCTTGCAGATGTTCCCATGTGGCTTACTGGAAAGAATAAGAGGATAATCCAGCACCAGACAGTGTCAACTGTCAAAAGGATACCTGAACTAGTTTACTGTCAAGATGGCTGGGTGGTCAGAGACCTTCACTGGACTGACAGGTAAAAAGGGTTCTTGTCATAAGTATTTAGGGCTGAGAGTTCAGGTCCTGCCTATGGCTTTCTGGAGCTCTGGCAGGACAGGTGCACCTCTATTGCACTCCCATTGCAGGCTTCAGTAGGTCTGAGGCTCACATCTTCTTGTGATTCCAAACTTCAGAGGCAGTTAAACTAATCTGCAGATGAATTGACTTTGAAGTTCAAAGCAAAGCAGAATAATTTTAATGACACATAGTTGGAGGGGATAGAATATTGTAATTCCCTATCACATGGACATGCTTAAGTATTTACAGATGACGAAGAAAGCTTGCAAAAATAAAATGAGAAGTTCAAAGCAAGTGGGGAGAAGCAAGATCTTTTTTGCTGAATTGTGTTTTCTGTCATCACTGAAATGAGAATATGCTGCTCACACCATCTATTTGTTACTGAGGGGATCTCATGTTCTCAATTTTTAAACAGCTATTTGTACTGAAAGTCAATACTATACATCAGAAAAAGTCTGTTTGTCCTTTTTCTGCATTCAAAAGAACATACTGGATTGTATTTCGTGTACCTTTAGTATAGCCCTTGAGCTGCATTGTTTGAAAAACAGAGTATGAAGATGATGATACAGTAATATCTGCCAGGATTGTCCTTTAAATTTAAACATCACTTTTACACACTGAGGTGTGATCTTGGACCTGTAATTATCAAGCAACAGTGAGTGCATTATCTGGACTGTTCAGTCACACTGGGTCCAGAAAAGGAGATTCACTACAGTATCCTGAAGATGATTGCAATGAGGCAGCAGTGATAAAAACACACTAATTTTAGCAACAGTGGAACACATTTTTGCCAGGTTGCCTCTGTTGCACCTTGAAGCCAGGTCTACATATAGTGATGTTAATATATCACATCTTTCCGTTCCTTGTGGGCCTGGAAACAATACAATAGGCCTGGAAGAGGTAATAACTTGGGTGTTAGGGTTTTCTGAAAGCACTGTTAATTTGATTTTTCATTGTGTATTTTAATGTACTTCAGAGCATATTCTCTCCCTTTGTGGTAACTCACTTTCTCCAGTAAATCTCAGTTATTTGCGACTAGGTAAAACTATAATTCCTCAAGTGTATCTTGCTAAACACACAGTCTGTCCATCAGTATGCACAGGTAACTATCATGCCCATGATTAGAGGACACACCTCTATTGGCAGTTTTAAAATCTGATGTTTTTCCTGCAAGTAGGTGATAATAAACTTTCAGAGGCTACTTCAAATAAATGCTTTGAAAGAAATGTATAAGACTTCAAACAAAGATAGTGCAGAACCTATAGCAAAGTTACGATGAACAAAGAGGCTGCAGGGTCAGCTGCTCAAATGCAGTCAAGCGCATTAGTTGAGATCTGTGGTCTCATAGCAGTTGTTAAGAAGTATGTTAACGGAACATACTAAACGCATTGTCCGTGGATCCACCACATAGATGCTGCCGATTTGTGAATGTGATGGCAATATACTAATTCAAGGGTTAGGTGGAAGCAAGCAGGGAAAACTTGATTTTTTTTATTTATTTAATGATGCATATCCACATTTATTCAATCCAAACCTGCGCTAGTTCTGTACAATGTAGGTTGTTACAGTTCAGAGTGAACCATTGCTAGACTAGTTGTTATCATTACATTCATATATTGTTGTCTTCAGATGTAACCAAAGGAGACATTATTAAAAAAGAAAGTATTTTCAACCTTTAAAAAGATCATGCTCACCTCTAGAGCTAGGTTGGTCTAGACATCTTATTTAAACTGCTTTACTTAAGTCTATGGGAACTTTCTTGTCTAGAAACAGGAGATATTATTTAAACTCTACAGTAAATATCTTCAACAATAAATATTGCTTTTACAGAAATAGGAATGACTTCTTTATCTTGGCACCCATTGTAGGGAACTGGTCTGGATGGCTAAGGAGCTCATCATGTAGAATCCCTGTAGTTAAAGCCAGACGATATTATGTTGTGGATAAATGAACGAGCCAGGGGAGTTCAAGGAAGGAAAAGAAAAAAAGAGAAGAACGTGTAAAGTTGCTACCTTAGCCTTTCTCTTAAGCATATGGGCCGTGCCCACGGATGCTGGTGGAAGAAGCCTCAGGCTCCATTTTAACTTTTCCTCTTAGCCGCATATGTGTGCGCCTGGAGAGTGGTGAATGTCCGTAAATAGAGGGATAGGCAATTTTTCATTATTCTAAAGTACAATTCTTTTGTAATGATAGAAGGCAGACTCTTTTTGGAGTTCTTAAATCACCAACAGCCCCTATCTGTAGAAGTATTTTTTTTGGGGGGGGGAGGGGGAGAGAGTATTGCTGCTCCCTAGGCTTTGCATGCTAATATTGTCTGTATAGTTGCAGTATTGCCAGTGGCTTGTGGAGTGTTCATGCTGCCTGTGTATGTTTAGTTATCTTTAGCTCTATTTTACGCTTCTGCCGTATTAGAAATACGATGGATTCTTAGATTTGTCTGGCTTTCAACTTGCAGCTGCCTCTGCATGTAGAAACTGATGGGGCTTCCTTCTCCCTTCAGTTGTTTCAACAGCATTAAAAAGGCATAAACGGGGAGTGATTGAGGAGAAGGCCAGAGATTCCACATCACAGCGGGGGGAGTACAGCCAGAAAACCAGCTCAGTGCATTCTTCTTTGCAGGAAGGCGCAATGCCAGTTATTCCCCAGTGCCAGAACAACTTCGCTTAGGAAATGGGTGTGAGTTAAAGACTCTCTGAGGTTTCGCTTCCTTCATTCCTGTGCCAAGTGTACCTCAACTGAAACGGAAAGTCAGCGAGTGCTAGTGACTGGCCTACTGCGCTCCTCCTGTGGTCCCAGCACAGCTGGCGGGGCTGGGAAAAGATGCTAGGCTGGAGCAGTATTACCTCCAGTTCCCGAGAGCTTTGGAGATAGCTGGTGGAAGGAAAAACGTCTTGCAGGGATGTGGCTACCCAATGGGTGCTGAGCTTTGGTGAATACTAAGAAATGAGGGGAGGATTTTATTTGGAAAAAAAACAGAAAAAAATCATGTCAATGCGAATGAAGTACTGAGGTCTGAGGTGGTGGGAAAGAGAGTAAGGTGTAAAACAAAATATTTTGCTCAAGCTTACATAAAAAGTCTATTCTTGCAATGTAAGAGCTCTCACATTTAAAAAAACGCAATACATGACTCCAAAAAAAAAAATCTTTTCCCATTATATACTGAAATAGCATCACTGTATATAGTGCTGTTATTGTCTGCAACAAAAACACATTTCCAGAATTCTGGTGCTAACAAGTTTCTTTTGCTTTCAATATTTTTCTTGTTTCTGTGAAAGCTTCCTGATTCAACTTTCCTCATTAAGAATTTCTTCTATTTCAATTACATATCATTCTAATCAGCTTTTTAATTACAGCTAGAGCAGGCTAATTACAGCACTCCTGACTGTTATAAACAAGTCCCTGTGGGGAAAAATATGAAAAAAAGAGGTGATTAGCTTTAAATGAAAATGAAAAATAGCTACTGCCATTTTCCACTGTCAAAAAAACAATGGAAACATTTTCTATACCTCATAGCAAATACAGATCTGGGCTGGAAAGGACCGGTTGGGTTAGAGTCTGAACTTTGCAATTATCTGAAATTGAATTACACAGGTATTTGCTATGAAGATTTTGAAGGAATTGATCTTCTAATCTACTGAAGTCTTGTAGTTAGTCCATTGCATCAGCTGCATAAAGTCTACCACAATTATGTTAAACTGAGATGCTTTTTGTAAGAGTTGTGAATATGAAAAACAAGGCAGTATTATTGTACTGTATTATGAACCACAGAATAGTAATACAACTTTATTATGATTTTTCAAGTCATCTAAGTCTGAGGTCTCTTGCTGTGAATTTTGTTCTTGTCACAGATTCTGAAGTATCCATGGTGACGATCTACCCTCCAAATAATGAAAGAGACCCTTGAACAAGGAAACTCCTCCTGTCATCATCTGACTGAAATGTGACGGAAGGAGCCAGTGCTTGAGGACAGCTCCCAGAGTCCATCTGGAATCACAAGATGGGAGTCCTTTGTGAGTAACAGAATAAAATTGGGCTATGGACACTATTCTGTGGAATGTATCACCACAGATCCTTCCGAGAAACCTAGCCAAATGCGGTTTTGAGCTCTCTTAAATGCATGTATTTGGCTCATATTCAAGGTTAGCTAAGTAAAACGTGTATTTGTGTTCCTAGCTCTTCACTGCTGTTTTAGGTCTTATGTCTAGTGGAACTCTGGGGACAAAGTCCTTATCGTTTGCCTAAGTCTACAAGTATGTGGTATGAAAGGTAAAATATTCTGATTTTAAACCTTTCTGTAGCACATTTAGAAAAATAGGCACAAAATAGTTCATTCTGCCTTTTTTCCCTCTTTACTTTAAATCCAACATACCCAGCAATGTTTTTATGTTTATCGTTGTGTTTAAAAATAACACATAGGTATTTCTGTTCAGTGCAATATACTTTTTACTTTTTTTAACATCAAAAGATTGTTGTTCTCTTCTTATTCAGTACTTTTTTTTTCTTCTATATTTATATCCAAAGCTATGGCATGTACAATGGACTGTCACAACATGGAGCAACAGTTTGTGACTACCCTTCGTCAGAAGGAATAGGCCTGATGACCATGGACTTGACTGCATTGTGTCAAAGACACCCCCAGTTTAACAGCGATCCCTATCCAATGCACCGAGGACCTTCAGAAGCACTTTCTCTGCTACAGGCACACATTTATCAAGTTTCAGTTGCAAATATCAAGGTAAGGAACTAAGCAAATATCTGCTTGTGTTCAAGCTTATTTTCTGCTTTATGTATTTGTACAGTTGATATTTCCTTATGTATATAATTGCTGTAGAACTTCAGGATTCATTCCTAAACTCTGTCCATAGGCCCGCCAGCAATTTCAAGCCATTTCTCTGCAGAAAAGAGTAGGCTCTTCTAGATCAGAGAGACAGGAACAGTGTTACCTCACACTAAGAAGCAGGAGGCTTACCTTCTCGGTCAACTCTTAGCTCCTGCAGAATGAAAACCTGATTGCCTGCATCCCAGGTGACTGGATTACCGTTAAACCTTGCTTTAACCGGACAGCACCAGGGAATCCAGCACCTGTGTTCACCTCTTTTTCCCTTGTGGCATTTTTAGTTTGTCAATGATTGTGCAACCTAAATTTCCAGAAAAGTTCGATTGACTTAAATCAGGAATTACCAATAATGTGTAAGCACTTTTTCAGAAAAGGTGCTTTAGCGGCTTTGATTTTTCTGTATTTATATTCTGTTAAATTCACATAAAACAATGTATTAAGCTTTATGTGCTAGTACTAATCAGAAGGTATTTTCCCTTTGTAACAGTTTTCATTTAGAAAGTGGTGAGTTTTGTTGAGAGGAAGAAAACTGTGAAATAGTCGTTAGGAACTGTAATTGCAAATGTCTTTACAACTTAGTGTGCACATTTTTTATTTTGGGTAGTGATAAAACTGAGTTTAATTTAAAAAAACAATATCATACATGTAATTTGTCTCAAATGAAGCATGAACTCCCTGTGGATGAATCTAAATTCCTCATTTAGGCAGTTTGTTTTAAAAGTTATTAAAAATGTACAGCTGTGGGATGATAGATAATAGTTCTAATTATAAACAGGGGGCTGTCAGCTCGAACTTCCAGTCAGGCTCTTGTTACAGTTTAGAGACAGTTTACATTCCCTTTTCCTCTTGAAAAAGGGAATGATCACAGTCTGTAAGGATGAAGTGACAGGGAAAAAGGTTTTGTGTTCTTCATTGATTATTATTTACAGAAGCAGCATGTGTAAAAATAGACCTTACTCAGGCTTTTCTGTGAGATTTCAGAAATGTTAATTGTTTTTTCTAAGGGTATTTTTTGTGTGTGTGTGTCCAGACTTCTGTTTGCTTATGATGTGTTAAATGCATTTTGTATGTTCTTATTATTTCAGTATATATAATGCTATTCCTAAAGGTTTCCTAAACTCGCTATACGTTTCTTCTGGCCTGATATAATAGCTAACATTGCAGCTCCACATAATCTTCATAGTAGCCTTCAGCAGCCACATGCCCGTAGACGCTGGAATGCCTGTGTCGGCACATCCACCTGCTTTCCCCCCATCCTCCACTTGCCTATTCTAATTGCAAGTATGGGTTTGAACACAAATTGTTGCCCCAAACAAAACGTGATACGATGCAGAGTTTTGCATTTGGTTTCAGCTTGTCCTTTCTCAAAAGGTTAATAGTGACTCTCAATGACTAGAGAGCCCACACTTGTAGTTCAACACTAGCTGCAAAGAAGCTTACTCGTTTTCAGTAAGGGTTTCATTTTAAGTCTGTTACTTTGATTCTGTTAATTTATCTTCAATGTGCAGTAGATTGGTTTGAAGGCTTAGCGGTAACCATGGCAATTATTCACTTTGGCATGTATTTGGTCGACTAGTTCAAAGTAAATTTTGTATTTTCTTTGCATGTTCTTTTTTTAGAATCAGATAACCATAAAAAGCCTAAAACTTTGGATTAGAACTTTTACTACTATGGTGACTGCCATGACAAGACCATGCAAGGTATACTAGTAGAGCACTTGGAATATTTTCAAAGGAAGTAATTTTCGTATCTTGCGGAGAGCAGAATGTTTATCATAATTGACTGCTATGCTGTGGCAATAGGTGATATGAAATTGGTTGGTTTGGGTTTGGTTTGGGTTTTCTTGGGGTTTTATTTTCTACTGTATTTGTTGGCATGTCTAAATATGACAAGGTTACTTCTGCTATAAGAGCATTTCCTCTTTTAAAATTATGTATAACATGTAAGAGTCACAGTTTACTCTTACTACAGAGGTTAGGAGGCTATGTTTTATTTTTCTTTCAAGAGCAAAATCCTATTTTTTCATGTTTTTAGGCACATATGACTCCAATCGCAAATCCTAATGCGCATATCATTTGTGTTACTTTTCTACTGCTGGGCATAAGGACAAAACGTTGTAGGTGGTATCATTTGGATTTGGGGGATTGGCTTTGCTTCTTTTTCTCTATAGTTGCTTACATAAAAGTATAAAATAGTCGTTGAACATAGCAATGCAACAGTGCAGGGAGACTCGAGTTGGCCCAATGTAAGTGCAATTATAATGCTTCCTCCCTAGAGCTGCTACACCCATATATTGCTGAGGCTAGTGCCCACGCTGAAGTGCAAGTTGGGTGAGAGGTAATTGAAGTTGTGTATTACTTGCCCATGTACTTTGGCATTTCCCCAGTCTAGCTTAGAATGGTTTGATCATCAGCTGATACCATTCAAAAGTTTAGCAATTACATGCTGGTAGGCATCTCTCAAATGTCAGACAGGCTTGAGTATTCAAAGAACAGACTCAGTTCTACAGATTTAAAACATACCTGTGATTCATAGCTTTTGTGCAGACACCATCAATTCTATTGGGGTGGTGGGGCAGGGGAAACCTCACTCATTTTTTCTATTGCTTTTTTTCCTGCTGGTCTTACAGAACAAAACAGCTTCTGCACAGGTCCGTCTCTTTGGCTGAACACCATGTTGAGAGGAACTCCACCTAGACTGATGGAATGAGGAAGATAGGTAGATATATTTACTTCAGTCTCTACCATGCTGCCAGCTCATGATGGAACAGAAAACTTGGGTTCTTAACATAAGTATTTATAACTTTTTATTAAAAGGCAGATTCAGGAAACAAATAAATAGGAATATGAAGCTTTTGAGCAAATAACTTTAAGTGCAGCCATATTACATTCTCATCTATGCAAGCTTCCTCCAGAAATGCAACACTCTACTATGCATTAAAAATGTAAGTATTAAATAAACAAACACTTAAAAACTGAGTAATTGTTAGTAACTCTATGTAATGAACTCCCTGGCTTAATATTTAATTAACACACAGTTAAGACATCTCTGAAAGCCTACTTTAGATCAGCTTTGTTATTTCCATATTACAGCACAAGAGATCTGAATAAATGTAGGAATATTTTATTGATCACAAACATAATACTCCTTTCAGCAATTGAAACCCATGATGATTCTTATGAACAAAGTGAAAATAAAGCACAACCAAAAAATAACTTCACATTTTTTTCCATTTCATTCTTAGTGTAAGCAATAAATACAATGCTATAGCTTCTATTAATCTTATTTACATAGTACAATACTTGGATGTTGCCTGGTTTCCAGACCAAATGTTTCATGAAATGGAGTACATGTTGCAGCATTTCTACAGCCAAATACTCTAGTAGATCATCACAATGAAAAAATACATAGCATAAATGCTAACATTAAACAAAAAACCCAAACAACTGAGGGGACCCTGCAATGGAACGTTTTATTAATTGAAGACAGTAGCATTAAAAATATACATTCTTCCCTAAAGAATACTAACATGCTGGTATTACAATACCAAAATATATGGCAAGTATTTCTGTAGCCCCTGTAGACTGATACAATAAATCCTCACTAAATAACAACAACAACAAAAAAAGAGCAAATAATAACAGATAACTGTTTGCATGTTCAAAGGAATCTCACAGCCCCACCAAAACAGAGTTTACTTCCATCCCAGAGAATACAGATAAGGACTACAACATTCTGTAAAGTAAAAAATAAGAGAAATCAGCATAAGGATTTGATTTTAATTTATTATGACAGAAAAACATTTTGAGAAGCAGACCCTTCTCTTGTTTGTGTAGGAATTGAAAAAGGTGAGGTAGGAAGACAAAATAGGGAATTTATATTTTCCACTGCAAAATAGGAAATAGGTTAGTTAACCTCATGAGGAGGGGGGAAATATAGATCTCCTGTGCCACGTAACCCTCCACAGCTACAAACATTTTCTTGCACATCCAGCTGGATGTGAGTTTCTTTTCCAAAGCGAAGACAGACGTATTCCTAGAAGCATGCTGTGACTGTCCACCTAGAAGTAGGATGATTTCTGTGGAAAAACAATTTTCCCTCCAAAATTACAATTAGAGTTTTCTCTAACAGAGGACAGGGAGCAAATAGCAACTAGTACTTTGCATTAAATGACCAAAAATTATAGGCTATTAAATTTGAACTGCCTAGCTGAGAAGGAAGCTTAATTCAAAATCTAATATTGTATCACACTCTGAACCATCACATATGTTTTAATTATAACAACCCGCCAGGTACCATTGAAATAATTGTCTGATAATATGCCATAAAGGGCTTCAAAGCACTTTTAGATCAACAAATATCTGCCTGGGCTTTGATTCTCAGATGGTACCCATTGATTCTGAAAATGGAACTCAAGACAGATTTATACCAGTTGATGATCTGGTCCCCCAAATGTAAAGCTGCTATACCAGAGCAGGGATTTTCTGCACCACTAGTATATTCAGAACATTGCACAGATTTTAAGTAACACTACGTAGATCAGCAAGCAGAGTGGTAAGTAACCTCTAATCATGTTGTAGCAGATACTGTTACTGTATTCTTACAATTTCAGAGATGGTGACATCTGATTGCCAGATTTCACTCTATTCGAAAGTACAGAATCCAACCGATTTTCAAATCATTCCCATCAATCAACCAGAGAGCCTTGCAGAAGAACAGAAAACTTCTTAGTGCATCCTAGCTGAGATTCTATATTATGAAACTAAATCATTAATAAAACACTTTCTAAATTTAAACTCCAGACATAAGAAATGTAAAAAACTACAGAAAGGTGCAAATGGTGTGAACTTACCGCATCCTCCTAATGTTCTCATTCTAAATACAAAACATTTAAAGCCTTATGAAGTCACAAACCAATAAACACTGACAGCAAATTAACTAGATGCTAATGAAGCTTACAGAAAGGCTACTGACAAAAATGTATAAATGTTAAAATCAAATTGTTCATATAAAAAAAATAAGTATTTAAAACTGAAACTGAAATGGTCTCAGAAAGAACTGTCTTTCATTTTTTTGACTGGCTTACATGCACCAGATATACATTAATTAGCATAGTAGTCTATCAACTCCAGCATCTATTTTCCTCTACTTTGTTTTCGTTTTTCCCCTCTTGAAGTAGACCTATCTGCAAAATAACCAATAAAACCTTTTTCTACTTTTGTGATTTTTTAATAAGACTTTTCTAAATTCACCTCATTTCATGCCTTCGTTCTTGAGCATTTTTGTCATTTCACTTAAAAAAACCTGCTATCTATTTAAAGCATATTTACACAAACATAGATAGCTATAAAGACATTTTCTCTTCCTGACAACCTCCTCATTTTCAGTGAGACCTTTATTCTTTATTTCACCAAAGAAACAACTTATAAAGTACTGTTCTAACCTAATTGAGATAGAGATTCAGCATCAAGCACTCCAAAATAATATTAAAATTCTCAATCTGTAATGTTTTGAACTTTTATAAGACAAAATTTATATTGGATTTTTCAAATAATAACAATTACTAACCGTAGTTTACTTGATTAGTCTGAATCTCATATACTGGCTTTAAAGGTGATATGTTGCTTGCACTGCGTTCAGTTTTGTGTGCTTTTCTCAGACCAAAAATGCCACAAAATTAATCAAAACTTTGCCCCAAGAACGAAGGAATAAATTATCAAGCATATGGCCAGGGAAATATTTTAAAACAAAACAAAACAACAACACGACTACAACAAATTCTGTACATCATCTTTTCCTAGTTGAGTAAATTCCTTAAGCACACAGTGAAGTTCCATCAGCTTCAATTATGTATTAGTGTCTGGAAGGATTAACAGTTAGTGAGGTTACTACTTTTCTTCCTGGCAATAAAGCCTCACAGATCTTGTCTGTGTCAAACCAATAGAAACTTACATAAACTTGAGGAGAAGGAGACACTCCTGTATATGCAAAAATAGTTTAACTAAAATTGCTCAAAGGTGGGTGTAAAATATAACATTGCAGTACAGAAGTAAGTAGAGTCTCAGACTCGCACTGGTGTCTCTATCCTTGATTTAAAGTAGTGGAAAAGACAAACTGGCCAAACCAAACCATCAACATCTTTGAGTCTGTTATCTCAGACTACCTGTTGGGCTTTTTTGACAGTCAAGTGCTGGACACAAAATTAACCAGGACAATCTATTGTTATTATTGCACCTACTTTAACCATTTTCCTTTGTTCTGTTTTAGGTTGAATTAAGACAATACAGTATGGTATTTACACTCTGAGATTCTATAGGCAAATGAAGTGGCTTCAATACAACAGTCTTATACAAACTTCCAAGAAAATAAGAAATCCTTCATTGATTCCCTTTGTACAAAAAGTTGCCAACTTTGTCTACACAGTAGAAACTGAAGAGGCAAAGTTTGTATCCTTACATAAGTGCACATACATATATAGATATATATATGTACAGATGTCCATACTATGTAGATACACAGAAACACAAACATATGTATATATGCATATATATACATACATACGAAAAAACACGTTGGTTTAGTTTGCATCATTCAGGAGAAAAACATATCCCAAGTTAGGTAAAATCTTCTGGCCATGAAGTCATTAAATCAAACTTGGAGTTCATGAGCTACGAGGGTAAGCACACTGGCATACGTCGAGCCTTTGTCAGTCAACCATACAGCTTTTCAGTTTTTAAAACAACACTCTCCATGTCATGGTAGCCCTTCCCATTTAAATGTTCACTGGTGCAGTCGTGATTGTAGCTGTAGCCTTGAACGTCACTGATTGACGAGACGGTGTAGGAAGCGGTGCGCATAGCATCCGAGTGGCTGAAGCTGTGCTCAAATTGGATTTTGTACTGATTCCAGTGTCTTCGCAAAAATGTTTGTACTTACATAAGTGCACATACATATATAGATATATATATGTACAGATGTCCATACTATGTAGATACACAGAAACACAAACATATGTATATATGCATATATATACATACATACGAAAAAACACGTTGGTTTAGTTTGCATCATTCAGGAGAAAAACATATCCCAAGTTAGGTAAAATCTTCTGGCCATGAAGTCATTAAATCAAACTTGGAGTTCATGAGCTACGAGGGTAAGCACACTGGCATACGTCGAGCCTTTGTCAGTCAACCATACAGCTTTTCAGTTTTTAAAACAACACTCTCCATGTCATGGTAGCCCTTCCCATTTAAATGTTCACTGGTGCAGTCGTGATTGTAGCTGTAGCCTTGAACGTCACTGATTGACGAGACGGTGTAGGAAGCGGTGCGCATAGCATCTGAGTGGCTGAAGCTGTGCTCAAATTGGATTTTGTACTGATTCCAGTGTCTTCGCAAAACAGCTTGGACCTATGCCAGAAAAAAAAAAAAAAAAAAGAAAAAGAAATGCACATAAACCACTGGGAAAGATATCATTGGACTTCATTCTTTGATGAACAAGTGCTAAAACAAAGGTGTCTAAGCAAAGCAGGTATTAAGGCTGAATAGCCCTGGAAAATGGGGGTACCTACATGTGATCTGTCACATGAGATGTTCTGAAAGATTTACAATTTAAGAAGGCATTATTCTTTGGTAAATTTGGTGTGAAATAATTGTAAAATGTACTAGTTGCTCAGGAAAAGCACAGATTACAGGAGGAGCAGCAGCAACACAATTTTCTGCTTTCTCCCCTGTGGACTGAAGTCTAGTGGGGACAGATCAAATTTACAGGTGAAAAATGTCATTTCTGTTCGCCCTTATATTCAAGAGGCCACATCCTCGGCAGCTGTAAATTCTTATGCTCTCAACAGACCATAATTTACATTTGCTATGGTTCTGGCACAAGGAAGCCTTCCTTAATTTCTGACCATACCTTAATCGAATGAATAAAAGGACAATTTCCCAAACTCCTTATTCCTACCAGGGTTAAAAATAAAGCTGATAAAATAGCTGAAGGCCCCAGCTTGTTTACATGACTGCACTGAAAGGATGTTATGTTTATCTCAGCCTTCCTCTCCAACAATATGGTTAAACACCTGTGCATACTGGATTGATGAAGTGTCACATTCATGGAATTCACATGGAATTAGTATTTCAGTGAAGATGCCAAATGAGGAATGCCTAGAACGGTAATAGCTATTGTTGTTGCTTTTTCAAGAGAATTTTTTTTTTTTTTAAATGTTAAAAAACCTGCCCACAGGCCATGAATATTTAATTTCCTTTTCCGCCAAACTTTGTACACAAAGTATTCCCGCATTGGCTTGGAAGGCACTGACTTTCAAGAAATGCGGGGGGGACACTGACACTCATATTTAGCTAGCAGTGCACCCCAAATCACAGGCCTCATTCACAAGCATGACTTTTATTTCACTTCATTACATACAAAAGAACTAAACAATGAACAGCGATTCCCCCAGTTAAATGTTGATATTGTGGGTGAATATTTTTAGGATTTTCCATACGTCTTCAGGGTTTCTTTTGTGTTTGCTTTACATTTCCCTAACACAATGGCTTCTTTTGTCTGATTTTATACTGGCTTTAATTATGGATAATAAAAATAAATAGAAGAAAAGGCATGCAATTTTTAGACTTCCTGCAGTCTGGTATCAGAATCCTCTGTTTAAAGGAGGACTTCGTGTTTCTCAAAATCCTCAAAAAGAAAATGTAAAAGGGAAAGGGAAGAAGTATCAACTGAGTAGCATAAGAAATTAGTATTTTAGGACAAAAGAGATGCTCTTTTACTATTCATAAAACCATTCCAATCCACTCAAAACATCTAAACACAAATCTACAAACACTGAAGAGAAATCAAGTGTCTTAATACTTCTAAGTATCTGCTCTTATTGCTCTTCATACCAAAAGTCTGTATTTCTTTTGAGTCTAAATGAAGAGTTCTTGTTTCATCACAGGAAGTTTTTGATTAATTAATTTGCATTGCAGAGCAATATATAGCCTTAAATTTTCACACAGGTTGCATCCATTTCCTGTAATCCCTCATAAAGTCAAGAGAAGAGGCATATTCAAAATTCCATCTTTCCTGGGAAGGAAACTTGGAATTTATTTCTAAATCATATCAATCAATCTATGCACATCACTAAGCAATTTTCCATTTGTTCTCCTTTCTATGGTCAATTCCTCAATAACGTTAGTGCTTTATTGCAGACACACGCTCAAAAAATTACATATTGAGTAATTTTCACTTTAGACAGGACCGACAACAGGCAAGAGATGAGAAAACATCAGCAACTAAATGGCTTAGCCACGGTCAAGGAAGTCTATTGGCAGAGCTAAGAAATAAACTAGAATTGCCAAGTTGCAAAGAAACTTTACATTCAGGTCCTCTCCCACACTTCCTCCTGGTTGCTTCAGTAACACTTGTTTGTTCATCTTATTTTCAATTGTTGATAATATTTGTAAAGCAGTCCTAAAGGATACCAGTCCCTGTAGCTCAAGAGAACCGTCAGCACACCTGCAAGACTAGTGCCTTTGGGCTACTTCTAGGGGGAAAACACAGTCTGCTTAGCTTGCTCTCTGGCCACTCACAGATTGCTATGAATAGTGTTTCCTGTACGGGCAAACACCGTTTCCTCTGTGCCCGCCCCAGTGCCCATCGTGCTCATCGTGCCCATCGTGTGTTTCCAACTAAGCCACGTATTTTTGGCATTCTTCCCAAAGCCTCTCTGTTACTGCTGAATCGGTATTTTACCTCTGTCCTACTACACGTCTATTCTTGTAGGGTATCACATCCTTTCGTTTATTATTACTGTCTTTCAGTCTTCTCTAAACCATCCAAATCAATCATTTGTAGAAGAAGATTGGAAAAATCAATGAGGCAACTAATTTTACCACTAATTATATGCTGTTTAACAACATGTATGTCAACCCATGAAGTGAAAACAGAGTTCTTCCCTCAGCTTTGAGGTCTTTGCACAGAGCTATACATTCGGCTCAGGTCTTTGCACAGAGCTATACATTCATTGCTTCAGCAAAGCACTTTGTTACTTTGCTATAAGAAGGGATATTAAGCAATGCGTTTAATGAACAAAAGTAATGTAATAAATAAAATTGTATTTCTCAGTCATTAATAGAGGTGCCAGTTCTAGCTGGGAGATTCTTGCTTTCTCACTGTACTAGTTAGTAACGGCTCTTTTTGATGAGTTTTCATGAAGATCTCCTTCCAGTCAGCTCTTTAACGTACTTGATATTCAATGTAGCACTAATTAAACAGCTCAGTAGCCAACAAGGAGGAAAAAACCAAACAATCCTACCTCACCTATTAATAAAGAGATTGTATAATCCTGCAGACCTGAGGTTATAATCTTTACTGCAACATTTCTATAGACAAGTGGAAGGAAAGAAGAAACCGTCAGCCCCACAAACCTTACATGGATAACATAGGTCATTATTATCAGCTGTTATTAATAGCTCAATAGGAATCTTTATCAGAGAACTGGGAGAAGTTTCTCCTCTCACTGCAGCTTGTGTCACCCCAAAGGATGCTCTAGGCCAGCTCAAACTGGAAAACATGATGAGGTAGTCAAGAAGCATCTTACTCTGTGAGATGCTGGGACAAAAGCATGTGAGTGTCCTCAGGGAAGCCTTGCCACAGAAGATAACGATGAAGGGTTTGCACGTATGCCCTTGTGTGTAGGAGGTTTGTGACAAACAGCTGCAGTGCATGTTAGAACTGGATTTGACAGACCATCCCTGGCTGTGCTGCTCAAGAAGTTCAGAGATGTTCCTTGGCTACAGTCAGCAGGACAATCAGCTATTTTCTTTACGTTTCTTAGTTCCTTTTCACTACAGCTCTCTGCTAGCAGATCACTTTTATTCACTTTTTGGCCAGAGGTGGCCTGCAAGCCATCACTTGAACAGGATTTGGCTCTTGATATTTAGTACAGAAAACATTAAAAGGTACAGTAGCAGTTGGGAAATGCTAAGATTTAGAGAGAAAGAAATCAGTGCTTTTAGCATTTTTAATTGCTAATACCCCACTGGAACAGCTTTGCCCCTTTGTCATTCAAAGTGTTGATTCCAGTATCAGTATTCACCTTTAAATCATAGACTTACTGCAGATAAGCGTTAACAGCGCTCTCTGATTCCTCTCATTCTGTACAGTCTCTAACGAGGTGTTGCTGTGACAGGTGATGATAAAGAAGCATCTTGTACACAACAGCTAAGCCGCAGTTGCAGGCTTTGTTCAGGCACTGTTATGACAGCAAGAGAGGATGATGGCAATGGAATACACGAGTGCCTGTGGGCTCACGTGCCAGAAGCAGAATCTTTTAGTAGACAAAGGAAACACGTTTTTTCTAACTATACCGTCATTCTCCCTGTGGATTTCCTTACTGATACAGTTGTTTATAAAGCAATAAACCCCTTCTTGAATAAGATGGAATAATAATAATGAAAAAGTGAATAATGGTCATTGAAGCTCTGAACCCAAAACTGGTTTAAAAAGCATAAATTTCCTCTCTGTAGAGAGCAAATACAGACATGCATGTTTAACTGACAAAGTCAAGGCATAGGGTCTAAAAATTAAATGCCTAATTTAACAAATGTTAAAATGGCTAAATCTCCCTTTTAAATTATCCTGCCGACAGATGTTGAAGAAGTGACTCATCTGTTACCATTTGTAGGAGCTGTGGAAGAACTCATCTTTTACCACTCATCAGCCCATACTGAATTTAGGATACTGAATGAGTGGGATGACTCAAGTTTGCTTTTCTTGCACAGCAAGAGAGACCGTGTGAAAAATAGGAGTCTGTAACAATGGAATATTAACAGATACAATTCTTACTGATAATATCATATTTTAAAATCAGGGTTTCGACTTGTTTAAGTAAGCAAATAGCCTCAGAAGATCCACAAGGATTAAAAGGCAGAACTGATCAGTGGATAATGTTGTTTCATAGAAACTGCAGAGATTTCCAGAGTTTCCCCCCCTCCCCCCATTTTGCACTGGAGCAGGACAAATTCTCTGTTTGATTTTTTTCCAAATATCTATTTTTAGAAGGCATTCTGAACTATAAAATTTAGAAAGGAAAGCATGTGTGAAATATCAATGCTGAATGTGGGCAAGTGATCAAATCAGATCCAGAATGCTTAATGATGTGTTCTGCTTTGAATCAAATATATAACGAGGACTTGAACCTGCATCTACTTTGCATTAAAACCAGACCAAAACCACTGCCCCATGCCCACTAAACTATGAGAAAGCCTCTTTTCAACTTTTCTGCCTCCTTGGGGAAAAAAGAAAAGTAATTGTTGAGACTCATACGTTTCTGGGGGGAATAAAAATAAACCTTGAAACCCCATGGAAGTTTCATTGCAATTCAGTCAGCTTCAGACTTAGAAAGAGAAGGAGGGACGCAATTCTACTATTAGCCAAATATTTACCTGTAAGTAAATATTACTGTCCAGTAACATTATATAAAGCACACTGATACAATTTTATAACATCTGATAAAGGAAACTAAGGGTTCAGTCACATGAAAACATCTGGTTACTCCCACACATCTGCTTACAGCCGTATACTGCAACTGCACTAGATGTAGAACAAACAAACAAACAGATGTGTAGGAATAAGTGTAGGATGCAATTGTTGCTCTGCCAAAAGTGTTGGAAAAGTACCAGTTAGTTTTTTGGTGGGGTGGTTTTGTTCATTTGTTGGTTTTTTTTTTTTTTGGGTGTATACGTATACATATTTTTTAGACTTTCTACCACTTTGATCTCTGACACTGTAAGGCCCTGTAAGCGTACTCTCAAGTACAGCTTGTGGGCCAAAGTTTCTAGAAGGAAGTCACTGTGCACACTCCAGAGATACTGGACCTTGATCTATTCAAGATAACAGCAAAGCTTGTTAGCTTCAACACAATCAGTACTACATATTACTGAAATACTGAAATTTTCTAACTTCAGAATCAAGAAGTTTGTTCTTGGAACTGACTGATGATGTTTTCTTAAAAGTGTACACAAATTTCTGACCCAAGCACAATAAGCTATTAAGTTCTGATTTTTGGAATGATATTTTTCAGCTGTCCTGAAAAAGAGTTTTCCAAACAGCAGCCCAAAATTTTCCCAAAGAGCTGTCGTAACACAACAGTAACCCAGCACTGCAACATGTATCCAATCTGCTCTATTCCTTCTGCAGAAACACCAAATACAGGGATTCTCCAGGATAACAGACGCTATACCGCTTCTAACATAGACAAATATACCTTCTGGATGTTGAATTGCATTTTACTTTTATATGCTATTTATTGAGAATTTATATCAAAGCGACAATTGTCTTCAATTCCTTATATAATCAAGAGACATACATTGCTCAGCACAAATGAGTCAGTCCTAAAGAACTTAATTATGCCATGGAGGATGGCATAGTCTTTCCCAAGCTCTGCTCTTGGCAGCCAGATAGTTTTTTAAAAAATTAATTTTTACCTGGCAAATTTAGATTTAGAAAATTTTTTAGAATTATTTAAAAATCACCATCTCTTTAATTGCTGAAAAATACCCAAAATATATAAAATATGTATTATAAATATATTAAAAACTGTTACTCTACCTCTCCATTAAAGAAGCAGAAAATTGTAGCCACCAGTAGACCCTGTAAAATAAAAAAGATTCTGCTTTATTTCACGCGCATATGGATTTTTCCAGGTTTAAGATAATTAGATTCCTGATAAAATTCAGATATAGATAGCAAAGAAAATGTGATGCAAATCTAAACTCAGTGAATTATTTTTAAAAATACATTACTAAAAAGTATCGGGTCAGCCATCTATCGTGATCTTTCTTTCCTTTAAGAAATGAAAATTCAGCGTAATGAGAAAGTTAAAAGTCATTTATAAGAATATTGATTGAAGGTCTTTAAAAATGAAAATAACACCATCATTTCTTTTTTATATGCTTCACTTGCCAACTGCTATTTAGCTCAAGTCAGCAAAAAGTGTTTAATGCTTCCTACCTGGTAGTGCATAAGGATGTGCATCACATAGTCATACACTTCCTCAGCGATCCGGCCCTCTGGTCGCCATGGAAACAGGACAAATTCAATGCCAAGTAGTGGAACAAGGATCAGGGTAGCTCTGACTGCTTTCATGTACAGGTTGGATTCTGCCTTGTGGGTGTCTTTCAGCTTTGTTATGAGAACACGAACGATATTTAGCAGGAAGAAAAGGTTCACCTGTTGGAAAAGAAAACAACACTGAAGATAGTCTGAAAAATATGCCACACACTGTTTTGTAATACTAAAAACCGTAAAGTCAAAATAACTCACACTACATGGATAGCATCATGATTGTACAACAAACACGAGTTAAAACCCTTTGAAAACACCTTTAAGTAACTGAGAGTGGGCTCTAATGTCAGTTATCCACATCCATTCCTTTAACTTATTAATTATCCATCCAGATAACTGTTGGTCTTCCAGTGTTAACAATCCACGCACCTGTCTCTCTGCTATCACAGTAACATAACAGTACACAGGTGAGTGATTAGTTTTATTTAAAATGATGATGTCTTTTTAGGTTGGTCAAGAAAGAGGATGACACTCTTCCCTCTTTGTATTTAAGTACAGTTCTTTAAAAGGCTACTTTTTTATTTTTCAAATATGAATTTGACAAATGTATAGAGCGGAAAATAATCAGATTTTTTAAAAATAATAAAAAAAACCCCAACAAAATTGCAGGCGAAATGCTCCTAGAGGGAACTCTAAATCTCCTGTTTGTCTACAGGAATATAACATTCTTAGAGTGGCCAGTGGTTGATTTTTGGAGCATTCAGCAGAACTGCAAATGGGGCAAGCACTGAGGTCGTGCTCTACATCACTCTCATGCACTACTGAACTAGGTTATTTCCATACCTATTAAGGTTTTTCTTGTTAACAGTGGTGTATATCTGTTCATTCAGTTTTATGTATATATAAAAAAAATAAATCATAAACTGAGATCACAACTATGCAGACTGTATCTTTCAACTCATTGTAAGCAACCACAAAACTAATACACACACACACACGTATACGTGTGTATGCACACACACATATGTATACCCAAGAGCCTAAGGATGTGAGTAACCAGAGCAACAGCAACATTAGGGATGATTACACCATATTTTCATCTATTGTGCAATAATGGCAGCCCCTTATAGAAACTAGAGCTAGAAGAGACCCTGAGAGCTCAGCCAGTCCCATCACCTTGCTCAAGGGCACAGAGGTGTAGGGGATTCACTGTGGGATGGAGAGAAATAGACTCTGGTCCTACCTCTTCTTCCCGATAATTATCTGTCCTTGTCAACAACTATCTAGAGACAAAAGGCGGGGACGGGGAAAGAAGCCAGCAGACAGCGAGACAGACAACTCCCTTCTAAACAGACTAGGAGGTCCTGGTCTAAGGGAAGGCCTCTGTCTTGCTGTGGGACAAGTGCAAACAGGGAAGCCATTTCAGACTATATGTGTCACCATGTCCTCCACAGCCCTGGCAGAATCCTTTCATGTCAGTTAAGGTTTTCACGATAAACAGCTGCGTATTGTTATAGCAACGAGGCCCTTGACAGATATGTGATGTTATTTATATTCTACTTACATGCTATTTAAATCATTTTAACAGGAAATAGTTTTACATAGGAAACTACTGCATAAATTTCTCCTGGAAGTCTCCGGCTACCTTTAAGCTTTGTTTAAGCAACCAAGGTCTTCTGAGTCTTTCTCAAGGGATTTATTTAGATTTTATGCAGCCCACGATCCTCATCCCACTTCCTATGGTACACATAGACAATAAGTCCTTCCTCCACTTCTAAATTTAATCCTTCTAAAATCTACTAGTTCAACATCAACATGTCTCAAACACAGAGTTTTCAGCCCTCTCATGTTTGGTAGCATGGCCAATTCCTATAATACTATCCTTGAATGCTAACTGATGGTGAAGGTTGCAGCAGCCAGGAGAAAAATACCATCTGGCAAACTATTTAATTTACAACAGGCTGAAATGCACAGAATTTTTCTAATTGTTCCACTTACCCACCAAAACAAAAAAAAGCACAAAAAAAAAAGGGCACCAAGAGTTTGCAAATAGGTATTAGGGCAAACAGAAAAGATGAATGAGGCAGTGCAGAGGACAGAGAACAGCATGCCATGTCAGTAACAGTATGCAACGCCAGTTCACAGAATCACAGAATGGTCAGGGTTGGAAGGGACCTCTGGAGATCATCTAGTCCAACCCCCCTGCCAGAGCAGGGTCACCTACAGCAGGTTGCACAGGACAGCATCCAGGCGGGTTTTGAACGTCTCCCGAGTGGGAGACTCCACCACCTTGCAGCCTGTTCCAGTACTCCACTACCCTCAAAGTAAAGAAGTTCCTTCTCATGTTAAGATGGAACTTCCTATGTTCAAGTTTATGCCCATTACCCCTCGTCCTATCACTGGGCACCACTGAAAAAAGACTGCTCCCATCCCCCTGGCATCCTCCCGTTAAGTATTTGTAAGTATTAATAAGATCCCCCCCTCAATCTTCTTTTCTCTAGACTAAAGAGACCCAAGTCCCTAAGCCTTTCTCCATATGAGTTTTTGACGTATATCTCTTCTGTCACAAATACAGTGAGATCAAGACGAACTGCATTCTTAAAGTGATGAGAACGGGTCTTGACTAGCAAGGTAGTGAGTAGATTTTTACATTTAAGCAAATGGAATTACTCGCATGTATATTATCATCAAATTGACTATGATGGTTTGTAAAGCCTCAGAGGGGTCCCGTTGTGCTAGCTGCGCTATGAACACACGATAAAATACTGGCAGCTCCTCAGTGACCTGAAAAGTGAACCAGACAAATGAGCAAAAATGGGAACAAAGGCAGAGAAGGCAATCCCAGATAAAAAGAAATGTTGGCACCAATACTGGGAACTTAATAGAATTTAGTGTCTGCCTTATGAGTGGCTGTGAACTTAGCTGAGCTTCTAAGTCAATAGGAGCTGCAGTTCTTGATTTAAACTCTTCTCAGGTCCCTGATATTTCTACTTCTCCCCATGCTGAGTTTGTGCTAAGCAGTATGGTAATCTTTATTAGCATGTAGGTTTAAATTCTGTCTAAATTCCTCCTGAGGATGATATAAACAGACCATTCTCAGCTCAAGAAACTCAGATATTCCTAGATACTAGCTGGAAGCCATTGCGTGGCTTTTAATCTAGTTATGCAGCCTCAGATCTTTGCCTGCTTGAGCCTGGCTTGCTTGGGCAGAAAATGTAGTCAAATTTTATACCTGGTCTGCGGACATTCCCAAGGCTGCATATATGAATGCCAAGCATCCAACTTCTAAACTCCCAACTCCTGTTTAAGACCAGCTTAAAATTATTAAATAGGTCAGTGATAAAGTTAGGAGCTCCTGAACTTCCTTCTAGTACATGTTCACCGAGTGCACTTGCTTCTTCTGCTAAAAGAATTTCATCTATAAAAGGCTGCAGTCTAAGACACTGATACATAATATTACTATAGGGCAAAATAAACAGGCTTGGATTATTTATATAAATAATGGCATACCTAAATCAAAATTGACTCTTTCAGTGGCACCGATGCAAACTAAATCCCTAGTGCACTGGCACATGTGAAATCTACCCTGAAATCACTACTGCTTTCACTAAAGTTCAAACCCATTGCTTTTTTTTCCCTCCTCCATTTTAATCAATATTTGTCTAGTGTAAAAACTAACATCACCCTCTACTGTTTCATTCCCACACTATTTCTGTAATTGTGGTTGCTTAGGCAAATGGTTGTAATTAAATGGTCAACTGGAGACAATTCCAATCAAAATGCAACCTATGTCTGCTCCCATTTCCAGTTTCTTTGGCAGGGATCTGACCACAGTTATGTAATAACAGGGACTGTAAAAGCAGCATTATTGTTAACTTTATGTAATTGTAGGATTTTCAGTGATGTACAAGAGTTAAACTCCCATTGGCTTCTGCCAATTCTCCCTGGCACCCACTTGACGGTCCTCTTCATCCTCTTTGAGATCTTGCTCCTGCAAGTAGAAACAGTGTCTTCTCCCCTCGTTATCTAATTTGCAGTTTAATATTGTTGCTTAAATGTCTACTAAAGCAGGTCATGCTTACTAAAGTGTGAAAATTGTATCTGGCAAGCAGGCTGCTTAAGCAAATGAGGGTTCTGTTCACAAAGCCTAAACACATGCATTTCATCTAATGTCTTTATCCCTGGCTCATCTTCTTCTGAATTGACATACTACATTTTTTTGTTACCAGAAAGGAAAGCAACTCCTTTAAGGTATTTTCACATCACAGACAAGATGTGTAGTTGTGTTTAACCTTTCTCATTCCTGCATGGTTTTCAAATAAATTTGCTGATTGTACTGAGGCAAGAAAAATGCAAGAGAAACACCTTCAGTCAGCTCATGAAAAAAATAGGACCATCACAGGTATACATCTTTGCAAATTGCAAAGGGAATAGACACAGATTCTGCCCAAACCAAGCCCACAGGTTTATACGCCTCTGTGGCATATATATATATATATAAATCTATATATAAAATCAAAGGACATTCTTAGTGTTGCCTTGAGTGGGAAGAAGACTTGACAGTTTGGGACTGACCCAGTACATCTGAAACCAGTAGGAGTCTGGCCATTGTTTTCAGTGTGACTTTGTGGAGGCCACTGCTGGGAAGGAAAAAATGATCTTATGTTCCAAAATGAGGTCACTTAATGGAAGATGGTATAGTCTCATCACCTTTACACAATTTTTTCTGTTGTTATTTAAGCAAGCTCTGACTAATATAAATTATATTTCAGCTTTAAAGAGTTCTATCTAAGTGATATATCTGTGAGGAGACACCTGAACAAAGGAAATAACAACAAGGCAATGCAGAATAGCATAGAGTTTCTGGGTGAAATACAGCACCACTGTGCAAAAAAATCCTATCCTTTTCTGTGAAAACAGGATTTCACCTTCTGTGTAAATTAGAAAGAGGAAAAATTGAAAGGATTTAGAATTGGTTTTAAGTTTACAGACTAGAGTGCTAGTTAAAATGTCTTTACATTAACATATATGGCAGACCTGATTAACATGACAAGGGATTATCAGTAATAATTCACACCCCAAGGGCTGTGGGTCTCAATAATTTTATGGGGATTGCTCTGTCTTCCCATGCAAAGGACCTCAGGTGTGTCATGGTATCAACATGATCTTCAAAATCTAAGTTCACCAGCTAATTTCGCTGTGAATGAAAATGGGAGTCACAAGAATGACAGGATTTATGCAGTGGTTTTCAGAGAGAATTCACTATGCACAGAATGCCCTCTGCAAATGTTCATTAACAATTTAACGGAAGAGGAAGTTCATGTAGATCAGAAACTGAAATGATTTCCAAAAGGTTACTCAATGTTTTCATTCTTAATGAATTTCCTTGCATGAACTGAAAAGCTGTAAGAAAAGTCAGCAGACGCGTATAAAATACCTTTGCCAGATCAACTTGAAGTTTGTGTAACCATAGAAGAGATGACTGTAACATGTATAGGCAGAAGCTAATTCAGGTCAGGTATCGAATGCCTCTACACTGCAGCATTCTCTGCATTATGCATTCACAGATATTAATTATGCAGATAGTTGTGTAAGTAGGTACATACTAGTATTTTCTTTTACTATGCACCTATTTCTATTTAGCCATAATCATAGGTTAAATTCAGTCCTAGAATAACTGAAGTACACCATTGATTTTTATACAGTGGAGTCTTGAGCGAGTTACCTAGAATTTAATGTCTTCAGCAGCAGACATCCGTGCAATAGAGCTGGCATTAACTTGAGTGTAAGACAGAACACTGTGCTCTGAGAGTTCATGAGGACTAACGAAGCAGAGGAGTTGCAATACGCCGGCGGCCAAAGCACACATTGCTAGATTAGTATCAGAACAGGGGC